>NC_037669.1:134091657-134443978 GCF_003255815.1 Theropithecus gelada
TTGCATTGGGAGTTATACCTGATGTAAATGACGAGTTGATGGGTGCAGCACACCAACAAGGCACAAGTATACATATGTAACAAACCTGCACGTTATGCACATGTACCCTACAACTTACAGTATAATAATAATAAATAAATTAAAAAAAAAAAAAAAGAAATGCTGGTAATTGCAGAAGAAGAAATGCTAATGGGGCTAGGGCAGTCTGAATTCTGGACAAAGCTGCTGTACCTCTTAGTACACCTATAACTTTCACTCATCTATCCAAACATAAAAAGACAGGTAAAGGGTTAAATGGAGGTAATGTGGGATAGCAAAAAGAGCACAGCATCCAGAATTAGAAACACCTGGCTTCAAGTTCTGGCACCTCCAATTAGTAGTTAAATGCCTTTGCAAGTTTCTTAATCTTTGTAGGTTGTTTCCACATCTGCCAATAGCAGTAAAAACATCTTCCTCATGAGACTCTTGATGATTAAATGAGGAAATATATGTGAACAGCCAAATATAGTGTGGGTCAAGAAGTATGTCCTTAGTATATTGTGGGTGCGGTTATTGCTGTTGTGTTCTAAGTACGGACTCTCCCCAGATTTGGTCAGTGACAAAATGCAAGTTTCCTGGGAGACTTGTTTCTTCTGTGGATTGTCCATCCGATGCACTGTTTCTGCACTATTGAACATCATAAGGATTTGTTACATCAAGTGGATACAGTCTTTGCCTTTGGAGGTCTTGTAGTTGAAACGACACCAACACACATATTTGCTGATAGATGCTCACAAACATAGCCAACAACTCCAGCTAGATGGATGACTTAAGAGTAGATACTAACAAACCCATAAACGTCTACATTTTAGGAAACTCTTGCCTTTACTTGAGTATTCTTATTTGATGTAGAAATGGTGATTGAAAGCTGGTATTCTCCGCAGTCTCATACCATATATAAAAATTAACCTAGCTATAAGAGCTAAAGCAGTAAAACTCTTAGAGAAAAAAACAATGAAAAAGTTTCATGACCTTGTGTTTGGCAATCAATTCATAGATATGACACCAAAAGCATATGCAATGAAATAAAATGAGCAGGTCACACTTCATCAAAATTAAAAACATTTTTCTACATCAAAGGACAGTATCAAGAGAATGAACACAAAACTTACAGTATGGAAGAAAAATATTTGTAAGTTATATATCCAATAAGGGTTTAACATCTACAAAATATATAAAGAATTACAATTCAACAATGAGACAAAAATTCAATTAAAAATGGTCAAAAGATTGAATAGAGATTTCTCCAAAGAACATGTACATATAGGCAATAAATACAATAAACAATGATCATTTATTAGTCTTTAGAAAAATAGAAAGCAAAATCACAATGAGATACTACGTCACACCTTCTAGATGGGTTTTAATTTTGAAAATGAAAAATAAGTGTTGATGAGGGTGTAAAGAAATTGGAAACGTTCTGTAATATGGGGAGAATATAAAAGGGTATAGCTGTTTTAGAAAACAGTTTGGAAGTTTCTCAATCTTTGAACATAAAATTCCATCCCATGTAAATATTTTCACTCCAAAGAATTGAAAACAGGGGCTCAGACATATAGCTGCATGTCAACGTATGTTGCAGTGTTATTCATAATAGCCAAAGGTGGAAACAACCCAAGTGTCAATTATATATGAATGAATAAACAAAATGCTGTGTGTGTATATACATATATACACACAACATTTTTATATACATATATACACGTATATGCACTACATGCACTATTGCACATATATACACACACATTATATACATAAATATGCACATGTATACATGTGTGTAATATATACACATATATACATATGTACACACATATGTGTATATATACGCACACATATCTATTTGTCCATCTATCTATCTATCTAGAGAGAGAGGAAGCTGGACTTCTCATTAGTCAATGGACTTACAAGTTGAGAAATTCTAACCTTTTCTTCTTCCCATAGTGAATTCATTTCCAGTGATCACTCATATGCCAAAGAACATTTTCACTTCCTCTGATTGGTGAAGACAGCAAGATACAGAGGAGAGAGACTCTGGAGAGCTGAAAGGATGTGAGCTTTGTTGACAGAAGCACTGGGCTGGCGTTTTCAGCTTCCTGCCACTTCCTGACTGAGTTATCATGGGCAATCTGGTTAGCCTTGTTCCAAATGGACATCCACATCTGCAAAATGGTACTAATTCTGCCTCACAGGGTTGTTGTAAGGGTTACATGCGGTAATATATTTGAGTATTCCTTGTGAAGGTTAAAACATTATGTGAATCTTAGTTGTTATTCCAGGTGGGTGGAAAGGGGCATTCTATTTATTGGGAAAGTTTCTTTTAATACTGAGACAATCACTCAGGGAGTATCTTGAAGTTGAGATGAACAAGAGGAAAGAATGATTATTGTAGCCAGGAGCTCTGTAGGGCAAATAACAATGGTAATGGCTGTTATTTATTAAGCCCCTAGTATGTGCTATTCACCCTACATACAATTTTCCAGATTTTTATTACAGCTCTACAAATGTACTTTCTATTCCCATTTTCCAGAAGAAACAAACTCAGAGCAGTCATATGATTTTCTCAAAGACATACATATAAAGTTTTGAGCTATGATTTGAGCCCAAGGATGCCTGACTCAAATTGATCACATCCTTTTAACTCAGTATAAAGTTTAATATTGTAGAAAACATCAACGGGGACATGCACAGGAAAAATTCTAAGAATCTGGCTTTTATTAGTTGCCACACATATTCCCTCATCTTAATCCTCAAGAGCCTCACGAGGAAAACGTTTGTACTGCCACTTTGCAGATGAGGAAACGGACCTAAAAGGTTAGGAAACTTACTCAAGGGCATTTAACTACTAAGTGAAGACTCTCCCAGGTGGCTTTCATCATCCATCTAGCTGGAGTTGTTGGCTATGTTTGTGAGCATCTATCAACAAATATGTGTGTCGGTGTCATTTCAACTAGAAGACCTCCAAAGGCAAAGACTGTATTCATTTGACATTCCAAATCCATATAATGTTCAATATTGCAAAAAGCAGTGCATCAGATGGATGGTCCACAGAAGAAACAAGTCTCCCAGGAAACTTTCGTTTTGTCACTGGCCAAATCTGGGGACAATCTGTACTTAGAACATAACAGCAATAACCACACCCACAATATACTAAAGACGTTCTTCTTGTCCCACACTATATTGGGCTCTTCACACACATTCCCTCGTTTAATCATTGAAAGCCTCATGAGGAAGATGTTTTTACCACTATTTACAGATGAGGAAACAGACCTACAAAGATTAAGAAACTTGCAATGACATTTAACTACTAGTTGGAGGTGCCAGAACTTGAAACTAGGTGTTTTTCACTTTGGATGCTGTGCTCTTTTGGTACTCCACATTGCCTCAATTTAAATCTTTATCCAGCTTTCTCGTGATTGGATGGAGTATGCCAATTATAGGTAGATTAAGAGGTTCAGCAGCCTCTTTGAGATTCCAGTCTTCCTCAGTTTCCATCACCAGCATTTCACCACACCTCATCTGGAGGGTCTTCTTCCCCTTTATTCGATTAGCTCCAAACCTACATGTTCTTCGAGACTCAGGTCAGGTCTGAACTCTGAGCTCTTTCTCTTGTACCACAGCAGGGGCGGTCAGACACCACTCTCATCATCTAATTTAAAGGTTCCTCTAAAAGGCTTGCAATGATAAAGATCTTTAAAAGAATATTTGTCATAAGATATAAACTGATGTATCTAGAAAACTATTCCAATTATGGCTGTTATTTATAGAAGCAAATACCATTGGTGAGTTTTAGCAAAGCACTTATAGTAGAGTGGTTTGGATAAAATCCAGGTTATTCACTTGTTAATACATTATTTATATTAACAAAATCAAATGTTAGGCTGAGCACCAAGTTTTTTCATCCTAATACCATGTGTTTACTAAGGCTATTACCCTTTCCAATCATTATTTGTCAAACATAAATTTCATAGTACGCACCATAATTTCTGAGACTCTTGTTAAAGTTTGGAGATGTAGACACAGAGAATCAACCAATATGAAGAACAACCCACTCAATCAATTTTGCATCATTACCCATGAAGCTGTTTTCCACTGTTGTTTAGAAAGATTCAAGATGAAAAGAGGCCATAGCTTACTGTTGCTTTATGCACTCCCCCACTATCCACTGTGCTGTGTTGTTTGTTATGGATTACTCACTCTCTCCCAGGTGGCTTTCAGCAGTGGTCAAATATTTAAGAAGCATATATATCATCATGAATCCATCATATACTTCCCCTTCAGTGCTTCACTCCTTCCCAGCCCGAGTCATCACATGCTTGATTATATAATGTAGCACTAACTTACCTCCATTTTATTTTATCTTTTCTTGTCAGAGCAAGATTTTACAATATGACAAACCAGAGCCACAGGTAACTGTGACTCAGGTGGGCAGGTCAGGGTAGGTAAATAATGGAGTGCCATTCAAGCATGGTGGACTGGACAACCTGTTTATCTCCCCACACCTTTATTAGCTGCCCTTTGTGACTTACAGATGGGTGGTGAGGGCAGAACCCGGCCCTAGAGCAAGATTTCATTGCTAGCTCCAACACCCAGTAGCTCTGCTTTTGGGTAAACCCTTACATGCCCTCTAAGTCTTCATTTCCACACCTCCACAAGAGGCTAATAACATACCTACCTCATATGATTGTTGTGCAAATAATATGAGACCACAAACAAAAAGTGCTTTATAAATTTTATTTATAAGACTATTTTATTAATCTATAGCTATTAACAAGTTTATTTTAATTCAAAATCTGCCCTTCTCTAAATGATGTCAATTGCTTTTAGTTCTCCTGATTTACCAATAACAACAACGATAGTGATAATATCATTTGCCATCTTGAGCACTTACTATGCAATTTTGAGCACTTACTATATATTTTGAACACTTGCTCTACAAATTCATGCTTTTTTTGTGAAATACAGAGTCTTTATGGAGTGATATGACTTTTGAAACTGGCAATATGATGCATATTGGCACATTGAAAGAAGATTCATGAAAAAATAAAGCTAATAGTGATCTGATAGAAAAAGCATCATGCCTATAAATCCGTAGTTGTGATCTGCAACACTCCAGGTCTCAGCAGGAAGCAGATGACCCACTCTAGGGACAGTTCGATGATGAGAATATTTACGAAGGTATAGGCAGGATGTAGGGGATCACCAGGATATGGTGAAGTGCCCAGGGACTGGCACAAGGGAAAGCTGTTAACAGCCAGAAGGTAAAAGAGAAGAGAGCTGTTACCAGGCTTCCATGAGCAGGATACCCGTAGGACAGGGGTTGTCTCCCAGGAGCTGTGGCTATAGGTAACACAGCTATTACCAAACTGACATAGCAGAGAGAGATAGACGGAATAAATACTCAGACCCGTCCCATTCTGTGATCTGGAACTGCTTTCCATTTGCAGAACCCAATCAGAAACTAGAGGGCCAGGGAGCCCAGCTAAAGCAGGGAGGTCAGTCAACTGGAGCCCAGAGCTGTGTGGAGAGTCTTTCTGGAAGGTCAATATGGAAAAAAAAGCAGTGCGGGACTATGAGAAATGCCAATATAAATAATACATAAAAGTAGAATGAAATAGACAAACAATGAAATATGCAGACCTTACTCTAGGAATGCCCTCTGTCCAAAGCTTTGTTTTTTGGTTGTTTGTTGGTAACTCAGAGTATATTTTTTCCTGCATCCATTTAAAAATGCTGATTCAGGTCTCCATCTACTCCTCCAAAGCTCTGGGATGCACCTTTATTTGAAATTTTATACCAATAGGACCAGGCTGAATTCTGGGTCTTAGGAGCAAACAGTCATGTAGTAATAGAGGGAGACAGATGAGTCACCTTCTTTCATTGTTCAGGGAATGGGATTGGCTCTGGTGAGTTTTGAACTGGGTAGATTCTTCTGGTTCTGCTCCCACTTTTGCTGGGTACCCTTCCCATTCTGCCATAAAACAGTTGTCAAGACAACAAATTGCTCTCCCCATGAAATACATAATGCTCACAAATTCCCCAGTTATATTTTCTCCTCTATCATGAGTGGGTTACTGGTAGGATTTTGGAGTTGGTCTTGAATTTCTCTGTGTTTCTCTAGGTTTTGTGATTTCTTACCTGTGCTGTTGGGTACTTAGTTAACTTCTCTGAGCTTCAGTGTGTGAACTTGTGAAATAAGGATACTATTATCATCACCTGTGGGGTAATAGGCTTTTGGGACTCCAGCTAGCTGAATACAGAGAAACCACTTGAGAAGCTTGAGAGCTAACTTAGCTTTTCCTCTTGGGTCTGAGAATGTGGTCTTCAGTTTATCCCAAGAACTAGGAAAAGTCAAATATAAGCCCCCATTTCCCTTAAATGAGAATGTTTAATTAAGAGATTGAGTTTCTTTGAAAGAATGGACTGTGGTGCAGCGTCAAGTTAACTCTCTGGATATGACTTACACAGGCATTAGTAGCTGCTATTGGGGATTCTGGGGTCTTGCAAATGGCTCTGGCATGTGCAGTCCACCTCTGCCACATCTGCTCTGTGGGAGAATCTAATGCTCAGATTCAATATTCTTTTATAAATAGGTTGGGAACTTTTACTAACTTAGTGTATGTGTATGTATGTATGCTGCCTGTGGTCTTTTTCTGCAAATCTGTAGCCCAGTGGTTCTCAACTTTAGCAAGCATCAGAATCATCTGAAGAGCTTGTTAAAACAGGCTTCTGAGCCCTGATCCCAGAGTTGCCATTTCAGTAGATCTGTGGTGGGGCCTGAGAACTTGCATTTGTATTACCAGGTTATACCGATGCTGCTGGTCCCAGGACCACACTTTGAGAGCCACTACTTTGTCTCCCTGAACTTCTTTTCCATAGCTTTTGAAAGGGTTAAAGGAGGCAATCGACATAGAGTTCCTATCACAGCACCTGGTATGTAGTAAATACTTGCTTCTACTAGTACCACAACTGTCATGACTACTATTGCTGTTCAGCTGCTTCTACTACTTGGTAATCCTTCATTCCGGACAACAATAGTTAGGTACTAAGAGTAATGTCATCTGACTTAATTAATTAAAGAAAATAATTACCTCTCTGGGAGAGATTTGCATTTTAAAGAAGCTAGTTAATTAAAAGAGATTTACAATTTGAAGAATATTGGACTGCGATAAAGAGATATACAAAACTTCTGGCAATGTGTAGTGGAAGATACCTTTGAGTAAGAAGCTGACATTCTGTAGGCTCTCTGCTGGGTCACCTCTCTATAAAACTCCCTGATATTTAGGATTCCACATTCTTTCTAAAAGTTGTGAGCTTTTCCACAGGCTTCCATGGTAGGGAAAGCACATGGCCTGGGCGTGTGTAGAACAGATGCGGCCATTTATATGTATGGGTTCTTTGCAAGTCTGGCATTTGTAAAATGGGTGATGCTTGTATTGTGTTTATTTATTCAATAATGTAATAGAAGATGCACATAAAATTCTTTTGAAAAGTATGCCTTCCAATTTCATGCTGAGAATAATGCAGGAAGTTCAGTGTAATGCAGTTATAAGAAAATAGTAGCAAAACAACATTTTGCTTTAAATCACGGAATTAGCAAGTAAAAACTAATCGGAAGCCAATCTTTTAAAAAATTTAAAATGTAAGTTTATTTGGAGAATATGGCTTGTTGGCCTAGAGTACACATAAAGAACAAAAGAGTATAATTAACAACAGTTTCAAATATGGACTTACCAGGCATCTTGATAAAATGAGTATTGACATGTGTATGAATGCCAACATTGTGTTTTTCCAATTCAATACTATGTTATGCCATAAAACTGCAGCAGTTATAAAAATTAGAATTGGTTAAAAACTGTTGAAATCTTCAAATTTTTCCTGTTTAAAAATCCAGAAGATATTAAACTTGTTCTAAAAGTTGAAGTAAAGAAATTAATGTCAGTGACAGAAATACAGTGAATCTAATTAGAAGTCCCTGGGCAGCAGCTCATTAGTGTGGTTAGTTAGTAAATGAAATTTCAGCTGCAGTGAATTAGACTATGTGTCTTCAGTTATTTTTTTCTAAAAAGAATTACAAAATGTCTACAACTGCTTTTTATTAGGAGAGTTTTTTTTTCCTTCCCCACAAACAAGAAATATTTAGGATCCTTTTGTCATAAAGAAAGAAATGGCCATTTGGGGACAGATTTTCTTAAATGCCTGGATGTTAAGCTTGGGTAAGTAAAACAAAATCTATTCTCCTGTGAGGGAGAGGCTTTCATTTGTCTGCTACACTGCTCAGTTTCACATGTTTCTTTTGTCAAATCCTTTCCTTTTTTTTTTTTTTTTTTAAACCATTTGTGCCTCTTTATTAGATTTCTATAAGAAAATGTCTCATCTAGATTGAATAATATTGTAGTGAAAGATATTTAATGTAGATTGGGACGTTTATTTGTCATTTGCTAAAATGTAACACATTTCCTTTTTCATGTTGCTACCATGGATGTCTGTATCTTTGTCACTTGAGAGTTCATGGGAAATTTAGAGACCCAAGAGCCTGAATTCCAGTAGCTCAGAAGTGTTCATAAGCAAGGCATGATAATTGGGCAATTATTGCAGAATATGATAACCCTATCCCCTGGGGTGTTTAAATGTTTTTTTAGATTATATTAGAAGTTTAGGACCTAGGCTCACACCTTTCTGTAGAGCCCTAAAATGGTAGAGTCCTGTTCACCCCACAGTTTAGCCATGATCCCAGTGTTCTGGGGTCTGCAGGTTAAGACTGGGGATAGCCGACAGCAGTTTCTCAACTGGAGGTGACTTTGTTCCCCACAGAACATTTGGCAATGTGTGTGGACAATTTTGATGGTCGTAACTCACAGCTGGGAGGGTGGGAGTGACTGCTGACATCTACTGGGTGATGACCAGGGATTCTGCTAAGTACCTTACACAACAAAGAATAATCTGACCCCAAATGCCAGTAGTGGTGAGATTGAGAAACTGTCCTACTGCCATCAAGTGCTTGCTGAATGAGCAGACACACACATAACGGATGGTACACCTTTCAGCTGCCTGAATCCTTGCAGAATGCAAAATGGGGTGTGTGCTGGAATGGAGCCTAACCCTGTCATGGAAAAGACTTCTGTGACAACTGTTTATTTCCTTACTCTCCTTTTAAAAAAACACACATTTCCAGTTTATTTCTCTCTGGAAGTCCTTGGTCAGTGGCATGTAGAAAATTGTGTTACACTTTCAGCAATTGACTAATATATTTTCCAATATGACTGGTCTCAAAGATCCATCACCAAAATATTTTTCAGTCTAGCTTAGATGTATTTTTTTAAGTAGAGGAAGACTCATGTGAGGCTTTGAATAAAAAATCTGAAATGTCATGTTTTCTGCGCAACAATACCACGTGTACATTGCAAGAAATACAAAGCATGGAATACTGGGGGGAGAGAATTTATGGGCTGACCTGCAGGAGTATGGAAGGTAAGCTCCAGTGCCAAAAAAGAGGGAAGAGATGGGGAAAGTAGTCAAGTGAGGGAGAGAAAGGGTCCTCCCTGTGGGAGGAAGACCTTTTATTTCATGAAGGAAAAGATTTGTTTGTGAACACAGGGTATAAATATTATATATATTATCTCTCACTTTTCTAAAAAACTCTGCATTGACATAGGAAAGGAGAGGACGATGATTTGGACACTAGGAAAAATGAACATAGAGGGTGGCAGGAAATGGAGATATTTTCTTCAAGTCATAAAAAATGGTGTCTGGCAGTGTCAAGAAGCAGCAATTCCACTTGACTCCATGGTACTGTAAGCTACTGAAAATGGTGTGGAACTGGTATAAACTGGTATAATCTACTTGGTGTGAAGGCAATAACATGTGCAACTTAAATCAAGAAACCAAATGCTCAGGGAAATGCAATGTAAAAAGAAGCAGTGGTAAATATATATGTGGTGTTCTACTTCATCAATTTTTCTTAGCTGCTAGAGCATTTGAAATTACGCTGTTCACACTAAATATTCTTAAAATTATGCAAACTCTTTAAGTGCACAATTTGACTCTACCACATAAACACTTAAAGAGCAAAACACAGGCTAGATGCAGTGGCTCTTTCTTATAATCCCAGCATTTTGGGAGGCTGAGGTGGGCAGATCACCTGAGGTCAGGAGTTTGAGACCAGCCTGGCCAACATGTTTAAACCCCATCTCTACTAAAAATACAAAAATTAGCCGGGTGTGGTGGCATGTACCTGTAGTCCCAGCTACTCAAGAGGCTGAGGCCGGAGAACTGCTTGAACCCGGGAGGTGGAGGTTGCAGTGAGCTGAGATCATGACACTGCACTCCAGCCTGGGAGACAGAGTGAGCCTCTGTCTCAAAAAGAAAGAAAAAAGACTGGGCGCAGTGGCTCACGACAGTAATCCCAGCACTTTGGGAGGCCGAGGCAGGTGGATCACCTCAGGTCAGGAGTTCAAGACCAGCCTGGCCAAAATGGTGAAACCCTATCTCTACAAAAATACAAAAATTAGCCATGCATGATGGCGGGTGCCTGTAATCCCAGCTACTTAGGAGGCCTCTGAGGCGGGAGAATCGTTTGAACCCGGGAGACGGAGGTTGCAGTGAGCTGAGATCACACCATTGCACTCCAGCCTGGGCATTGCAGAGAGACTCCGGCTCAAAAAAAAAAAAAAAACCAAACAAACAAAAACAAATAAACCACAGATAACAAGAAAGCACTGTGCCTGCTTCCACAATCTAAGTGGATATGGCTTGTCAGTGAGTTTGTACATGTCTTTCTTTTCCCCTATTCCATGAATGTTCTTATCCTTTCCGTATCTCTTCTTCTTCTTCTTCTTCTTTTTTGAGGCGTAGTCTCTCTCTGTCACCCAGGCTGCAGTGCAGTGGTGCTATCTCGGCTCCCTGCAAGCTCCACCTCCCGGGTTCACGCCATTCTCCTGCCTTAGCATCCCGAGGAGCTGGGACTACAGGCGCCCGCCACCACGCCTGGCTATTTTTTTTTTTTTTTTTCGTATTTTTAGTAGAGACAGGGTTTCACCATGTTAGCCAGTATGGTCTCCATCTCCTGACCTCGTCATCTGCCAGCCTAGGCTTCCCAAAGTGCTGGAATTACAGGCGTGAGCCACTGTGCCTGGCCTCTTCACATATTTTAAAACAGTATTTTAAAAGCTCTATTGAGATATAACTTAAATACTGTATAATTCACTTATTGTAAATACACAGTTCAATAATTTTTAGTAAATTTATACATTTGCACACCCATCACCACAATCCAAGTGTAGAACACGTCTATCACTCCAAAAATTCTGTAGTTCATCTGTAGTCAATTTTTGCTCCAACATTTCTGCACAGGCAACTGTTGATCTGCCTTCTGTCTTTACAGTTTTGCCTTTTCTAGGAATTTCAGGTGAATGAAATCAAACAATAAGTCACCTTTTAGGTCTCGCTTCTTTCACTTGATGTAATGTTTTTGAGCTTCATCCATGCCCGTTCACTCCTTCATATTACTTAGTAGTAATCTATTGTACTGATGCAGCACACTTTATCATTTACCAGGTGATGGGGTGATGGGCATTGGGTCATTTCCACTTTTTTGCATTTATAAACAATTCTGCTATGAAAATTCACTTGTGAGGCTGTGTGTGTCATTTCTTTTGGGTATATTTCGAGGAGTGGAATTGTTGGATCACATGGCAAGCATATTTTTAACTTAAAAAAAACCGTCAAGTGTTTTCTAAAATGCCTGTACCATTTTCTATTCCCACCCTCAATGTATGAAGGTTCCAGTTTCTTCATATCCTCATCAGCACTTGGTGTGTCCATCTTTTTGATTATTTGTCATCTTAGTGGGTATGAGGTACACCTTCCTCTCCTTTTCAAGGCCCCTCTTTTTCCTTTTTACCTTATTCTTTTTTTTATTATTATTATTATACTTTAAGTTCTAGGGTACATGTGCACAACGTGCGTACCTTATTCTTTTCTTCCCAACTTGTACCTTTAGCTGGTGGCTAGTACTATAGATATATTCACTTATATAAAATCTCATCGCTAACAAATTCTTAGTAGACAAATCAAGAAATGGTGCTGGTATGGATTCAAAGAGTAATCCCCTTTGGCAATCCGTTCAATTGGATTTTCCTAAAAATGCTCTAATTTTTTCTTACAGATGCTGTAGTTGCACTAATAGCAGAGTAGAACAAGCAGCTTTTAGGGCCAGGAAGTATATCTGTTTAGAAATGTCTCAATAGTGAGGGTTAAATAAAATTACAGTCACACCTGTAAGCATTTTCCCCCAAGCACCTAGAAATACTAACCATCTCATTCACACCCTCCACAGAGTGAAGGAATTGGAGGATTTTGTGTATTTTGTGTATTCTCTTAGTTGTAAGGGCAGATTTACCTTTGCTAGTGTACTGCTCCTTTGTTTTTCTCCCCTAACTGCTTTTTCCTCTCAGCCTAAGGCATGTGCCTGTAAAGCTGACTTTCTCAGTGTTCTACATGGTGGCTGAACTTAACTTGATTCAGCTTTGCAGGCTATGTTCCAGCGATCCTATAGGGACAGGGATTCTCCACCCTTGATGCCCATTAGAAGCACTTACTGAGCTTTAAAGTGATGCCCTAGTCCCAGTTCCCTGGAGGTCATTTAAACCAGAACCTCAAATGACCTTGGAAGTGTGTAAATGGTTAAAGGCTTTCTTTCCTGTCCCCAAAATAGATTTTTCAAATGTCGGCATTTGGGGTTATAAAAATATGGGAACAGCAGGCCCAGATAATTATAATACAAAATTTAAAAAAGTGCACCCGGAAGGTCATGCTGTAGAGGTAGCTGGAAAGTTGTAGAATTAGATCTTGATTTGGACTCAGATTGAGGTGAAGAATCAGGCTTTTTTTTTTTTTTTTGAGACAGAGTCTCTCTCTGTTGCCCAGGCTGGAATGCAGTAGCGTGATCTTGGCTCTGACCTCACTGCAACTCCACCTCCTGGGTTCAAGTGATTCTCCTGCCTCAGCCTCCTGAGTAGCTGGATTACAGGTGCCCACCACCACACCTGGCTAATTTTTGTATTTTTAGTAGAGATGGAGTTTCGCCATGTCGGCCAGGCTGGTCTCAATCTCCTGGCCTCAAGTGATCCACCTACCTCGGCCTCCCAAAGTGCTGGGATTATAGGCGTGAGCCACCGTGCCTGGCTCAGGCTCTGTTCTTAATGAGTATTTATAAACCAGTCTGTTCTCAGCTTGGGCCTCTTTGGCTATAATATGGAGGCTCAAACTAATCATGTTATCAGGATCAATGGGATAATTCACCAAGAAGTACTTTCAAATGATACATTTCAGAGCACTTTCATATCTACTAATTATTTGTTTTCAGCAATTTTTTTTTTTAAGTTGTGTGGCCTTACTTTACCACACACAATTTGGGTATATTTTAATCTTATATTTCCTCTGTTGATCAGAGATTGGGCCAAGAGCATAGGTTCTGGTGCCAGGCTGCCTAGCAGCAAATCCCAACCCTGTCACGAGTCCACTGGGGGATCCTCTGTTGTAATCCTCCTTTAACTTTAGTTTTCTTCTCTGTAAAATGAGCACAAGTACCTACCCCAAGGTTTTATGAGAATTAAAAGAGATAATGCTTGCAAAGCACTTATCACACCCCTTAGATATTGGGCACTCGGGAAATGTTAGTTTTTCTTTTTTATTATTAAATGTGGTAAGTATTTAAAAAAATCCAAGGACATCGGCATTTTATGGTTGAAAGGAGAATTACACCCCAAGTGGCCCATTTTAAGAAATAGTAGTTTTTAAAAAATCTTGGGTGGTAGTTTAATTCAACCTCAGCATATATCATTTGGACTCCTGCTTCAGGTCAATTAAATGTCAATATTTGTAAATAACTTTATTTGGAGTTTTTTTTTAATTATTGCATTATTGATTTTTTCTTCTGTGCAGAGTATGTGAAGGAAGCTTTTTATACAAGCTTCAATTTCTAAAATAAAGTAAGGAATTGAGATTGACAACTTCTATGCTATTAAATTACAAACTTGTGCAGATAACAGAAAACCTATTTCCGCAAAACCTCGTATTGTAAATTACTAAAATGATACATTATTTGAAAAACTTTTTGTTTTGGGTATTGTCAAATAATCCATAATCCATAAAATCAGAGGGAATAGTATAGTGAACCTGCAAGTATCTATCAATCCATTTTCCACAATGATCATCGATGCTTAGTCACAACAAACACTTGAAAGTGTTATGTAACCATCAGGTAAAGAAACTCCAATCAAATTGATTTAATCTATTCTTGTTGTTAAAAAACATCCAAATAATACAGAAATGTGTGAAGTGCAAAGAGAACACCCATATTTTCCATCATTTATTAATAATCCCTTAAATAAGGATGCAGTGCGGTCAGGGCTTCTGAAGTCACACAATGCTGTACTTTAATGAGTGATGGATAAAAATTCTGGTCATATCCTCACTGGAGATGGTTCTGACATACCAGTTACTTAGAAAATCTGATCTTTTCAGAGTAAAGCCTTTATCTGCCATTCTGTTTTAGATCATTGTAATTCACTTGTTTCTTGATAGAAATGGATTACAAATTTTACAAGTTTCTGTAATTGCTTTCATGGCCACAGAGGGAAATAAAAACATGAACAAATAGTAAAAGAAATGACTTCGACTGTATTATGGGATGGTTGTATTCTAATGATGCTTTGGGTGAGAGATTACAAATGTGAGAAAAAGAAAGCTCATTATCGCCTGGTTAGGTTCAAGGACACCATCTTTCCGGATGAAAGGTGATTCCAGTATTCGCATTTAGCACAGATTCTGAGATGTACATTGTAGGTTATGGTTTGAATTTTTCTCAAATTAGGTATATAGCCATTTCTGTGTGTGAGAGAAAATGGAAATTCAGGTCACATTTCAACTTGAGTTCATTTTTCAAATTGTACGGTAAGAAGAAAAGTCTACACAACCAACTAGCCTTCTGGAAATCCCTCTCCCACCGTTTCCATTTCCATTGAAGGTTGTATTTGTTTATCTTATGTCTTGGGTACACCTTGACCTTTTATTTTAGATTTTGCAGAACTCTTGAGACTTCTGATACTTTTGTTTTTAAAAGAAGCGGTGGTATAATAGTTTTAAGTCTGATTCCACTAATTAATTTTAATGCTTTCTAATTAGACTGTATTTGCAATTTTTCAGAAACATTTGATGAGACTTCTTTTGCACTGTCCACAATAATTTCATTGAGTTTTAAAGCATTTTAAAGGTTTATTATTAAAAATATTATACAAATTAAATTCAGGTCCTACATGTACAATATGTTCTAAAGTATTACTGACTGGATTAGTTCAACAATTGGGCCACACAGGATGTTTCATAAAGTTGAGACACTGGAATAACATCTTCAGGCAATAGTAATTTGATTTTTTTCCTAAATGTGTTGCCATAGATTTTCTTAAATGTTTTACAAACAGTTATTAAAAGCACATTGAGAATCCGAATTCCCTTTGGGCAAAACGTTTTAGTACTTAACTTTCATTTAATTCAAAATTACATATGGTTAGAGTTGCAGAAAAACATCAGAAAATCATAACCAGCTATCACAACACTACATATTTGAATCAATTCAGTGCAACTTCACTCAGAGGTACCTCAAGGTGCCTAAGAATAAAAATAAATGAAAGTAATCTGTATTAGTCTTCCTTAGTCAAAAAAAGGGAAATTTTAATTTTAAGTTCACTCCTAACAATTCAAAGGCATCTTTGAGATCCTAACAAGGAAACTTTTAGTGACTGGTGTATTTTTAATGCAGGCTCACTCCACAGAGAGAACGGGAGGGCTTGGTGAAGAAATTCTTAAAGGCTGGGGAATGTAAAGATGTATCTGAAGAAAACATTGATTAAGGAACTTGGTCTAAAGCTACAGCTCACTGACACAAAAAAGCTTTGTTTGTAATATGCAAACATTTAGGATTACCTGAATTAGAACTTAGACAGTTAAATTTTATAATTTGAAGGATATGCAAACAGGTAATCAACTAACTACTAATGTATTTGGAACTCACCGAAGAGGGAGTCTATGAAATGAGCCAGCTGGTGGATGAAAAGAACTGAAGAATTATGTTTTATTTCTATTTAATGTTTCCATTTTAATTGTGCCTCTAGGTAACAGACTTATAAATAGAAAGCGTTTCTTTTGTATGGAAGGTAGAATTACCCTTTAAAAAACTTTTTTTTAAGTGTAAGAGCTGAAAAATACCTTCAAGATAATAAATTATTAAATAATACAGAGAGGATTTGCCAATGTAAAATTATGCTATTTATGTGCCCAAAACTATTTGTATAAAAACACAAATTAAAGTTAGCATGTGTTTTAGTCGGCTTAAAGCAAAGTAAAATTTTAAAATATTCTTATAGGCCTAATTTCAAGAAAAATATTTTTCATCTGGATTGAAATTGGGCATCTCTTCCTAAATTTATGCATATTCCTTGCAATTGCGACTCTTCTAGAGTATAAAAAGGAATTTTGATGGGTGCTAGCTGAATTGCTACAATGCTTTAAGCTCTAGGGTTTCTATACCTAACTCAATATGCTGCCGTGATTCTAGGCTTGTCCGTAAACACATTACTTACAATATTTGTACCTTGTTTCTACTCTCAGTAGGTTTAAAATTAGTGTGTCATCAGCTTTATTTAATGCATATATTTTGCCATCATTTATGACTAAAAAAATTTTAAATTATACTAAAAAAGAAAACATCTTTATTAGCACACTTATTTCTTTTAGGGAGATCAAGGAAACAGAAATCCTGGCATCAAATAGCTTTGATTTCTCGTATAAAAGAGTGTTACAAAAGAGTGCAAAGCACAAGTAACATTCCTAACTGTGTTATCACAATTTTAAAAGTCATTACACTGGAAATAAACAAACTTTCTAAATTATGTCAAGGATTTAAGAGCACAAAAACTTTGTAAGATTGCCCATGTCTTTATGTAGGTTGGTGTAAAATAAAGCTAACTCATGCTAATTAATGAGGACGAAGAGAATGATGTGTTTTTTTTTTTTTTTTTTTTTTTTTTGAGACGGAGTCTCACTCTGTCACCCAGGCTGGAGTGCAGTGGCACGATCTCGACTCACTGCAAACTCCGCCTCCCAGGTTCACACCATTCTCCTGCCTCAGCCTCTCGAGTAAGTGGGACTACAGTTGCCCACCACTAGGCCCGGTTAATTTTTTGTGTTTTTAGTAGAGACGGGGTTTCACCGTATTAGCCAGGATGGTCTCGATCTCCTGACCTGGTGATCTACCCACGTCGGCCTCCCAAAGTGCTGGGATTACAGGCGTGAGCCACCACGCCCGGCCTGATGTGTATTTTTAAAAACAATGACAAGATGGCCATCTTTAGACAATAGAAAACATTTCTATGGGTACCTAATTCTTAACAGTATCTTGTAATAAAGAGGAGAACTGGGAGGTAAAAGAATTCAAATCAAACTGAGTTGACATTGCAGAGCATGGAACTACTGACAAAAAATTATGCATCATTTGTTAGTAAAATAATAGACGACAGATTCATAGATGAATGTGTTGATCTGGGTTGTGGTAAGCGCAGGTGCTGAATCCTGGTATTTGTGAAACCGGGAAAGGATTCAAGAAATGACATCTCCTGTAAAGAAGAGGAAGGCTGAGACCCACTTTCTCCTCCTAAATTTCTCCCAGAGTTTGCCAGGAATGGGTGATGTTAACCAACACCCTTGCATGGCTGCTTTCTGTCTTTTGCAGTCATGTAAAAACTGCATATTTTCACTTTGCAGTCTTCTTTTCATTCTCTTCTGAGTTCCCACATCTATTCCACCACAAGATACAGCTCCCCGTCCTTTCTTTTTTTTTGAGACAGTCTCACTGTTGTCGCCCAGGCTAGAGTGCAATGGTGTGATCTCAGCTCACTGCAACCTCTGCCTCCTGGGTTCCAGCAATTCTCCTGCCTCAGCCTCCCGAGTAGCTGAGATTACAGGTGCCCGCCACCATGCCCAGCTAATTTTTGTATTTTTAGTAGAGATGGGGTTTCACCATATTGGCCACACTGGTCTCGAACTCCTGACCTCAGGGGATCCACCTGTCTCAGCCTCCCAAAGTGCTGGGATTGCAGGCGTGAGCCACTGCACCTGGCCAGATCCTGCCATTTTTACATCCCAGATCTCTCTCTATTCCTGACTCTCTTTTCTAATCCCATGGTGGCTGCCTTGGTTCCAACTCTTGTCTCCTGTTTCATGGGCTATTGCTATAGCTCCCGCCCTGACTTTGTGCCTTTAATTTACCTGCTTCTGATTCACCTATACTTAGCCATCAGAGTGATGTTTCTATCATAAAGATCTCATTGGGTCCTTTTCAAGCTCAAAATTCTCCAGTGTTTTCTGTCACCTCCCAGAGAGAATTGGAGCTCCTTAGTATGACCTATCAAACACTTTTTTCCCTGACCCATAACTGCCAGCATCATTACTGCCATGCAGTCTTAGCAATGCAGAACTACTTGAAACCTTCCACCCTTGAACCTTTGCAATGTTCTCTTTTTTTCCCTTTTGTTTGCCCTTTCTACCCTTCTCATGCCCAGCTTCTTGTTTGCCCTTTAATCATCATACTTTTCCCTCCCAAACATTGAACTGATCCCTTTCCTCTAGAAATCTATTGCCTGTCTCAAAAGTTCAGTCCTCTACTTTGGCTCCAATGATACCAACTGCCCCCTCTGTTGTCAAGAAGAATGTTATGTTGTAATTGTGTGCTTGTCTGTTTCTACAATAAGCCTTAAGCTGATTCAGGTCAGGAAGGGTGCCATTCCTCTGGGTATCAACAACCCACAACACACTATTTCTCAACACTTCTGCCCAATAAATCTTTGTTGAGTGAATGAATATATGAATAAGTTGTGTGAATGGGATCAGATGAAACAGAGACTGAAAATGCCACATATCATTGAGAATTCATTGACCTGGTGATTTTCTGTATTTAGAATTCAGATTTTGACCTTAACTCCCACTGAAGAAAATCCTGCAGGTATTAAGAGCAGTTGTTTTCCAAAGGAGACTTGATGGCTTAGATTTGGGAGAATCACAAAGAGATAAAAACTGTGAACAGCATTTTCTACCACAGAAAAGATTTAAAAGTTTTTTTAAATAAAAAAAATCCCCCAAACCACTCACTGCACTTACTTTCTTCTGTAGACAAAATAAAATGATGATGAAGAGTAAAAGGCATTGCCTACAGATGTCTTACAGGTGCAGGGCTGCACTTCAAGGCTGATACCAGAACCATCTTGGCCTGGAGCATCAGGTGGCTCCAGAAGGAGGCCCGCTGGGGAGACCTCAGAGCCTCTCCAAGGACTGGAGGCTAGAAAAGGAGCAATGCCAGATTCGTGAAAGATGGGACAGATACTAGTCCAAAGTGGAATCATATGGCAGCAATAGCATAACAAAACTACAGGAGACTCCAAACAATGCTTTGCAGTTCTAAAGTTCTTTTCATCCTAAGAGCTCAAAGTGCTTTATCCTAGCATTTTTTTGAACAAAAAGCTTTGGATCTGAAGAGACTAATCCGAGCAGTTTCAAGCGCTGTGAGTTGTATTTTATGATCCAGTGTTTGTCCTAATTGTGAGCCCCAAGAAGTCACTAAAATGTCTTCTTCTAATTTATGTGACATTAACTGTCACTTTATAAGTCCTCAGGCTTAGAGGTAAATATTTATGGCCATCTTAGGCATTTTTTGGATTTCTATCAAGGGTAAAACTCCACCGTATGTGGATGTTACAGTAAGATTTTTGTCTTTCAATATGGAATAAATGTTTCCCACTTTTTAAAAAGTGAAGAATGGCTGATAAAAATGGCACCTCATATTTAGGAAGCGGTAGCAAACTCTTACTAAATAATATATTTAAATCAGCAATCAAGTTCCTTGAACCAGCACTCTATAAAATACTGGTTAAATCAGGAGCCACATCTACTGAATACCTAGATGCGAGATACTGGTGGGCTAGGCCAGATACTAAGCTTCTAAGTCAAATGGAGCAAAATGTCTTCCTTCAGAGAGCTCACAGTTTAACAAAAAAGAAGGAGAATATGTCAACGATTATGGGACATTATGGTAGGTACCAAGATCAAACATGCAGAAGGTGTGAGGAGTCACTAAGAAGAGGAATCCAAACCAGCCTTGTGTGTGTGTATGTGATGGTTTCTTGAAGTTAAGTTTTAAAACACAAATAGGAATTAGTTGGCAGAGGATAGCAGGTGCAGAGGATGTATACCTAAAAATATAATATCACTTTATGCAGTTCTTGTGGCAAAAAGGAAGCATGATTGAGTCAGGGGCAGGTAAGTGGTGGGAGATGAGTGGTGACCAGCAATTGACATCACAAAAGGGTTGGTGTCAGGCAAAGAAATTTGCACATTCTCTGGAAGCTATTGGACTCACTTAGGGTTTTAAGCAGGGTAGGGACTATATCATATTTACACTTTAGAAAGATTCCATTGAAAGCAGTAGGGAGGCTGGCATGGGGTGGAGTGGAACCAGAGGTTGGGAGACAAGGAAGATGCCCTGACTGCTATCCCAGGGGGTTGTTGGTGAGGGTCGTTCCTGACCAGGATATGTGGGTGGTTATGAGAGAGGAATTGGCAACTGGCGCATGTATGTGCACACAACAGGGAGGTGGTTTAATATATTGCCATCTTTTCAAATTGCCAGCTTTTGGATTGTTTTGTTAAGAAATCTTTTCACACATTTCTGCAAAAACTTTTGGTTTTAGTCTTCAACAATAAAATGAACCTGCCTCATCATCTATTTAAGATTCTTCATTGATAGCTCAATTTAAACTGCATTCACTGAGAAGATACCAAGTCCTGTTTGACAAACAGAACCTGTGAACCTCCCATAGGCAAGCTGAAATACCAATGACCCATAAGCAGCAGAGCCAGGATACTCCTTCTTGATTCTAAGACTAGAGTTTGGTTCACCAAGAAAACCAAGCAAGCTTTTCCTCTAGGGTAAGGCTGGCATATCTGCCCTTTCCTGGGGTGTAAGGGCTGGGTTTGACTATCTTATCCCTTTGATATAGATTTAACAGCTCGTATCCTTAGCAAAAAAGCATTTCTTAGTGGTCCAAAAAAAGTACTGTCTGTGTGGGGCTGTGGCTGCCTGCTTGGTTTGGAAAACTCATGCCAGTAGAAAACTGGCAGCTACTAAGAGAAAGAGGGGCTAACTAGAGATTCCATTACCTAGATGAATGATGTAAATTTAATTCCTGGGCTCCTTATTCTTATCTTGGGCTCTTATGATTATTTATGAAATTATAGCTTTTTGATAGGAGAGTTTATGACATGGGTGTACTGGTTTTAGAATTTCCTCAGGCCCAGATATTTCAATTTTTCCCCCCGTCTTTCCTGAAGTCATCTTCACCAGCAGTCATTTCCAATGAAATGCTTGCATTAGAAGACTGGAACCATAAGCCAACACCAGCCAAGACTGCCTTTTTACAGGACATGGTGTTTGCAGGCTGAGGTTTGAGGTTCTGCCAGTGACTCCAGCCCTTTCCAGCCATAGGCCTCTCTGGATGCAAAGTCAACCAGGAAACAGTTATGTTGGCTTCATGATGTAATGGGTGTTTTATTTTGTTTTGTTCCCTTTGTTTTGCAAAGTCAACCAGGCAACAGTTATGCTGGCTTTGCAGTGTGATGGGGTTTTAATTTTTTCCATTGCAGTCAGACAGGGCATAGACAATGTTACTTGAAAAGAATGGAAAAAAAACTGGCTACGGATATTAATATGACCTAAAGATTAGAGAGTTCTGGAATGGAAATCTAAATACTGAACTCAGAATAGAAGCCTTCAGCAGTGATATAAGTGGGATGATATTTGCAGTGGATCAACAATTTTTACATTTTTATACTTATGCATTTATTTTAAACAAAAAACAGCTGTTACACACACCTGTGATTTGACAGCTATTAAGGCTTAGAATGAGGGAATAATTTTAAAAAGGGAGTTCTTTTAAAGAAAAAAATTAATTAAGTGATATCATAAGTGGTTCCATAGTGTGGAGGAATTTTGCTGTGTATCCCTAGCACTCTTCCACCTCTCCCATCCTGCAGCAGCCATGCTGATGAGGCAGGCCAGAAAAGAATCCTGAATGACCTAAGCCCATTAGTGGGCTGCCAACCCCTTGCCACAGTGATTGGCCCAGGTATGGGCACAGAACCTAAGATGGTCCAATCAGAGTAAAACTCTGGACTTTACTCAGTGATAGAAGGAAGCAACCCTCTCGTTCCTTCTGGACAGTTTTGTGTGTGGATAGGAAGTCTTTGGAGAGAGGGAGCTGTTTTTGTTTTTCCCCACAAAACAGAAAAGCTGTCCTCAGGATGAAGTAGACATACCAAGGAAGTCAGAACCTGGACAACAGCAGACAAAGGGAGTCAGGGGCCAGCTCAAACCATTGCTTTGAAATTTTCAGATACTTGAGCGCACAAATGCCCTTTTTTTGGTTTGTTTTCTGCTACTTGCAGCTGAAAGCATCCTAATAAGGCAGAGGGACAAAGTGAAGAAGGCAAGACAAAATGAAGTTTAGGAAACATGGGCTTAGAGGGCAGAGTCCAAACTCTTCACTGTAATAATAATGATGATGATTAAAGTAGTAATAATAGCTAACATTCACATTCATTGAGGTCTTACTATGTGCCAGGAACTGTTCTTAGCTCCTTACATATTATCCCATTTAATCCTCACGTCATCCTTATGACCAAGGGAGGCAAAAATCTGGATTCTTGTTCTGTCTCTGCTTTTTGCTAGCTGGTAACTTTGCACACATCATCTGTTCTCTTAGTGTTATCTCTTATCTGTTGCAAAGGGTCATGAGGATCAAATGACATAATATGATTTAAACACCTTAGAAAAGCACAAATGTAAGATGCTTTTAAAAAATGACATCTCATGTGTAGTACCTTGGTTGTAGTGGTGTCACAGGCATACGAGTATACTCAAACTCATCAAAATGTATACACTAAATGTTTGAAATTTAAAAATGTATCAATTATACCTCAGTATGACTAACAAGTATCTCACATCCTATTATTATTCCCTAAAAATTCTGTTCTAGGGCAACTAACCTCACAGTTTTGCAAATATAAACATATGCAGTTTATTTTTGTGTGTGTGGGAAGCCCACTCCTCCTCTGGGGTCACCCATGTCCTGCCCTTGTTTCAAAGCCTGGTTCAAGACCCATCTACTTAGCTTTCCCACCACTTCCTAGATAATGCTGCTATCCTTCCACAGGTCACCTGTAGCATTTGCTGTCTGTCCCACCCATTGGCCCTCATCGCATGCCACCCTAGGGACTATTTAATCCTTGATGTCCTGCTTTTCTGAAAGAATGTAAATTACTGAGGGGCAGGGACCTTGTACTCTAGCTCATAACTTATCACTCCCTGGCTGACATGGTAATGTAATGATTCTGAGAAAAATCCTGTTTTCCCTTAATTTTCCCAAATGCAAACTTCCTTGGAAGAGATATAGAGGGGAGAAGTCATTTATGGTCAAAGGCATAAAAACTAGTTGTTTTTCTTTTTTGTTGAATTTAACCCTCCATATACTTGGCCGTTACCTGTTTAACTTCTGGCTTCTGCCTCACCCTTCTTGTCTCCCAAGCAATGTAAATAAACAAACGAAAAGCAAATAGGAACAACAACAACTATACCAGCCAGAGTATTTCAGTGCTGTAGGGGGATCTGCCTCAAGTTGACTTTTCTTCAGGCAACAAGGATTGATGTGGAGGTACGGTTGTGGGTAGCCACAGAAGAAAACAGAGGACTTCTTTGGAGAGAGAGTGCACATAAATATTTTATTCTGCAAGACATCCCAGGCTAGTGGTTGAGGCTAGTTGTGGGGGACCCGGTCCTGAACACATATTATAAGGTGCTCTGGGTTCCTTTGAGTTCACAGTAGGTGCTGGATAAGTCATTATTTGGCATTATTTAATCCAGATAGACATCAGACCTTCTTTGTTTGCTGCCTTAAATGCCATTAACATTTATTGAATCTCAGTAGCTGTTAAGGGAAAACTAACACATGATCCATATATGGTCACTTCAATTAACTTTAGAACTTAAAAATCTTCCAAATTGCTTTTCATAAGTATTTTTCTGGTTCCTTTATATTCATGAGACTTGTTGACATTGGCATTAAGGATGACTTATTTTTCTAAACATAGTGTGGTGGATATTGTGGCCATGTGGGTAAAATGGTAACCCAGGATTTTGCCCTGTTTAAGAAGATGAGGCTGTCTTAAATCATATATAGTAATAACAATCAAAATAATAATAGTAACATGCCTTATGTGTATACAGTGCTTTAGAATTTGTAAAACACTTTCTCATTTTTTATTCTGCCTTGGCAGGAAGTTGAATAGCAAACAATCATGATGGGTGATCAATATGGTGAAGATGCAACTCTCCAAGCAGGACAGAAGAGAATGTGGATGGTCTAAACTGTTAGTTGGACAAGTACAGAGCTAATATTATTTTTCCATTGGGACACATGCACATTTCCTAATTGAAAGAAAGGAGAACAAAAGCTGCCCACTGTGTCTGATGTGGTCAGAAACAAAAACGGGGGGTCAGCTGTCTTTCAACACCTTTGGCTTTAGGGCAGACTCAGAGATGAGAGAGCTCTGTTTTTATATCGTTGTTATTAACTGATTAGTATTAAGAGACAGGTAAAAAATATTTTTAATTTTGACATAAATAACTCAGGTTGTATCTCAGATCCTTGGATAATGAACTGACAAGCCTGGTTCTTCAGCATGATGCTCCATCCTGAGTTCAGATACAGATAAATACTGCAAATAACAACTATCATGCATAGCATGTAGTGTGTTGGGCATGACACTAGGTGCTTTACAAGAATTATGTTAATTTAATCTGTACCACAACTCTATGAGGTAGTTACTATTATTGGTTCCCTTTTACAAATGGGGATACTGAGGTTAGAGAGAGTAAGTAACTTAATCAAAGCTATCTAGCTAGTAATTGACAGAGTTGGGATTTAAATCCATGCTTTGAGACTTAAACAGAGCTAAGTATGCTTAATTATTGTGCCACTGTGTAGTGCCAAATGCTGGTGGCAAATCTGTTGGAGGGGCATTTATATTGGCTTCCATAGACACCTGTCAGAATCAGAACTAGGATCAAGCCCTGTGGGTCACAACTGCAGGCCAACCATTCACACACTAAATGAGTCATCAGAGGAAGAGGAAGATGGCAAGGAATTTCCATTTTGGCAGTACCAAAAAGCACAAATTAAATATCAATGAATTAGTGTGTTTTCTTTTACATTAATCCTTACTATACATATTTTAGTGGATAGATTGTTATAATTACAGTTCTCAATGAATCAGGCCTCCCTGGGTCTATGCCCCTTTCCTATGGAACTTTGACACTTCTGTCACCATGATGTGGAATCTATTTCTCTACTCCCTTGAATCTGGGCTGGCTTTGGGCCTTTCTTTGACCAATAGAGTATGGTGGAAGTGATGTATGTTGTGTGCTCCAGAGTTTAGGCCATAAGCAGAGTTTTGGTATCTGTTCTCACCATCTTGAAACCCTGAGATGATGCAAAGAAGTCCATTTTGGCTTATTAGAGGATGAGAGACTAGACTAGTTGTCATTGAACACCAACAGCTTTTGTGTTTTTGTTTTTAATCATCTGATGCCATTAAGTTTTGCATATTTTTTGTTGTCAGAAAAACTGAGGAATAGACTAGAGTCCTTGTTAACAGTTGGCACCAACTGCCAGACATGTAAATAGGGCCATCTTAGACCCCCTATCTCAGTCAAGCCATCAGAGAGATGATAGTAGCCTCAGGAATGATCCCAGGCAAGATCAGCAGGAGAAATGCTCAAACCGCCACCTTGCAGAATCCTGCATGGTGACAAATCATTGTGGTGTTAAGCCACTGCATTTTGGGGTTGCTTGTTAGGCAACAAGAGATAACTGAAGCAGTTTTGGTAATCCTAATAGTACCAAATTATGTAATATTTTACAGCTATTTTCATAAAAACCTTGTCAGGGAGACCAATCTGAAATGGTAAGTGATTGGCCCAGCGATACACAGCTAAAAAATAACAGAGTTGGTATTGGAACTTAGATCTTGACATTTGTCTAGCATGAACTCCAGTGCTCCTTATTTCCTTTGATTAAAGGAAAACATAATGTTGGTTCATTTCAAAGTTAACTTAATTATGTACATAATAGATTTGGATGACGGGTATAAATACAACTATTGGTAATCATTTAAATGTCTCAGGAAGGTGAATTGGAGACTGTCTATGCAGTCTCTCAAAAGCATGAATGTCCTCAGGCACTGAAGTCATCCACAATTCTTTCTTTTTGTTGTAAATCTTGATTCATGAGTTTATTTCTTACACAGAATAGAGATTTCTCAGCAAGGCATAATTCTTAGGAAGTTACTTCTTCCATTTAGAGCTTTTTAAAGTAGCAAAAATAAATTTTGTTCTTAAAGATCAATGCAAGCCAAGTTAACCATTTATTATAAAAATGCCATGGAACATTTCTGGAGTGTTATCTTGTAGTACCACAGGAACCATTCTATGGGCTTGTTTTAAAAACCAAGCAAAAGCAAAACAAAATAAAACTGAACTTGCTTTCTCTAGAAATACAGCCTAACTTTTAACCAATGTAACACTCATTTCTAGCTGTCACTGAACACCAGGGGCGTTAGTGTTTTGTTTTTAAACATCCTATGTCATTAAATTTTGTATGTTTTTCGTTGTCAGAAAGATAGGCTGTCATTTTCCTTTAAAGTAAATCATAACACAATTGGCAAAAGTACAAGAAAAGGTTGCTCAAGTAGTATCCCACTCCTAAATGGGAAAGAAAAAGGTCCCTGAAATTTATACACAACCTCACTTCTGGTCAAGTCATTTGTTGTTGCATTTGTAGCAGTGTGGACATTTCCTTTTAGAAAATGGAAGTGATTTGTAGTAGAACTGTTTGCTATTAACTTGAGCATCTGCTTGTGCTGGAATACTTGCTTGATGTGAAAAGTAAGCACTTGTTTTAACAATGAACTGACACAAAATCAATAAAAAAGTAGAAAAGCTGATAATTTTATAAGCTGGTTCACCAAAATTGCATCCTATAGTATTGGTTGGCAGAATTGTTTACAATAATTTTGAACACAAACATTTGCATATTCTTAGGGCTTACTGAAGTTGTATGAATATCTTTTCTTGGCAACTCAAAATGGCATCTCGTGTGTAAAGCCAATTATTTAAACATGGCCTAGATATTGCATAATGTGTGGTATTATGATGACCATAATGTGATTTCCTAGTCTTCAAAAAAGCTACTTAAAATAATTCCATTGTTTGGCTCTGATTATGCAAATGAAAACAGATACGGGCATTAGCTCCATCTCTTACTTATTAGGTGATGGTAGAAAATATGAAGATTTTCAAAAAATGTCCAATGTCTATTTGTTTCTAATTTTCCTTCTGTTAATGTCACTGTAAATTTCAATGTCATATTCCCTCACATTGCTGCCCCTAATCTGACAGTGTCAGAGGATCTATCTTCATTTTCTCACTCGTTTCATAATCTAATCCTCAGCTCTAACATGCAATTAGTGCCCTCTTCGCCCCCTGCATACCAAACAGGCCGACTGCTACAGCTTTCCCTGTGCAATCCGTTTAGCGAGGCTGCCCGTAATGAATATGTACATTTAGAAGACCTCAGCGCAGAGGGTCACAGGCAATCAACCTTGAATTCAATTATGCGAGTCAAGGTTAATGACTCGCTGCAGTGGTCAGAGGCATTCAGAATCCTGCAGATTAAATCAGCCTGTCAGAGCTGACAATGTAGAAAGGACGGAATTACTTGTGTGAGAAACAGGGAATCGTGCAAAGATAAAATGGTGTCAGTCCTCGATGAAGATTACATGGACTTCTCTGTGGCAAATCAGATTGTAAATCTCCTCTGGACCTGCAATATGATTAGGCTACATAAAGATGTTTCTAGATTGTAATACGGAGCCACTAATAAGACCCCCTAAACTGCACCCTCACTAGGTTACTTCGTTTTTTACCTCATCGTTTACGTCTTCTGATTGTTCTACATAAAAAAGTGAAATTATTATTTTTGTAGTTATATTCATGAAGTGTACCCTATATTATCTTCTGTAGCACTGCCCAAGATTTAGTTGGTAAAAAAAAAAATAAATTTTGCCAGTTATTTTATACTGCATTTTCTGTGGTTTTCTTTCTCTTTCTAAAATTTTAATTTGTTTAGAGACAGGGTCCTGCTCTGTTGCCCAGGTTGGACTGCAGTGGAGTGATCATAGCTCACTGCAGCCTTGAACTCCTGGGCTATCAAGTGATCCTCCCACCTCAGCCTCCTGAGTAGCTGGGACTGCGGGCACATACTACTGTGCCTGGCTAATTTTAATTTTTTTTTTTTTTGTAGAGACAGGGTCTCGCTTTGTTGCCCAGGCTGGTCTCGAACTTGTGGCTGGAAGCAATCTGCCCACCTCAGCCTCCCGAAGTGTTGGAATTATAGACATGAGCCACAGTGTCTGGCCTACTTTTTTTTTTATGTCCTTGTCTTGATAGTAGTAGATCATAGCTAGCTGGGAAAAACAAAATCAGAAATAGGTTAAAAACAGTATTGATCACAGAAACAGCTACCTAATGATTTATAATAAAGTTTGTGAATTTTAACAATTTGTTATAATTATTTTGCTAAACACATAAATATTAATTTTATTTGAATTTGTTCAAGAGACTTATGAATTCTTTTGCGTGTTGAGATGTGCATGTGTTCCCCAAATTCATGTGGAAGAGAAACTTTCCTCTTTCCTTCTATAGTCTTATCTATGGCAGAGCTCCTGATTGAGACTCATTTCTCAGTGGAGAATCCCTGACTTGTGAATAATCATTGACAATACATTTCTTGCGTATTAAAAATAATATTCATACACTTATACATTCCTTTGAACAACAGGCATGTCTTTAAAAGTTATGCTTCAATAGTAATTTTGGAATGTTTAATAATATGTTAAATTCAATCGGAAAGTTATTCTTCCCTCATTTTCATTTTCTCCTTCTTTTCTTCCATTGCATCTTCCGTTCTTCCTGTATGTGTTGAGTATTCCATCTTCCGTTCTTCCTGTATGTGTTGAGTACATACTATATGTCTTGTTTGTATTAAGGCAGGATCAATGATAAATTGTCTTAATCTGTAAGGAACTCACAGTTAAGTGAGGGAAGAAGAAAATAAGTAGCTAACTGGGTAATACAGTATGGTAAATGTTTCAGTATAAAATGTGTAAAATACTATACTGGGCCCTAAGGAAGAGGCCATGGAGTGTACTTGTGTACATGTCAGGTCACAGCAGATAGTGTGTTAGTAGGTGGCGCTCAAGCAGCAAAGAAGACTTCACAGAGAAGGGAATATCTGAGTTGAGCTTTGAAGGATGAATAGGAGTCTTCCAGGCAGACATGTGGGAAATGGACTTCGAGGCCTAACGAGCAGCATGAGTAAGGTGTAAGATGTGTTTGGGATGGTAGGAAGTGATGTGAGCTGGCCAGGGTATGCAGGGTACAGCAGGGATAAAGGGAGGACGTCATCTGGGTGCTTGAGTGCCCCATTCTCTAGTGTCAGTAAAACTGTTGGAAATTCTTAGGCTCATTATCTAAACTAAATCAGATCCCTCTTTCCTATTTATCTGTTCGATACATCTGGGTTTTTAACGCTGGACTTGCTAAAGTAGACTTGTGGCACCTCTCCATTTACATCTCATAGAGTAGTGCAATGGAGGGTCTGCTTCCCAGCTTCATGTGGGTAAGGGCAGATTGTTGGGGAGTGGGGATAGGTGGCTCTACTTTTCTCTCTTCACTTTGGGTATCTATTGGGAACAAGACTCTTGTCAACCTAAATGCTGAGCCATGGTTTTGTGTTGAGTAGAAGGTTTTTTGGGTGTGTTTAGCCCAGAAAAGTGGGAGATCACTCTTCTTTTGGGCCAATGAGACTGGGCTCACACCATTTCCTCTGACTGGGAGCGGTCTCTGTTTTCTCTGCTTATCTTTTTTGCCTGGAAGTACCCTTCAAGTCTTGAGTTCTCATCCTCTGGGACAACCTTTCCAAGCCAGGGGGTCAACGGTGAGCTCTTCTGCTTCTGGCCTCAGAGCATTTGCTGCCCCCAATACAAACTTGGCCAATAATCAGGGCTGAGGTAGTCTCATTCCTCTTATGAGTCTTCTCTCTTACTTACTGAGAGGAGTTTGTTTAGCCACTCATTTAAAGCACTCATCGCATGGTCCACAGTGCTTGGTGTGGTGGGGCCTTGTTTGCCCCTATGCAGTGATCTTTAACGCTGTGGGAAGAGGGGAAGGTTGGGAGCCCTGGCCTGGTGAGTGATTGCAGTTGAAAGCATATGGGAAAATTTTTTGCTGTCTCAGTGACTCGGAGGTGCTATAATGTACAGGGCAGTCCTGCAATGTACAGGAAACAAATGCAGATTGTATGACACTGAATTTTGGTACAGTGAGCCTTATTCTACATCACAGCCCTCATGCATGAAGTTGGCTGCCTGGAAGTCTTTATTTCCAATCCTCTCCTGGCTAGCAAATTTTCATCTCGCAGGTGACCACGTTGTACAGTATTGATGTTCACAACTCCATTAGTATTCACCATACAGCTCCCTTTCCATAGTATAAGTTTGTAATACGTATCATGTATTTATGATTACCTCTTTATTTTCGTATTTATTATTAGACTCAAATTCCATTAAAGCAGAGATTTTTGTCTGTCTTATTAACCTTTCTGATTCAAGAACAGTGTCACTAGTACACAGTTGGCACTTAGTAACTATTTGTTAAATGATTCTTCTGCTCTAGAAAGAGTTTTCAGATTTAGAAAATAAAAATACAAGATGTTCAGTTAAATTTGGATTTCATTTAAATGATGAACAACGTTTAAAGTATAAGTATGTCCCAGATATTGTATAGGACATACTTATACTAAAGAGATATAGTAAAAATGATTCATTGCTTATCTGAAATTCAAGTTTAACTTGGCATCCTATATTTTATTTATCAACAGCCTGAGGGCAGGCACCATATATTAGTATATATCTTACTGTTATTTCCACTGCCTCAGCTAAGTACCTTCCAGAAGTAGGCACTCAAACATGCAGTGATTTGATTTGACTGAAAATATATACAATTTCGGAATAACTGAAAATTGACTCACTTTACTATTAATATTCTTAAGTGAAATCCCAGGACAATACATTTCCTTAGGTTGAAACAAGGATGGAAAATATCTCTTTTTGTTTAGATGTCATTATTGGAGTTGCTTCCTGTAAAATTTTCCCCAACCTTATAGGTAAAACAAGGCCTATAGTTAAAAGCATGAACCATGTTATGAGACATTTTAACTGCTAATCCAAAACTAAGCTCTATAAGTCACCCTCATTTTAAATGAACTTGTTACTACCAATAGACACTATTTTCTAGAAGGTCATTCTGAGTTATGTTGAAAAATGTCCTCCAAACAGACTTCAGTGATGGGAAGGGGCCAAGGAACTGGCAGTGGTTATATGGGCTCTGGGATTCTTCTCATTCAATTCAATCAGAATTGAAAGCAAGAAGATGAATAGCGTGGTGCTGGTTTTGTGAACCATGTAGCTCAGAAATGACAGAAATAACAAGAAGGCTATAGCTGGGTTCCCAGTCCTAAGTTTGGCAGGGTCCAGCCATTCTTGTACCCATATTGGATTGGAGAACAGAGCGTGACACCTTCTAACTCCTCCCTTCTTTTCTACTGTAGATGGATTTGTCTGAAGGAAGCGTGGGTGTCTGGAAGAAGACCCTGGCTTCAGGCATGTAATGCTCCAGGTCATTTGGCAGGAGGAGTGGCAGGTGAAGTGTGTGAATGCATTTGTCTGCTATATTCCCAACAGGAAATATAGTTGAGGGGCAAAACATATAATGGATGGAAGAATGAATGAAAAAAAGAAGGAAACATGAATGAAATTATTCTAGCTGAGGAGATATGGGTTAAATTAGAGATTCTGTTGAGTGGTCTAATGTACACCAATAAAAGGAATTGGAGTTATGTAACGTTATATACTGCCAGAAATTGTTATTATCTTTGTTACTATCACCATTGACATCCTCTTTTAACGTAATTCGGTAGCACCAAAAGTAAACAAAATTCATAGCATCTGAGATTTAATCTGATTCTGCCCAGACATTCCAAGCAAAAGAATATCTATCTCTTTAAAATAAGTGCTTTTCTGTTCTTATTTAGATGTACACAGTTAAAGAACAGTTAACATTGCAGAAGATTTTTATATCCTTTATTCTGTATAAACAGTATTAATATTTCCAGGTTAATGCATGTATAATAAGCCAAAATTGTTCTGGGAGGGCTACCAAGTTGTCTTCGGGCTGTGTATGCTCCACTTATGTGATTCCTTGCCATGTCTTCGTGTTTTCCTTCTTTTCCCATGTCTTTAATATTATTCACCAAAAATCATTTTTTCTCTCCTTATTCATCCCCTGATCCTCTTAGGATTTCAATTTTTCAAGAAAGCCATCTGATTCTATTAAAAAGCAGACAATGAAACAAATACTTTCAAGCCCATCCTCGGCTGGGAGATCTGGCCGGCATAGCTACCACGGGACTCATGGAAGACCCTCGTGATATACGGGTCACATGCCCATTTTAATTTTATTTATGCTAAGTCAAGCCAATGTTGAATTAACTATAATGTCCTATTATTATTCCCCAGCTCCCTTCCTGATTGGTGTAGGTGATGGAGTTTCTAGTTCAGTCTTTCTCAAATTGTGGGAAAGACTTTCTGCTGTTGCCACATGAATGAACTCTGTTCTTTATGGTATTGTAGAAGCTTCTCTAAAGGACAATTGAAATTGGTTTTCTGTTTGTGCTCATAGTATAAAATTACCTTTACAAGTAAGCTAAGAAATTGTTTGATTTTTTTTTTCATATTAAGAAGAAAATAGTACAAAAGGTAAGTGGATATAGCCAAAGTAGTAAAGTTGTCCAATAATGACCTAAGTTTGAGAAACACTGGGTGAGGGTCCACTGGTTTGTCCATTCAGAGGACACCGCGCAGTTTGAGCCACATAGCACCAACTGATCAATCTCAAATTGTACTAGCAGAGCTGCCCTTGATAGAGGAGAGGAAGCAATGGAATTTTCAGGATCCATTACTATATGAATTATGGATTAAATCAGTAAAGGTTCTGAGCTATAGATTGACATGATGCATCCTGTCAAAGGACCACTTACAAAGTTGGAAGGTTCATTTATGATGTAACATGTCAAAAGCCCATTTATTAAAATCTCTATGCCCTGGATTGATGATATTGTCTTTTCTCAAAGTATATTTTAGTCTTAAGTGAAGGCAAGAGGAAAGAAAAGACAACTTTCTTTTTAAAGTGACAGGAGACTATTGCAATAGTCCAGTTAAGTAATGGTGAGGGTCTGAATTGGGTCAGTAGCTATGGAGATGGTTTGGAGAAGTAGTAATGGATAGATTCAACAGGGTTTAGTTGCCAACTGGGTTGTCTCCCAGTTTAAAGGCCTTTGAAAATAGGTCTCCAACCTTGTTCACTCTTAGAGCTCTCCTCAGGGCTTCAAATGTATTTTGCACATTTTCAGGCTTTGCACAAATAAAGGTTTTGAAATGAAATCAGTGTCAGCCAGTTTTCCAAGGGGCTTCCTAAGTGAATGTTGATGTATATATAATAAAATACAATTTATAAATTAAAAGCTGTGATATGAAAAATGCCATATTGAATGTACAATGATATTAAAGATGACAAATTGGTGCATAGTTACCATAAAATAAAAGTTATGAAATACAAAGGGGTACCAATGGTGTTAATTAAATAGCATAACAAACAGTGAAGCAAGTTCTGTATTGGGTTGATTCTTCTGGTAAATAGAAAGATTATAAGGATTTACTCATTCCCCCGTGGAGTCTATAAATATTTATTAAACCCATTGCTTATGGTTTTATGGATCAGCAGCACCAAGCATGGAGGTGGCCAGAACAGGTGTGGACCCTGTATTTCAGAAGTAAATGCTCTGCCCAGTTACTGCTTGCTAAGTGGGATGTTATTTACTGATGTAGACAAATTAAAAACATAAATAACATTCCAATGTCTAAATGTTTTCTATAAACACAAATTATGAGTTTTGTATATGTAAAACACAATCTCCCAGTAGAAAAACACTTTATTGATGATTTATGTTGTACCGAGTATGGGGCAATTGCTAAAGTCAAAACCATTTCCCAATTCTGTGTGCATTTATAGCCCTTCCTCTCCCTCCAACAGCCAACACAAATATATTCAGAGATTAATTTGTGGATAATAAAGGAGTATCTGTTTGGTCAGCTCTCATTCATTCGTTTCTAAATGGGTGGCTTTGGCATTGCATTCTGTGTTTAACTCCAAGTTTGATTCCAAGTATACCCTTAGAAATAACAACAAATAAGGGGCTACCTCTGGTCTTACTCACACTCCTTCAAGTGTGACCAACCTCAGGCAAATGAATGAAGCAGGGATAAATTGTCTTTGATGGCTCTAGACTTGGATGGTAGTGCAGTGTGTGTGTGTGTGTGTGTGTGTGTGTGTGTGTGTGTGTATATGTGTAGAGGGGGTATACGGTGGAGTTATCTTCCCCTCAAGCCCACTTCTCTCATGCCTACTTGCTACAGTTTGGATGTTTGTCCCTTCAAAATCTGATGTTGAAATTTGATTCCCAGTGTTGGAGGTGGGACCTAATGGGAGGTGTTTGGGTCATGGGGTGGTTCCCCTCATGAACAGATTAATACCTTCCCTGGTGGGGAGTGCATGAGTTCTTACTCGATTAGTTTCCTCAAGAGCTGGTGGTTAAAAAGTCTGGCACCTCTTCCCTCTTTCTTGCTTCTCTCTCTATGTGATCTCTGTACGTGTCTGCTCCCTCTCACTTCATCATGAGTCTGACACCCTTACCAGAAGCAAATGCTGATGCCATGCTTCTTCTACAGCCTGCAGAACCATGAGCCAAATAAACCTCTTTTCTTTATAAATTACCCAGCCTCAGGTATCCCTTTATAGCAATACAAAATGGACTAAGATACTACTCTTCCCACCTTTCAAATATCTTCTGTGCCCCAAAATCAGAAATATATTTTTAAAAACACACCCAAATTAAATTATCACCATTCTCTTAAAACATCACAATCAGAATAAACCCTGACTCTTTATCACAGCTGATATGACCTAGGCTGTCTTTTTCTTGTTACAATGCCTTGGCCATGTTGGTCTTTATTCATTCCTATTACACCCTAAGCTCTTTTTTGTTTATGCTTTGCATATGCTATTCATTCTGCATCAAGCCCTTCTCCTAGCTTAATGTCTGGAAGGTTCTTACTGACTTGTCAGGCCTTGGCTAGGAAGGTCTTCCCTGACCACTAAATCTGAAGCAGACTACTTCTTTTTAACCATGATTAATATCACTCATAACATTCTGTACTTTTTCTGCATAACATGAATCATAATTTGTTATCATATCTTTATATGTTTGTCTATTTTTTGTCTCTTGTCTAAAGTCCTTGAGGGCAGGTAATATACCTCTTTTGTTGACCACTAAATATTAAATAATTAGCACAGAGAAAATAGCAGGTTATCAATAAATGTTTGTTGAAAATGTTGACTGTAAACATCTGTTCATTCATATTTAATAAGACCCTTTGTGTTGAGGCGTACACTTCAAGTTGTGCATCAGTGGATGGAGGAATTGTGAAATTCAGGGTACAGTTTGTGGTCACAGAGAAGGTATTTTTCTGTACTCCTGAAATTTTGCCATGTGGTGGGGCCTTTGGTGTCTAGGCAGTGTGTGGTTTTTGGCTCTGACATTTTTCCTTGTGACTTTTATACTTGCTGAGGGACAGCCTGAATAACGTGTTGTTTGGAATTTGGTATCTATTATGGGTAAAGGCACAGATGCCTTGTTTGCCCCCAAATCTCTGAAGACATACCATATCTGTGTGCTGTCTGCTTTCAGCTGGAATCCTGGCTGACACAGGGTGTGAACTAATAAACTAAGATTAGGGAGAGTTCAATAGTTAAAGAAAGAACTCAAAGGAGACCGATTTTAGTTTAAACCACGAACCAGAGCAGGAGAAAGAATCTTTGCAATTTCCATATGTTCCAGTCTAGCTCTTTCCTATTTGGGGGCAATAGAGAAGTATTGGGGTTTACCTTTTCGTGGTTCTCCTGATTCCCACTTTACCTTAAGGTTTGGAGGTCTCTATGTTATCACCAGAGCTCAAGGAAGAAGAGAAAGAAGAAGGAAGGAGGAAAAAGCAATATAATACAGGGAAGAACTTTAAGAAAAGAAATGACCAAGAGATAGAGTCCCACAATGGCATTATTATTACTATTTTAAACAGAATTAAATTCAATAACAGCATTTAATCTCTTTCCACATTCCACTGAGTGCTTTGTCCCCTACTATCAGGGCCCCAAACTACCCTTGACCTTAACTCATGCTGCCTTTCTCTTTTGCATGGCTGAACTGAGGATGAACTGAGACCTGTGTTCCCATTAGAAGTTGAGGGTATGCTACAGTATTAACCATTATACTGCACACCTATCTGTCCATGCTTCCAAAAGATGCCACGTGTGTGCTTTGGATTTTAGATGGATTTGGATGGCATTTCTTTCCCTCTCTTATCTGCTCCTGGAGAGAATAATCTGGCTCGTGAACTCTTACTCATCTTTCAGACCTAGTTAAGAAGCCAACCCCTCTGTGATGCCTTCTTTGACTCTCAGTCACTCTTTGCTTCCCTTTTGTCCTTCTCAACAAAATATCACATGTTGGTTTACTTGTCTGTCTCTCGCACTGAATTGTGAATGCTTTAGGTAAATGGACTGTGTGTTATTTATCTCTGTGTCATTAGCACCTAGCACTGAATGAACTCATTACTGAATGAGCAAAAGATAGAAAATTATAAACTTTTTGAAGCAGTAACTTGCCTGGAGCTTTCTTGTTTCATAGCAAATACTGTTGGCCTCTGGCCCACACCCTCTTAGCTCTCTTTTATTATTTCCCTGTATTTCTCCCTGACTTCAATGTGCTTTTGCATCTGATGACTTGAACCTGTGACTCATTGAAAGTCTGCCCCTCGACTACTAGAGTCATTTTGTTTGCCAGCTCAAAAGACTGGAAGTGTCTATGAGTTTATAGTTCAGCTTTAGGGACTCACTTATAGCAGTTTCTTTCAGGATTGTGCTGGGATAATTTCATTAATAAGTTATTATTTGCATGTGAATCTTCATCTTAACGTCTATTTTTAGGGAGCCCAATGTAAGACAGATTCTTTCCTTCTTGTCTAGCTTTTCAGAAAGTACACTATGATTGGGTCACAGTTGTTCTTTTAAGTGACCACAGCTGAAGAATGGTTGTAGAACCACCCAGGAGGCAGGTCTTTGTTGCCAGACACAATTCTCCCTGAGTCTCTTGCATTTGTATATATCTTGCAAGAAAGACACTGATTGTCTTTTGTTCCTATCTTTTCAACATATTTGTATGGTGACCATCCTTGGAAGACAAAGATAGTGTCTTCCTCCAGAGCAAAGAGCCAGCAAGCTTGCAGCCCATTATAAGAGATTCATGTTCCCTAAGCTCAGATTTCCCTTCCCATAATGTAACTCATGCATGTGCAGACACTTCTGAGGGTCTATCTACATTGCCCCTGGGAACTTGGAAGCAAGATAAATTGATGTAAATATGCTGATGCTAATGTTGCTTGCTGTGCTCTGCATATAAAGTCTTTTGTTTCTGACCTAGGAGTCTCGTGTCTTCTGCCAGCATCCATAAAGCTGTGGCAGACTAATTTCCTAGCTTGAAAATAGGATGAAATCTGTACTCTTTCACTTTTTAAAATTCTTTTTGCTCAAGAATTGCTAGTGGTTTCCCTGTGCTGTCTGTTTCATTTTACTCCTCATTCATTTGCTACTTTTGCCAAAACAGACTTTTCTGACTGAAAGAACTATTGCGTGTGATCTCTTCTCCCTCAGATTTCCACTTTTGGGCTTTGTTGGTTGGTTAAATGCCACCTGGATCTTCGCCCTCAAAACAAAAAACACAAAACAACAAAAATGTACTGTCTCAGGGACATTCTGCCTCAAACACCCAGGCTTTCCTGACTGTATGTGACCATGAAGCTTCAGCTCCCCTGGGAGCTCCTGAGGGCAATGCTGGCCCTTCATCCCTCCCTGACCTGCTGCCCTGTGCTGCCTTGTGCTGCAGAGCAGGGAAGGCTGCAGGGAGGCCTGGCCAGCATAGCTCTTAGTGCACCTCCTTCCCATATTTCCCTGTAGTTCATCCTGTATGTGAAAGCCTATGTTTTCAAGACAGAATATGAACTGTTCATTTACACGTTAAAATGAGCCCAGAAAACATACATTGGCATGTTATTATTTTAAGAGACAGGAAAAATAACACTGAGATGTAAAACCCAAAGCTTCTTGATGGCTTATCTGTGAAATCAGAAAATCCTATTTTTTTAAGTTTCGATTTCTATTTTACTTACTGTTAGAGCAGTAATTTTGTTTTTATTACTGCCCAAAGAGCCCATTATCTCTTTCATCACATGAGACTGCCCAAAATAACATGTCTCACTTAGAAATGGACAACTCACAAAACCATGATATAAAGGGTTGTGGTTTTGTTATGGAACCTTTCAGGCTTTGATTGGTTGAAAGAAACATGGAAAATCTAAATTATTGTGACTTAAAATCTGGTGAAGATTTTATTTTGGGACATAGTAGTTAACATAGTTTTAAGCAAGATATCCAATTCCATGGGAAAACTGTGGGTTAAGAATGAGCTCCATTTCTTATTTACTGATCTCAGGCACTTAAATTCTGTAAACCTCCATTTATTTGACTGTAAAATGGAAATAATAATAATTGTAGTCCCAAAGGGCTGTTAGGAGGATCAAGGGAGACGATGCATTTGTAGGCATTATAAAACCTTATACAAAGCCAAGCATGCTGCCTAACACAGAAGAGGAATATAATAAATGTTTGTGAAATGAAGGAAGAAAATGTTATGTAGCAACTTTAAATTTACTCAGTTCCATTAGAGGAGATTTTTCGAATCCTTATTAAAGATGCAATTATTTTTCACGAAATATAATTTATAAAAATTGTTTTCCTGGATTCAAACTTAGTTTAGGACTTTATGACACGAAGAGTTGTTTAATAGAAACCTCTACGACATTAGTTTCAAAAGTTTAGGGGTTTATCCCCCAATCTATAACTAAATCAAAATCCCTATTCAACCTAATATTTTCAGGTGATACTTTCTGCAGGTGTGGCAAGTTCTATGAGTTTTTCTATAAGAATGTAAAGCAACCCTCTTTAAAATTTGTCCTGAACTTCTTTTTTCATTTTATTTTTATTTTCAAAATTTTTGTAGAGACAGGGTCTTGCTTTGTTGCCCAGGCTGGTCTCAAACTCCTGGGCTTAACGATTCTCCTGTCTTTGTCTCCAAAAGTGCTGGGATTACAGGCATAAGCCACCATGCATGGCCTGTCCCGAAACTTCTGACTTCAGTTATTTCTAATAATTTATCAGTGAATAACCACCAGAAGAAGGGTTTCCATTCTAAAGTAGAATGAGTTGAAATATGGTAATGAAAGTACAAGTTTGGAATTTAAGCTCGTATTTAGCTTTTGGCTTAGATTGATGATGACTGCTTCAGATGCAGCTTCGGAGTTTCACAACTGCTGGGCCTTAGTAGAAGCTACATCTTCTTGTCTCTCACTTTTTGTCTTTAAAAGATTTTCGTGGCCAGGCATGGTAGCTCATGCCTGTATCCCCAGAACTCTGTGAGACGAAGGTGGGAGGATCACTTGAGCCTAGGAGTTTGAGGCCAGCATGGGCAATATGGTGAATCTCTGCTTCTAAAATAAACACATACATACATACATACATATATACAGAAAATAAACATAAAAGTGTCTGGTTCTAGTGCTTAAAATGTGACTAATACAGTTATTGCACAGTAGACTACAATAAAATGTTGTTGAAATGAATTAGCCATTTAAAAGAGACACTGGTTAATGACTGCTGGCTTTCATTTGGTTTAGTGAGTTTATCTATTAAAAATTCTTCACCTTGCAAAGATGTTCTCTAAGATCTGATTTTGTTATTCCACTTTGACAAAAGAGCTTCTGTCAACCTCACTAATTTTTATGCACCCATTTATATATTTATTGAACATCTACTGAGTACAAACTAATATGTACAAATTTACCTAAAATCATTAATGTACATGATCACAAGTGGGGGGATTTGTTGGGAAAGTTAGTTATCTTTATAAGATGCTACATCCTTCTTTTCATCTAGAAATTTAACAATTTTACTAGCTCATGCTATGTTGAAATGATGAAGAAAGAGAAAACGGAACATATTCAGAGGAATTGCAATAAATAATTTCCTTCTTTTTTCATTCTAGTTTTTCTTCCTGACATATTTATCCTGTAAACATTGGTGAGAGGAGGAGGGGAGGAACTATGTGAACGGCAGACTTCTGTCTCTCATCACTCTCAACAATCTTTGCTAATCATTCAGATTCTCACTTCAATTTAGTAAAGATCACCTAGATTTACCCACAACTAGTGGTTGAGGCAATAGAAGGTGAACTTTCTCTGCACTGATTTCTTAGAAATTTTTTACTTCTTGATTGCTTTCAAACCAGACTTTTTATATTTGTGGGAGATAAAGGACCAAGAAGGTGCTGATTTACCACTGATTGAAAAATGGGTTTATATATAGGATGATTCTTTTTCTCAAGGTTCCAGACTCACTTTTTTTGCGGTTCAGGAGGAGCAAAAGGTCCAGAAGTCATCCACTGTTCCAAGTGAGTAGAAATTTTACTGATATTGAGCAATAATGTTAGGCAATTAGAGGAAGAGGGACAGAAATCTTGAGGAAGGACAAGAGAAAGAGGTGGTGGTGTATTCAAAAGGTCCCAGAGTTGTACCAGGGAAAGAAGCCTGTTTAAGAGCATGTTGAATACTGGTCTGAGCTGACTGTGCAACATCTGAAGCCAGCACAGGTCGATGGGATATCAGCCATGTCTCCCAGACAAACCTTCACATCCCCTAACACATTCCCAAGTGAAGTGAGGCAAAGAATCACCTCTCAAATTAATTTTCAGCCCCCACCAGGACATTTTGTGATTCATCAAGGAAAATATTTAATATTCACCTACTGAACAAGTTTATGTTGCAGGCATTGCTCTAGATGCAAGGATAGAGAAACAAACAAGAAACTTAATGTTTTAATGGGGAGTCAGGCAAGGAAATGTAAGCAAATATCTGAATTATATAGTGGTGAGAACAAGAAAATAAAACTGAGCATGGTGATAGTGATGTTGGTCAGTGTAGGCAGTGAGGGGTAATTTGGAAGGCCTTCTTGAGGGCCAGTGGGTGACATTTGATTTCAGGCCTAAATGTCTAGAAGTCAGCCACATAGATAATAGAATAGACCATCCAAGGAAAAGGGAACAGTAAGTGCAAAGACCTTGAGGTAAAAATGGGCTTGGCATGTTGGAAGAAATGAGAGAGCCCATGCAGAGTAAAGTTGGTAAGGGGGTAGTGTCTATAAGAAAATGTAGAATCTTTATTGATTATAGTGAGGCATTCTGAGTTATCTTGGGTGAAATTGAAAACTTTTGTCGTATTCTAAGCAGAGAAACATCTAAATTTGATTGCCATCTGAAATTGATCACATTGTGTGGAGAATGGACCTCAGAGGGACGGGAGTGGAGGCCAACATACCAGCTGGGTGTGTGGAATAATCCATGAGAGAAATGATGGTAGCCTAGACTAGTGGTGACTGTAGAGACTGATCTGATATGGGATATATTTTGAAAGAACAAAGGAGAGAGTTTGGTGATAAATTGGATGAGAGGTTTGAGAGTAAGGGAGGTCAAAATGATGTCAAGATTTTAAGACCTGGTATATTCCATATACTGAAATGAAGAAGCATGACAAAAGAACCAGCTTGAGGGGTGGTGGAAATCAAGTGAAGATGTTAACTAGGTAGTTGAAGTTCTGATGAGAAATCAGGGCTGGAGACACACATCTGGGAATCATCAGCTTACAGATGGTTGTTTAAAGCCACAGCACCAGAGGAGTTCACTCAGGCAGGAGCCTGGGGCATTCTGATACTTAGGTGTTGGGAAGGGGAGGAGGAGACAAAAAAGGAGGCTGAGAACAAGTAGGCAGCTAGACTGTAGGGAAACCAGATAGTATGATTATGAAGACAGCATTGAAAGAAAGAGGGAGTGATCAATTGCATCAAGTGTAACAGAGAGGTTAGAGTAGATGATAATTGATTATGGCTTTTAACAGTATGGAGGGAGAAGCTTTGGTAGTATGGTAGATGTGAAACTCTGGAGACAGTTTAAGAGGGAACGGGAAGAAAGGCCATGGAGTAACCTGTATGGAGGAGTTTCCTCCATTTCTTAGTTTCCTATAAAAGGAAAACAAAGAAATGAAGAACTAGAGCAGGGGGTATGGAATCATGAGATTCCATGATTCCTCTCTCCCTCTCTTCTCCCCTTTTTGCTTTCCTCCCTCCCCCTCTTCTCATACTGTAAGAAAAAGAGGATGAGATCTTGATTACACTGAATGCAAAGATTATGGATTTTAGGCAGAGCAATCCCTAAATCTCCCTAGCCTCACATGGCTCCATGCTTATTGTACATATGAAATTATTATGACTTAAGTGAATGAGGCTATAACTAGAGTTATCTAACCAACCATGACACCTAGAGAGAGAATTATATGATCTGATTCAGCAATTGTAAAGCACTATGTAAATAATCCATGAGCTTGGAGACTGGCAGGGCAAAAATAATTGTCAAACATGACCTCTTCGGTGTCTACATCACTTCCAAGCAGTCCTTGCATCATCCTGCTCCTCTGAAGCCACAATGAGACAGGAGTTTCCAGGAGAGTATGGGCTTAGGTGGGTGCTGAGCAGCATGGAATATAGGAAATTGACACTCTAGTGGCAAATATGAAATGAAGAACAGAGGACAAATTTTAAAATAAAAACAAAGATTTGTTTGTAAAAAAAAAGATTTAACAATTCTTCTTGGTTATTTAAATTGAACAAATTAGCCAGATAATTAATTACTCAATTTTCAAATTTCAGATATAATCTGATAGCTTGTGCTGCGAGCTATCTCTTTTTCTTCCATGTGAACTCCTTCTTTCTTTTCTTTTTATTTCTTTTTTCTTTTCTTCTTCTATCTTTCTCTCTTTCTCTTTCTTTCTTTCTTTTCCTTCCTTCCTTCCTTCCTTCCTTCCTTCCTTCCTTCCTTCCTTCCTTCCTTCCTTCCTTCCTTCCTTCCTTCCTTCCTTCCTTCTTCCTTTCCTTTCCTTTCCTTTCCTTTCCTTTCCTTTCCTTTCCTTTCCTTTCCTTTCTTTCATTCGCTTTTTTTTTTTTTTGACAGAGTCTTGTTCTGTTGCCCAGGCTGGAGTGCAGTGGCACGATCTTGGCTCACTGCAACCTCCAACTCCCTTGTTCAAGTAATTATCCTGCCTCAGCTTCCCAAGTTACTGGAACTATAGGTGTGCACCATCACACCTGGCTAATTTTTGCCTTTTTAGTAGAGACGGGGTTTTGCCATGTGAGCAGGCTGGTTTCAAACTCCTGACCTCAAGTGATCCACCCATCTCGGCCTTCCAAAGTGCTGTGATTACAGGTGTAAGCCAGTGCACCCGGCCTCTTCCATGTGAATTCTTGATTTGGGTGTGTTGCAACTTAAGTATTTGCAGAAATCCTTTATGTTTCCATTAAAGAGGGGAGTCACTTTATATTGAGAATGCAATAATAATAAACAAATTTTGAGAACTTTTCACCAGGCAGGCTCTGTCTCAAGAACTTTATATCATCACGTTTAATCCTCACAACAGCATACTGTATTTGCTATTATTACCTGCATTTATGGATAAGGAAACTAAGGCTCAGAGACCTTAAGTAACTTGTCCTTAGAAATGTCAGACACAGGATTTGAATCCAGTAAGCCTGGCTCCAATATCTCTGCTTTCAACCACTAGGTTATAATTATTATGCGCCTAAAGGTATAGAACTATTATTCCATGGGTGCCCAGATCAAGAATAAATAAAATGAGAAAACATGAATCTCACTCATTTTAATTATGCCTCTGCTCTGCTCTTTTTATATTTTGAGGCTGGCCTTAGCATTCAAGACAAACTTGAACTCAAACAAAAATGTCACCATGACCCTCTTGGCTCTTAGAAATAATTTAATAATTTTAAATTGATTTCCATTTCTAGTGTGGAGCAACTGGAGACAGGAGGTGACCAGCTCTTTCTCACCTTTTCTGAGCAAACAGCCAGAGGAAATGTCCTTAAATTGTAGCTGGGAAACTTCAGGTTAAAAAGCCTTCATTTCTTGCCTATGAATGCTTTGAACAACTTTAATGCCTGCAATGGTTTAGGTGCCTTTGTTCAGGAGGCTTGTAATGGGGTCAGATGGGTGTTTTTTTTGTTTTTGTTTTCGTTTTTTAAAGACACAAGGTCTAGCTTTGTTGCCCAGGCTGGAGTGCAGTGGCCTTATCATAGCTCATTGCAGCCTTGAATTCTTGGACTCAAGAGATCCTCCTGCCTTAGCCTCCCAGGTAGCTAAGATTACATGTGTGCACCACCATGCCTGGCTAATTAAAAAAAAATTTTTGTAGAGATCAGGGTGAGGGGGGTGGGGGGGGCGGTCTCACTATGTTACCCAGGCTGGTATTGAACTCCTGGCTTCAAATGATCCTCCCACCTTGGCCTCCCAAAGTGCTGGGATTACAGGCTGAGCCACCATGCCCAGGTGATCGGTGATGTTTTCTGACTTCTTCCAGGCTTTAACCTCTGTATTGGCAGAGTATGTGCCTATCTTGATACATGTGTTCTCAAACATCGGGCCTGGTGTATAGAGTAAATGTTTAGTTAATTAATGAGCAAATGGCTCTGCCATTCACAGGTAATTCTTCCTCTTTAAAGTGTGCTCTTCTGGACTTTTCTTCAGTGCATATTAACAAAGTGAAATCCTGTCTTGTCTACTTATGTTTAATGACTTGCTTTTTCTCACGCATAACAAAGTATGAACATTGTAGCTTTATTCATGGTATCCAAGATATAGAATCAACCTAAAGTGTCCATCAATGAATGAATGGATAAAGAATACGTGGTGTATATACACAATGGAATACCACTCAGTGTTAAAAAAGGAGGAAATTTTCATTTGTGGCAACATGAACAAACTTGGAGGGCATTATGCTAAGTGAAATAAGCTAAGCACAGAAAGAAAAAGACCATGTGATTTCACTTATACATGGAATCTATAAAAAGTTGAATTTAGAAAAAGTAGAGAGTAGAATAATGGTTACCAGAGGCTGGGAGTGGGGAGATGGGCAACGAGAAGAAGTTGACCAAAGACTGCAAAGTTCCAGTTACACAGGGGGAATATAGTTTGAAGACTTATTGCACAGCAACGTGACCATAGTTAATAATAATGTATGGTACACTTCAAAATTGTTTTAAAAATAGATTTTAAATTTTCTTACTAAAAAATGGTATGTGAGGTGATAGATATGTTAATTGGCTTAATATAACCATTCCATAATGTGTACATATATCGAGCTATCACATAATACTCCATTAATATAAACAACTACTTGTCAAGTAAAAATAATGAAAAATACATATGAACATCATGCTTTCTCAATAGAGATTTTTCTACAATTTTATATATAAATGCGGCATAATTTTTTTACTCTTGAACAGATTTTTTTTTCTACAGTTCTTTATATTTTAAAAAGAATATTGCAAAGAAAGCTTTGTGAGTAAATCCCTGCACAGATCTTCTTTCCTTTAAGTCAGATTCCCAGGAAGGCCATTGTTAGGTCAAATAGTATGCATTTTCAAGTTTTTTTTTTTCTTTTCCAAATTGTCCTCCAGAATGCATGTACCAATACTACATAGAATGTCTATATTCAAACATCCTCATTACCACAAAGCATATCCTCTCAAAGATATTTTTGCCATTATCTTGAAGAATTATATTACGGTTTTAATTTGCACCTGTTTCTGTTCTTTTGATTCTAGGCTTTATGAAAAGTGTAACAGGGATAATATTTTTGAATTATATTAACGTTCTTTTCCTTTTTGTACTTCCTTTTACATGATTCTTCTATCCAGCCAGAGGCAGAATAAGAAGAGAGAAAGATTCAATGATGAAATAGAACTTCTGATCTGCACTAAGATAATTGTCTCAAAAGATAGGCTCTTTTTTTTTTTAAAGTAAACTTTTCAATTGAATAAAACATAGTGACAAAAAGTGCACAAATCATGAGTGTCCAGCTTGATGAATTTCTGCAAAGTGAATGCACTTGGGTAACCACTATTCACATCAAGATAAAGAGTTTTACCAGTGGTCCAGAAGTTTCTCTGCTCCCTCCCTCTCGTTATGTCCCAGCGAAGTAACCACTGATCTAACTTCTATCACCATAGTTTTGTTTTGCCTATATTTGAACTTTGTTTAAAATGACTCATCCAGTATTTGGTAATTTTTATCTGAATTCTTTCTCTCAAAATTAGGTTTGTGAGATTTAGCCATACTGTTGTGTGCGGACTAGTTTCTTCAGTTTCACTGATGTATAGTATTTCATTTTATGACCATACCACAATTTATTTTTCAGTACAGTAAGTGAAAATTCTGGGTGCCAATACTTGCTACTGTGACTTGTCTGCCCTATTTTAACTATTTTTTGTGTGTGTGGTAGGATCTCATGGTGGTTTTAAACTGTATTTTTCTAGTGGCTAATTATTTTGACCACCTTTTCATATTTTACTGGCCATTTATCTGTCTTCTTTTGTAAGATGCTTATTCAAGTGGTCTTTTTGGTTTGTTTATTTTTCTCATTAAAATTGTTTTGGCAGTTTTTTCTTGTTGACTTATAGATCTCTATACCTTTGTAAATAATTTTTTTTGTCGGAAATATACCTTCTTCCACTATTAGCTTACCTTTTTATGCTTTTAAAGGTGTCTTTTCATAAAAAGCATTCTTAATTTTAAAGTGGTCTTATTTATCAATCTTTTCCTTTATGATTGATTTTAAAGCTTTTGTATTTTGTCTGAGAAATCCTTGCCCACCTATAGGTCATGAGGACATTCTCCTATGTCATCCCCTAAAAGCTTTGATGTTTTACTTTTCCCATATATGTCTACAATCTATCTGGAGTTAATTTCTGTGTATTTGTACAAGGTAGAGGGTCAAGATTAATTTTTTTCTCCATATGGATACTTAATTCACCCCTCTGTATTTATTGACACGAGTGCTGAGCTGCCACTTTCTTTAAAGCCTCTTATCTGAACCTCTTACAAATTGGCAAATGCTTTATGAGGAGAGAAGGCGGAGAAAGTCAAGCTCACTCTCAGTATCTTTCACTGTTCTCTGAGATCTTGGCTCCTCAAGTCTAGGATGCTTTGGTTGCTCTTTGATGGCTTCAAGTACCTTCTTAACAACAACAACAAAGCACTATATACAGTTTTTAAGATGCTTTGATGTGAAGGTTGGATTGATGCAAGGTAAACTGCCTTATCTGGAAATAGAAGTCCAAAAGCTAAGCTTTCTTGGAAAAGAATGAGATTTCCTAAATTTATAATTTTATAAAGTTTTCATTTGCATACAAACAGCCTGGTTTGATTAATGGATATATAATAGAGTTTTACTCTAAATAATTGTGCAGAGAGGACAGAATATGATGAAAGAGATGTTCTCACCAGATAGGAGGAGGATGTGGAAACCTCAGCACAGTGGGAGGAAGGGGAATGTTTTTGAGGAGCAAAGGCAAGATGAAAATGCAATGTGGGTTCCTTGGAGACTCTGTTCTCATCAACTTGGACTTTGGCTTAAGAATTCACAGAGATAAGAATAGATGAATCTGAGAATCTTGAGTAAAAGAGAGTAAGCCGTAAAGCATGCATACACTATGAACCACAGTATGATATTCAAAGACAAGCAAAACAAAAAGCTATACTTTTTGAGCACGTAAGTCCATATTATAAATTTGTAGAGATAAGGGAAAGGAATGATTAAACGGAAAACTTAAGAAGAGTGATTACACCTGGGTGGAAGCAGATTGGGGGGACTGGGAAGAGACTGATAGGAGATTTCAGTGGCACTGATTATTTCTTATGTTGGTGGTGGATTCATGAGTGTTTATTATTATACTTTCTAACTCATATATATATTATGCTGATTATTTTGCAGATATCAAATGTGCCCAAATAAAATTTGCAAAAGAAAAAGTACTAGGCAGGGGGAGCTGTGCCTTAGTAGTGAACAGTACAGAGCTCCAAGGAATCAGATCCGCCACCCCCGGCAGACTTTAGTGAATTTCAGTAGACCGGCAAAAGCCCACACAGATCCAAATCTCTCCTCTCTCACTCCCATGGGGTCGCATAAGCCACTCATAAGTCCCTCATGCAGTCTCGACGGGGAGCAAGAGAGGAGGAAGAAATGATTTTCCAAAGATTTTCCAAATCAAGCATGTACCTAAAAGAGACTAAGGTAACCTCAAACGGAGATCTTTCTTTCATTGGCAAGGTCTCCTCACCTTGCCCCGACATTGCCAGTGGAAATTGCAGGGATGTTGGGGCAAACTGAGAACTGTCTAAGAATATAAAAGAAATTTTATTTTTATTGCATATCATGGCCATTGACTATATGAGTACGTTTTTGACCCTACTTCAAAATAATGCTTACCTACTCTTTACATGACAAGAAAGAGCAGCAGTTGCAACAGACCGAGATCCCCAAGCCAGTCCTGCCCTCTGGCTAGCTGTATGACAATCATAAGTCTTTTAAACTATAGGAGAGCAAGAGGGAGAGTTCATAATCTCATAATCTTCAGGTCTGTGAGTCTAAGTATTAGAGATAGTCTTCATTCTCTTGAGCACTCACGGTAAGTTTTCTTTATTCTTCATCCTGTGATGTGATATGGAGTTGAAACCATTATTTCCAAACATGTAACCATCAGTGATGGTGCCATTAGATCCCTTACTTCATAAAGACAAATCACTTTAGAATAATTTTTACCTCCCTCAACAAGTTGTGTGCTTTAAGACATTCAGAGGGGGAAATAAGTCCAGGATAGTAAAAATTAAATACAGCTTCCGAAGGATTTATCAGGTAAATGTTATGGATTGTTGTGATTTAATTTATGAGATTAGTTTGACTTTCAATTACCGAGCATCACATTGAATCACTTTGTACTTTGAACTCTGTAACTGGGACTCCTTACACTCGATCTTTCATTTGGAGAGGGATTATCAATAATTAGACACTGTGGCCTTATTGATCAGCTAATCAATACCCACATTAATCACCAGTGGTCTAAAAACAATTCAGTCTTTGCATTAAAAGGAATCAGTGTGATCAAATTAGCATCTTTTACTACAAGCTGAGCAAAGATATGGCTTTCCAAAGGGAAGGCAATGCTGATAGGATGTACTTACAGAATTCTGAGCTCGGTCACCTGTTACTACATGGAAGTGATCATATGAGAGTCAAGTTCTGATTACGGCCAGGCGTGGTGGCTCATACTTGTAATCTCAGCATTTGGGAGGCCAAGGTGGGCAGATCATGAAGTCGGGAGATCAAGACCATCCTGGCTAACACGGTGAAACCCCGTCTCTACCAAAAACACAAAAAATTAGCCTGGCATGGTGGCACGCACCTGTAGTCCCAGCTACTTGGGAGGCTGAGGCAGGAGAATCACTTGAATCTGGGAGGCGGAGGCTGCAGTGAGCCGAGATCGCACCACTGCACTCCAGCCTGGGGGACAGAGCGAGACTCCATCTCAAGAAACAAACAAACAAACAAAAAAGTATGTGTTTTCGGTTTTATGCTCTGCTATATGTATCATTTAGCAAAATGCTATTCACTACAAAAGTATGACAAAATGAATAGTTCTTTCTCATACTACATTGTAAGTAAATGTTCTTCGTTCTTGCATATATACCAGAAGCTATTTTGTATCACCAAAAAAATCCAGATATCTCAGCAATTCTTAAAAAAAAGGCAAGTGTTTAGGTTTAATAATGTGAAAGTGATTTGTTAACTATTATGAATTAAGAGTATTCCTATTTCCCAAGGTACACTTATCACCCCAAACAGAGCTCCAGAATGGAAAAATACTTTTTCTCTTCTCAGAATTGTAGTTCATCTGGCTTCAAACCAAAGTCACTTGGTGAGTAAGAGGAAGAGCTTGTCTTGGCTAGTCCACACCGGCTTTGACCACACCGACTTGCAGGCTGTCACTCAAAACGGTGGCTGTCAAAGGAGGTCACAGATTCATCCAAATGGCTTTTAATAATTTGGCATTACTTTCATGTGAATAATTTATAATCCCCAAAGTATGAGACTGTTATTTATGGTTAGTAGCTGTGAAATAATGAGGCACATGGTTTTAAGGCTGTTTTTATTACCAAGTGGAGTCTGTACAGTTGAACGGAGTTAAAGGGAAGTGGAAGTGGATTTTTTTTCTTTTTAAAGATTATATCAGAGGCAGAAATGATATATCACAGATGAGAATAATACTGGCTGTCTCTTCAAATTTATCCATTACAAACACCATACCATTTCTTTGAAATGGGAGCTTACAGCAGCATTCTGGCAGTTTCTTGAAGTTGGTTGTTTTCACTCTCTGAGGAAATAAAAAACCGACTTGTTTGGTCTTCGAGTTTTGGTTCCTACTGGGAATAAGACAATTAAGTATCGCTTTTTATTTTCATTTTGGGTTTAAAGAATAAAAACTATTTTGTCTGTGTAAAAACTTGGACAAAGTAGATGTGTATAAAGAAAAAAATTACCTGTTATCTCACCAAACAATTTTAACAAAAATAGGATCATAATGTATAATTATTTTATCCCGTTACTTTTGGTCATTTCACACATTATTAAATAGGTTTTGAAAATGTTATTTTTAATGATTGCAAAATATTCCACTGCATAGATGTTATATAATTTATTTCTTATTATTTAATAATTTAGATTTTCCATTTTTTTATTGTTATGAATAACTCTGTGATGATAATTTTTTAACAGAAATCTTTACCTACATTTCTGATTATTTTCTCTTGATAGATTTCCAGGAGAGCAGTTATTGGGCCAAATAGTAAGAATCTTTTAAATCTCTTGATACATATCACCAAAATACATTCTAGAGAGTTTATAACAATTTAGAAGAGAGAATGGTCATGAGCTTTGAAAAATTTAGCCAAGTTGATAGATTTAAAGATGCACCATTATTTTAACTTGCAGTTTGTGATTACTAGTAAGCAATTTTAATGTCTATTAGTCATTTATATTCACTTTTTGAAAAGTGGCTGTTAGCACCGTTTGCCTGTTTTATTGTTTTGTGCAATTAGCACTTTCCTTCCTATTTGTAACAGCTCTTTATATATTAAAAGATATACACTTCATTTCACATTTTAAATGTATTCATTTTGTAATTGAAGAGAACCATGTAAGTTCTATAACTATCTCATTACATAATGATGGGTGGATGCCAAATCTCGAGTATGAAAGTGTGGTTTATAAAATTTTATAATTAGCTATTTACGTTCAACACCTTTAGTTTATTTAATTGATAGACATTTATTAGTTTTTACTATTAGTCATAGTTATATATACATATGTAACTATATATAACTGCATATATATATTTATAGCAAATATATGTAATTAAGATATATATCTGTCTATCTCATAACTTTTACCTATTACAGACAAATAAAAGATCATCTTCCTATAACCACAAACTTTCCTACCAATAACTGGAGACTCGGTTCAACATCTGCCTGTAAGGAAACAAAGGTGTTTAAGATGGCTATCACTTCTCAAGCATTCACAATCTAGTGGGAGAGTTGGAGGTGTGCACAGTTAGCTTTCACGCGTGGCAGAATTTGATAAGCACAGCTACAGAATCATAAAGAGAATGAAACAGGCTTATCTAGGAAAGAGAGATTAAACCTGACTAAGGCAGCCCCTTTTTGAACAAGGAGTTTTGAAGTATTTCTTACATAATAGATAATTTGTAGCCTGGTTTTGACTCTTTTAAGCCTGGCCTTGCCCTCACTATGCATGTAGGTCTTTGACAGGAAGAAATGAGACCAACAGCAGGAGTGAGGATTGTGGACTGAAGGGAAGAGTGGAAGAAGAAGGATGTTCCAGGTAGAGGGACAGCTGGAATGTGGAGGGATGGCTTAGGAAATTGCAAGTATGGCAGTGCATATGGAGTGAAGGTGGAGGGCCTGGAGTGGGGACTAGTAAACTGGTGAGGCAGGTAAGGACCAAATGTCAGGCATCTCCGAATGCCACGCTGACAAGAAATCATGTTGCAAGCAAGTCTTTTTGTGTTTCGGAGAAGGTGAACGTCATGATCCAGGCTGTTTGAGACAACTTTGCTGTTGCAAGTATAAAGATTGAAGGGGAGGACCAAAGAGGAAATAGAGAGCCCAGCAGGGAGGTGAATAGTGAGTGGGGTAACTAGCAGCGGGTCAGTGGAAAGGAGAGAATGGATCTGACTGTTTGGAGGCAGACTTGCTAGGATTTGACACCTAATTGGATATGGTGAGGAGGAAGGGAAAGAGAGCGAGAAAGAGGAGTCCAAGATAAAATTGAGGTTGAGAACCTGAGCAGTTCAGGCAGTCCAGCTTAGATCCCCATCCTGGGGAAGGATATTCCAGGGGAACCAATCCTCGGGAGTGAGTTTTCTTGAGTATGGCTCAAGAGGTATAACATCGTGTGGCGGACTGGGATCAAGGATTCTGGTTTTGTTCTCAGACGAAGAACCCCTCCTTCTTCACCTCTGGCAGGGGCATTACAGCACATTGGAGACTCTGGAGAGACTGGCTGGAGCTTTCTCACAATTACTTGTCCAAAACATATCAGACACCTGTCAGACACTGGACGGGTGCCTCAGCCCTTTACAGCCTCAACATCCTCATCTGAATTTATTTCCTTGTGCGGTTTAAGAACTAAGTGAAATAATGAATGCAAATGCTTTGCGGTGTGACTGGGAAATAGTAAGTGCTCAGTAAATGCTAGCTCTTTAGTTGATAGTGGTAAACATTTTGGTGCTACTTTTGAGAAATAAAAATAGCAATATCTCCATGTTAAGTTCAAGCACTGAACATACAATAACACTGAAACAAAATCAGAGGGCTGCAAATTCATAAGGTAGAGAACATCTGATCTAGAAGTAAGGGATAGAACCCTAAGCTATACTATGCTCATTAAAAGGAAATACTTTTTAAAAAGACTACATTTGATTTTTTTTTTTGTTCATGAAGGGAAGGCTTTTGATCATCTAAAATGTCTTTCTGTATTAAATTAAACTAACCAACAGTGATTATAACTATGTGATCTCAAACAGCAATTCAGTAAATGGACATAGCACCTGGTCTGTGGGAGATTGATTGATCTGATAAAAAGTCTGTGTATGCACCCTAAGCCTCCTTGAAACAAGGCCCAGAAAGATGAAAGGCAAAAGATGTGAAAGTTTTTATGAAGGCAGTCATGGCCACTTGACTATAATTTCAAGGCTTGCCCCTTTCATATCAATATCCAATTTTATGATGAATTTTTATTTTCTTATTTTTTAACATTTCCACTAAGCTTTCTTTTTTTAACATCTGACTCTTTTAGGGAGGTAGGAAATAAAGAACAAATTTGTTTGATTTCTTGGCAATTTATTTTACATTCAAAGCTGTCGAAGTTTTTTCACATTTGAGACATGGTCCTTGTTTCTACCACCATATTTAAAGTATTTGTGGATTTGATCATCAAAAAACAAAACATTAATGGATAATAACACATTGAACAAAACAAAAATTCATCAGTCTATATTAATAATAAATAAACAAACAAATAAATGAGGGGAGGAGGAGAAAGCTCTTTCTTACAGAAGAAATCAAACTAATAAATGTAGACAAAATGAGGACTGATGAAGTAAAAAAAAATAAATAAAACCACCATTTTGTAATCACCAGGAAAGGATCATTAATAGATGCTAAAAGTAGTGGGTAAAAATTTGATAAGGAACAGTTTTCAAAGTTTCAAAGGATAGTTTCAAAATATCTCCCCAAATTATTTATCAATTAGTTAAAGAAAAATGATAACATTACACTGAAACACCTGGCAGATGCCACCTTTACCAAGTGATCAAAGTGAGCATCACCATTCATGGGATAACCAATATTATAAGCCTCCTGATATGGTCTCAAGGGAAGGGCACAGTATCATTTTTATGCCTTTCCTGCTAAGAAAATGTATAACCTGAATTTAATCTGCTTACTAGAAAACACCAGACAAATCCAAGTTGAGGGGTATACTACAACATAATCGGCCTGTTATTTTGTAAAAATGTCAAGATCAGGGAAAGACAAAGAAAGGCTGAGTAACCGATTTGGATTAAATGAGACTAAAGATACATGACAACTAAATGCAATGTGTGATCCTGGTTTGGATCCTGAAGAAAAGGGAGAAAATTACTATAAAAGACGTTATTCAGACAATTGGTGAAACTGGAATATGGCATGAAGACAATAGTATTGTATCAGTGTTCCCAATTTTGAAAATTTTACTGTGGTTATGTATGATAACATTCTCGTTTGTGTAAAATATACACTGAAGTTTTAACAAGTAAAGAAGAATTATGTATACAACTTACTCTCAAATGATTTAGAAAGAATATGTGTATATATCTGTATGTATGTATGTGTATACATACACACACACAATGAAGCAGGGAGAAGGAAATGCAGCTTACTCAAATTAACAGCCCATTTCTCAGAAGAGAGTGATTTACCACTCTTAAAAGGAAAACATTATTTAAGCAACAAGAAGGATGTGAAGAAAGATTGTCATTATCTTCTCTCTGATTCTCATTGGCTGAGTGTACTTGTGTGAAAATTTAGGCATAGGTAGGCAGTCACCTTGCCATTGGTTTTGGGACTGTCTTTGGCTAAATGATTGGATAGCTATTTAAGGGGGTGACAATTTTTCCCTTTCGGGAAAATCAGAATGTAACTTCTTTTCACATAAGTGTTTCTTGAACACTTAGCTTTGGACAGGTGTTATTACATGTGTGCTTTTATAGTTTGTTATTAAAACTGTAAAATTAGACTTCCAAATTTGAAGTCCTCAATTTTTTTTGGTGGGGGGGCAGGAGGAATTTCACTTAGTTTGCTTGATCATAATTGTTTATTGGTCATTCAACTAGTTATACTCCTCAGTAGAAGGAAGCTGTCAAAAAACTTCGATCTCATTTTTTTTTTTTTCACCTTGATCTTTGACTGTTATTTGCTAAATGTGGTAGGAAAATAGGGGTTGGAAACCCATCCCAACAGATTTCATAATTGAAAGTATGTGTTTTATATTACCAGTATTATTGGAGAGATTGCACTTCAAAAACTCTGAAGTCGAATGAGATGTTATAATACATCAAAAGACAAAACCAGTTCAGAAATTTCTTCTGTGGCATCATCAAAAAAGCATGGTCTTGGGGATAGAAGACTTTGGCTTCAGTTCCAGCTTGATCACCAATTGTGTCCTTGGACAAACTACTTAGTCATGCTTCCCTTAATCATCCAAAATATCTCAAATCTATTCTGCAGGAGGGTAGTAAGCATTAAATGTAAGAAGGTATCTGAAAAGTACATCACATAGATTTGACCTAGAGCAGGGACCCAATAAATGCTTTGTCTTTGTTAATGCTTTCATTCAACAATTTTTTTTTTTTTTTTCACAGCTGAACAAGCCAAAGACCCTGCACTCATGGTCTTGCCCATTGAATGATGGGCACACCCTGGCTACCCAAGCAAGCTGTTTGATCCAGATGGTGGACATTTAAAGGTGATACACAGATGTCTTTTTAGGGCTCATAATATCTGTACAATTGGGGAGTGTTTCTAGGTTTGGACTTAATCTTCGGCATCCCATCACCTGCCAAAATCAAGCACGGTTTACAACTTCATCTCAAAATTCAGGGACTCAGTTTAGATCTCAGAACTTTCAGAAAAAGACCAGGTGCCATGGTCTTAGGATAAAGTAAGTGGTAGGTTTTACATTTAAAGTCTAAAGTTTGAGGAATTGCAGTCAGAGAGAGAAAACTCTTTGAGATTGGTTTTAAGTACCCTTATACAAGGACTTCATGAGGCAGCCTTGGCCAAGGGTATCAGCATTTCCTAGTCTGAAGGCATTAGGAGTTAAACACATGGTAAATTATTATTCTTGGCATGTTGTACAAACATTGAACTGAACTTACATAGAAGGTATTATTTCCTATTCCTTTACTTTATTATACTGAACTTATGTAATTTACCTCTCCTTAATTTAGTAGAACATCTCCATTTTCAGAATAACCATATTGGAAATAAAGGTTCTTCAAACAAATCAGGTAAAGATATTTGCTCTTGAATCAGTTTAGATTTCATATAATGCACGTTTTTGTCATTTGTATATATCACTTGTTTTCATGACTCAGAATAACTTTATTTAAGATTTAAATTCAGCTCGCTTTTACTAATTTTTCAGCATCTTCCTGTATGTTGACTGGGGAATTTCACTGAATGTGAATTTTGCATATATCTCCTCAAAGCAAACATTAATAGTCACATCTCCCATAAGTTAGATTAGACTATTAGGAATACTGTATACCTAATCACCTACTCACCAATTATAATAAAATCTTGATAATTGATGTAGTCATTTTGCTAATTGGGCCTTAAATCACTTGGGCCTTAACTTCAGTCTTACAAGTATTTTGGATATTCATTTTGGCTAAAGTCATGAAATTCCTTCAGTGACTTTTTGTGTGTGTGTGTCAGTTTTATAGTGTTTTCCTAAATAGGTAAAATGGTATTTGCTATACTCATATATCATTTTATTCTGAGACTGAAAGCATTAGAATTCCTGTCTAGGTAGAAATTAGGATGAGACAATTTCAGTTAATCTTAGCTTGATTTAATTCTGAACTAAAGCCAGTTTCACTGTGGCCAAAGGCAATGTTTCTAGTTTATTGTTAGTGCTTTAGCAGTTGACAATAGGAGAATGTGTTTCACTTGCTGCATCCTCCTACTGGTCTGCAGCACGAACCGTCTTTTGATGTGCAGGCCCACCGCGAGGCTCAGGGCCACGTGTGAGTGTGCATCCAGGGCTGGTTTCAAGGACGTGCGGCCTATACAGTTGCACAGGGCTCTGAGTTTGGCATAATGGTCTTTTGTTGTTTTGAAATTTGTAATAAGTTTTGAACAAGGAGATCTGCATTTTCATTTTGCACTGTACTCTCAAAATTACATAGGTGCTCTTGAGTGCATCCACAGTGCCTCCACTCACATGTACCTTTACATAACCAATTTAACCACTGTTTTGGTGTGGTGTGAGATTTTCTTTCCCTCTTTTTCTTTGGCAGATGTGTCTTCTAAAAGTGGACTTCTTTTTTTTTACAATATTATATGTGGTGGGGCTTACATACCGAAGGCAGTAATATAAAGATAAAAAAAAATCACAAAAAGTTTACTGGTATTAAACCTGAACATTTTGTTAGAATTGGTCAGAGTTGACACAGAGTTTAAACACAAAGTGATTAGCCTTTTGATTTTTGTGCAGCATAAAATGAGGCCTCTCTTGAGCTCCCTGTATCCGGGCTGCTTGCTTGTTATCTGTGAAAACCATAGTTCTACGTTAAAGTTTTGAGGACATAGCATAAAAGAAAGACTAAATAATTCTTAAGGCCCTTTCAATTCTGAGATCCTATCATTCCTTTAGAAACAGACTTAAGAGCAATAGAGATTTACTTTTTCATGAAAATGATTAAGACAAATCTTACTTGAGAAACACAGTAATAGCTACCATTTATTGAGTACTTACTATGTGCCAGGCATTTAGCATAAATGTTTTTTTTCTCTGAATCTTTCAATAGCCCTATGAGAGAGGGGTATTATCTTTGCTGCTCTGATGAATAAATGGAAGTTTGGAGAAGTTAAGTAGGGCACCCAGGACTCAAGCTGGCTGGCTGATTCCCAAGCCCTTATGCACATCCACTGCCTTCTCTGGCTTCTCATCAATTAAGTAAGCATGGGGCTAACCTTTAAGTCAAGGAGGGACTTGCCTAGGGAGTTGAATGTGAGGGTGACCTGGCTGTGACCCTGCCACCCCATTGATTGCCAGAGCCCATTAGACTGATGTGGTGGCCCGGTGTCTTCTTTCTCCCTCACCTCTGTCTACGTCAGCCTTCAAGTCTCAGGCTCATACAACAGGAATGGCATAACCCCGTTAAAGGAGCATTCATCCTCTGTAAGTCCAGGCAATGTGAACACTGCTCAGTGAGGCTTCAAGACAGGGCTTTTCTGTGACCCTGCAATGCCTCCCAAAGTGTTGACATGAACACTGCGGGAAGGTGCTTACTGGGTCTCTCTCTGCAGGTCACCTACCTCTCCTCCAATATCACTCAGGCAAACTTTTAGGGGAGTTTTAGGATTGATACTTTTAACTTGCTCCTCCACTGTTGTGCTCTCTTTCTCTCTCTCTCTTTTTTTTTTCAAATAAGATACATGGAGAGTTGAGGATGGATCATCTATTTCAAAGAAAGTCCTTTGCATTTCAATTCATTGCCCATTTAATTAAAGGAATGGAGAAAATATGCTGTCATGGAAGCATTTACTCACTACATTAGAGAAATAGCTCATTCTTACATAGGAATTACCCCTGTCAAATCAATGAAGTGGGGTCACTGAGCACATAAATTCTATTTACATAATCTTAAACCAACAGAGATAAAGAATGCATTTCCTCTTAAAAAAAAAAAGTTTGATTTAAAATTTGAAATGGGTCTAAATTGCTCTTGGTTTTGATCTGGCAAGAACCCCTCAATAAAGTTGGTATCTATCTGCTGTCCCATAAATTACTTTCAGCAATTTTGAAGGTAAAGGGAATCAAGTCTTCCTCTTCAAAGAAAAGGAAAAAATGAGACAATGTGTGTAAAACACTCGGGGCCGCAATATGATGAATGCTCCTCAGCTGTTAGTTGATCTTCTGGTGGTGGTGGTTGCTGCTTTATTTGGACTCAGTTTCCTCACCTGTAATAGTAGAATCATAACAATGCCATTGTGTATTAGGTTTTCTCAGCCATATCATACTTGACTAAACTAATAACACAAGCCTTCAAATTCTTGAACTCTCTGATAAAATGCACAGTTCTTTTGTTTTTCCTTTAACATCTCAATTTCTTCTAGAAGTTTTGCTGGGATGCATTTTAATTTTAAAAATGAGTTTGTATTCCTAAATTAATTTATACATTTACTGTAATTTATGTCAAAACCTAAATGGGGCTTTTTAAAAAAGGCACCGAATTGAAAAATCATTCTGAGGTTCTTCTGAGAAAAAAAAAAAAAGCCAAAATAGGAAAAATTGTTTAAGAAAAGAACGGGGTACTAATCTGGAATCACTATAAATTATAATATCTCAGTAAATTAAAACTGAAGGGTCGGCCAGGCGCTGTGGCTCACGCCTGTAATCCCAGCACTTTGGGAGGCTGAGGCGGGTGGATCACGCCGTCAGGAAATCGCGACCATCCTGGGTAATGTGGTGAAACCCCGTCTCTAGTCTCTACCAAAAATACAAAAAATTAGCTGGGCGTGTTGGCGGGCGCCTGTAGTCCCAGCTACTCGGGAGGCTGAGGCAGGAGAATGACGTGAACCCGGGAGGCGGAGCTTGCAGTGAGCCGAGATCGTCCCACTGCACTCCACCCTCCGGGGCAGAACAAGACTCCGTCTCAAAAACAAAAACAAAAACAAAAAGCAAAAAACTGAAGGGTCTTGGCACAATAGCAAACAGACAATGGGATAGATTAGAAAGTTTAAAAACAGACTCAGTTATGTCTAATAATATGACAGAACGGATATTGTCTCAAGTCAGTGGGAGAATATATTACTAAATAAATGTGTTGGGAAAATCGACTTACTCTTTTTGCAAAACATAAAGTTATATTCCTAACTCATATTTTATATAAAAATAAATTCCATGTGTATTAAAGACTTAAAAGTAAAAGATAAAATGTTCAAAACATTTAGAGGAAATTATAGGTGAAAACCATGAAATCTCAGGGTGAAGAAGAACTTTTGAAGCATGACTGAAGGCAGAAACCATGAAGGAAAGGTGGATATTGGTATATTTAAAACTGAGGCATGGAAAAATAGAGCATAAACCAAGGTAAAACACCATCAGCTGCGACAAGTGTTGCTACATATGACAAAATGTAAAGAGAAGAGCTCTTTCAAGTAAATGATAGAATGATTATCTCTCCTACAGAAAAATTTGCTAGGGCAGGAAATTCAATAAAGCAATAAAATGGCCAATAAACAATTTTAAAATGCTTCATTATTACTTCTAAAGAAAGTAATACAAATTAAAAACAAAACAAATCATATTCTATTGTGGAATTGACAATGGCCAGTATAACCAAGGAATAGGGAAAAAGGCATTATCAGACCCAAATTATTGGAGGCCATACCTTTTGTTTGGTAGATCTGTTTTTTAGAAATGTACCTTAAAGAAAACAATTGGATATGTGTGCAATGTATGTATAAACATGTTTATTTTGGATTTAAAAAAGTCATAGTGATCAATTGAAAACAGCTTAAATGCTTGGCAATACAAGGGAACAGGGGATTGCTGCAGTCTTACAATGGAATACTCTGCAAACATTTAAGAATGTTAATGTGGCTATATATTTATTGAATCGAGATATTATTATTGAGCAATAAATAAGCAAATGTTACACAATACATAAAGTATGATACCATTATTTTTTGTAAAAAATAGATTTGTATAAACTTGGAAAGAAGTTGGGAAGAATAAGAATCTAATTATGAACAGGGATTACTCCTGGGGGTGAAATTAGATTAGGGATAATTTTTCCTTTTCTGAGTTTTCAGCATTTTAAAATAAAAATAGAAGTCTTGCTATCACCATAAAGTCAAAAGATTACAAATGTTAGTGAGGGTATGGAAGAAAGGTGAGAGGTGAAGCCGGCTGGGCTTCTAGGTGGGGTGGTGACTTGGAGAACTTTTTCTTCTAGTTAAAGGATTGTAAACACACCAATCAGCGCTCTGTGTCTAGCTAAAGGTTTGTAAATGCACCAATCAGCACTCTGTAAAAACACACCAATCAGGGCTCTGTGTCTAGTTAAACGTTTGTAAACGCACCAGTTAGCCCTCTGTAAAAACGGACTAATCAGCACTCCATAAAATGGACCAATCAGCAGGAAGTGAGCAGGGCCAAATAAGGGAATAAAAGCTGGCCACCCAGGCCAGCAGGGCAACCCAGTTGGGTCCCCTTTCGTGCTGTGGAAGCTTTGTTCTTTTGCTCCTCACAATAAATCTTGCTGCTGCTCACTCTTTGGGTCCACACTACCTTTATGAGCTGTAACACTCACCACGAGGGTCTGTAGCTTCATTCCTGAAGTCAGTGAGACCACGATCCCACCGGGAGGAACAAACAATTCCAGATGCGCCACCTTTAAGAGCTGTAACATTCACTGCCAAGGTCTGCAGCTTCACTCCTGAAGTCAGCGAGACCACGAACCCACCAGAAGGAAGAAACTCTAGACACATCTGAACATCTGAAGGAACAAACTCTGGACACACCATCTTTAAGAACTGTAACACTCACCAGGAGGGTCTGCAGCTCCATTCTTGAAGTCAGCGAGACCAAGAACCCACCAGAAGGAACCAATTCCGGACACAAAGGGAACTCTTGTTTACTGTTAGTGGGAATGTAGATTGGCACAGCAATTATGGAAAACAGTATGGCGATTTCTAGGGAAATTAAAAATAGAATTACTGTATGACCCAACAATCCCTTTGCTGGGCATATACCCGAAGGAAATGAAATCACTACCTCGTAAAGGTATCTGTACGTCCATGTTCCAATAGCCAAGACATAATAACCTCAGTATCTGTTCATGGATAAATGGATAAACGGTATTTGTGTGTATACAACAGAATATTATTTCACCTTAAAAAAAGAGATTCTTCCATTTTCTATACCATAGATGATCCTGGAGGACATTATGCTAAGTGAAATAAGTTAGACACCAAAAGAAAAATATTGCATAATTTCACCTGTATGTGAAATCTAAAAAAAGGTCAAATATATAGAAGAGAGAATAAAACAGTGGTTACCAGGGATGATATGGTGGGTGGATATCATTGTGGTAGAAAATGGGAAGATGTAAGTCAGAGAATACAAAGCAGCAGTTACATCGCATGAACAAGTCTGGAGATCTAATGTAGAACTTGAGGACTATAGTTAATACAGTTGTACTGTATTTGGGATTCCTGCTAAATGAGTAGATTTTAGCTGCTTTTGCCACACACTCACAAAAGGGGTAACTATATGAGATAATGGCTTTGTTAATTTGCTTCACTATTGTAACCATTTTACTGTTTGTATGAACTCCATAACATAAATATCACAATTAAATTTATTTAAAAAATAAAAAAGTATAACAGTAAATGTAGTAAGTTAGAAGTAACAGTCTATCTGTGACAAACCTACAACCAACATCATGCTGAAAAGGCAAAAGCTGGAAGCATTCCCCTTGAAAACTGGTACAAGACAAAGATGCTCTCTCACCACTCCTATTCAACACAGTATTGGAAGTCCTGGCCGGAGCAATCAGGCCAGACACAGAAATAAAGGGCATCCAAATAGGAAGACAGGAAGTCAAACTATCCCTATTGGCAGATGACATGATCCTATACCTAGAAAATCCCATAGTCTCAGCCCAAAATCTCTATAAGCTGATAAACAACTTCAGTGAAGTATCAGGATACAAAATCGCCATACAAAAATTGAGGCAGGAGAATAGGATCTGGAGACAGGGAGACGTCAGCCTCTGATCGGTCATGGGTCAAGTCTTCATTTGCATAGGGTGTAACTTCAGCCTCTGATTGGTCACAGGTTAAGCCTTCATTTCAACCTCCGATTTGTCGTGGGCCAAGTCTTCATTTACGTAAGGTATAACCAATAGGAAACCTCTAAGTGGTGCTTAAACCCCAGAAGATTTTGCAACCAGAGCTCTTGAGTCACTTGCTCAAGCCCACTCCCACCCTGTGTAGTGTATTTTTGCTTCAATACATCGATGCTTTCACCTTCCATTGCTTTGTTCATACGTTTCATCCAATATTTGTTCAGCACACCAAGAACCTAGACAACTCATAGTCAAGACCCTCAACTGGTAACAAAATCACTAGCATTCCTGTACACAACAACCATCAAACTGAGGCCAAGTCAGGAATGCACTCCCATTCACAGTTGCCACAAAATGAGTAAAATACCTAGGAATACAGCTAACCAGGAAGGTGAAAGATCTCTGCAATGAGAACTACAAAACACTGCTCAAAGAAATCAGAGATGACACAAACAAATGGAAAAACATTCCATGCTCATGGATAGGAAGAATCAATATCATTAAAATGGTCATACTGCCCAAAGCAATGTACAGATTCAATGCTATTCTTATCAAATTGCCAAAGATAGTTTTCACAGAACTAGAAAAAAACTATTTTAAAATTTACTGTAACCAAAAAAGAGCCCAAATAGCCAGGTCTATCCTGAGCACAAAGAACAAAGCCCGAGACATCACGTTACCACACTTCAAATGACACTACAGGGCTACAGTAACCAAAACAGCATGGTACTGGTACAAAAACAGACACATAGATCAATGAAACAGGATAGAGAGCCTAGAAATAAGGTCACACACCTATGACCATCTGATTTTCGACAAAGCTGGCAAAAACAATCATTGGGAAAAGGACTTTCTTTTTTTTTTTTTTTTTTTTTTTTTTTTTTTTTTTTTTTTTTTGAGACGGAGTCTTGCTCTGTAGCCCGGGCTGGAGTGCAGTGGCCGGATCTCAGCTCACTGCAAGCTCCGCCTCCCGGGTTTGCGCCATTCTCCTGCCTCAGCCTCCGGAGTAGCTCGGACTACAGGCGCCCGCCACCTCGCCCGGCTAGTTTTTTTTTGTATTTTTAGTAGAGACGGGGTTTCACTGTGTTAGCCAGGATGGTCTCGATCTCCTGACCTCGTGATCCGCCCGTCTCGGCCTCCCAAAGTGCTGGGATTACAGGCTTGAGCCACCGCGCCCGGCCAGGACTTTCTATTCAATAAAGAGTGCTGGGATAAATGGCTAGCCATATGCAATCCATTGAAAGATTGAAACTGGACCCCTTCCTTACACCTTATACAAAAATCAACTCATGATGGATCAAGGACTTAAATGTAAAACCCAAAACTATAAAAACCCTGGGACACAACCTAGACAATACCATTCTGGACATAGAAACAGGCAAAGATTTCGTGATGAAGATGCCAAAAGCAATTGCAACGAAAGCAAAAGTTGACAATTGGGATCTAATTAAACTAAAGAGCTTCTGCACAGCAAAAGAAACTATCAACAGAATAAACAGACAACCTACCGAATGGGAGAAAATATATAAAAACTATGCATCTGACAAAGGTCTAATATCCAGCATCCATAAGGAACTTGAACAAATTTATAAGACAAAAACAACCTCATTAAAAAGTGCGCAAAGGACATGAACACTTTTCTAAAGAAGACATACATGCAGCCAACAAGCATATGAAAAAAAACTGAACATGACTAATCATTGCAAAAATGCAAATCAAAACCAAAATGAGATATCATCTCACGCCAGTCTGAATGACTATTATGAAAAAGTCAAAAAATGACAATTGCTGGAGACATTGCAGAGAAAAAGGAAACGCTTATATACTGTTGATGGCAGTGTAAATTAGTCCAACCATTGTAGAAAGCAATGTGGAAGTTTCTAAAATACCTAAAAACAGAATTACCATTCAAACCCAGCAATCCCATTACTGGGCATGTACTAGAAGGAAGACAGATCATTCTATCATAAAGACACATGCACGAATATGTTCATTGAAGCACTATTCACAATAGCAAAGACATGGAATTAGCTTAAATGCCCATCAATGTGAGAGTATATGAAGAAAATATGCTATCAATACGTCTACACCATGGAATACTATGTAGCTATAAAAAAGAACGAGATCATGTCCTTTGCAGGAACATGGATGGAGCTGGAGTTCATTATCCTTAGTAAACTAATGCAGGAACAGAAAATCAAATATCACATGTTCTCACTTGTAATTGGGAGCTAAATAATGAGAACACATGGACACATAGAAGGGAACAACACAAACTGGGTCCTACCAGAGGGCAGAGAGTAGAAGGAGGGAGAGGATTAGAAAAAATAACTAATGAGTAGTGGACTTAATAACTGGGTGGCAAAATAATCTATACAACAAACCCCCATGACACAAGTTTACCTATATAACAAACCTGCACATGTACAGCTGAACTTAAAGTAAAAGTTATAAAAAGAAGAAACATTCCAAAATAATAAAAGTGGTTATAGTAAGGTAGTAGGATTACAAATGATTTTAAAATTCTTTCTCTATTTTATACAACCCATGTACTCAAAAATCATTATATTGTTATATTAAGAAATAATATTGGAAAGGAAGTAAGTAAAATCTATGTTTGAATACATGCACACACACAAATGAAAAGTCTGGAACATTATACATCAAATTCTTAATAGCGTTTACTTTTGGATAGTGATAACAAATGACTTATAAGTTTTTCCTTTGTTTATCTGTACTAATTTTCAAAAGTATACATGTATTGCTTGTGTAGTGAATAATACAATTATTAAATAAAAGTTAAAAATTTTTCTTTTTTATGCTACTGGCAGGATCAATCAGGCAACTTTTAAAATTCTATATCATTAGATTTACCTTTGTCAGAAAGAAAAACTCACAAGCAAGCCCTACATATAAATGAAAATCTGGAACAAAAACACAAAATGTTGTCTTAAATGGTTTTTAGAAAGGAAAATTAATCATGAAGATTTCTCAGTACTCCTTGACATAAGTTGGTGACAACACAGAGTGAAGAAGTTACTGAGCCTGGACATTCCTGTTGCTGATGAAAATGTGAATTTTGTTTCTAGCTCATTACCTTGGTTTGCTTTCGCCAACACAGGCTCACATGTATCAACATTTGGAAATGCAAAGCAAGTGTTGATTGATGGATCTAATGGGTTTTAAAAATCTAAGATCCTGGGGACTATATAGCACAGGATTTCATCTTTGCAAGCATTTCTATGTCTTTCCATGGCGAAGCTGAGCTTCATCCAGGACCTGGGCCGTGATGCTTTTATCACAAGAGTATCTCCTTAGGCCTGGGTCCCTAATGTTATCTTTTCCTGAGATGCATGGTGTGTTTGGTCTCTGCACGTGGCCACTGAGAAGCTCTTACTTCTGTCAGAATGATTGGCATTTCAGCCAATACCAAAGTTTTAATTTTCCTTCCACTCTCAAATCAAAAGGGTAAGGGAAAATCCCCAGTTGCACTCTGAACTCTCTTAGCTCTCTGTCTCCCTTCTCTCTCTTGCTAGTTTTCACACCTCTCTTGATGCCTATAGTGTGTATATAATTACAACAAACTATCTATCAATGGTATATGCATACATTGAGTTGTCTTGTGATTCTTTTGTATTTTTCAATGTGTGCATCCTGAGCCTCCTAGAGTGTAGGAGTCACATCTTTCACTTCTCAGGATTCTGTATTCTTGTATGACAGAAGTAACCTTGTACAGAGGGACAATCATTGTTGGAGGCCCTGAATTCTAGTCTTCACTCACCTTACCTCTCTGGGCCTCAATGTCATTCATTCTTTCTTTTTTTGAAAAATGAGTAGGACTGCATTCAGAATCACAAACTGAAAGGCTGCAGAAGCCAGGTAGGTAATACCAATGAGTAAATCAGGCCAGCTATACAATACATTTTTCTCGGAAGATTTATGGTCTTCCTGACCAATTTTCCCCACGTTTTAGGAAAATAAGAGTATTAAGAATGAGTATTTTTATAAGAAAAAAATAGTGCAGAAAAACTAATACATGGCAACTAGCACTCTGCCTCAGTATTGGATACATAGCGCATGGTGGGGACTGTGGCATATTGAAAGCTCATTACCAGTGCTGTCCTGTTAATTATTACCACACTGGAATGGAGGTCAGTGGTTTCAGGTCCTCAGGAAGGTTAAGAAAAGCCCAATATGTAGCTGTTTGAGTCTCCTGATTTTTAAATGTTGGCAAGTAGCATAAACAGATGTTCAAAACACTAGAAAGCAAACATGTCTGCAAGCCCCATCCAGTGTGAGGGCTGGAGGTTTGCATTTCTGGACTTCAGGCAGTCCAGGTGTCTTACTGCTCAATTATTCTACTCATTGGACAGGGGTTGCTGCTATGTAAGCACGGAGAGACTCCTGATCAATTTCCCTGAATTCATTTTTAGGAAAATGCCAATTTTAGCAAAAGCAAGATTTAGGATATTGAAGCTTCTTTCAAGGATGAAAATGATAATACCTACAAAAGAAGCTTGACATTAGAAAACCAGTCTGTGCTCTCTTATCTTCTTAGACACATAGCCTATCTGAGCTGGTATGACAGTAAAGGAAAAGTGGAAAGTGTGTAATAGATAATATCGGCTGGCTGGAGGACACGTGAAAACAACTGGAGACGTGAAATCTGAAGAAATGAAGGGGATTCGAAGGAGGCTTGCTGGTGAACAAAAGGGCTTCTCTTTGATCTTCTGTCCGAAGCCAGGCAATCAGAACAATGCTGTTTCTCTCATACACATTTCTGCCTTTAGGACTGAACATTTGTTTTCAATTTTAACAGTTACATCGCATGCTTTCATTACACCATTGTCTAAAATATCGCTGAGGCCCTAACCGTTGTAATTTATCTTTTGTACTATATAATTTGGAGCCGTTCAGGCCAGAAAGGAACATCTGTACTGAAAGGTTGAACTCGACACAGTTTAGAGTTCTACACCAAGCCTGTTCTAAGGTCAGGTTGCTCATAAACTTTGTTATCACTCTTGGTTTTATTCATTCTATTTGACATATTAAGCTTCTGTATCTTGGCATAAAGGACACAATATTGCAGCATATTGGCAAGCTCATTTGCTTTTCCCAGCTACTGTTGTGTCCAAATATCAATCCCCAGGGATAAACACGTGTATATCGACTGCAGGAAAATGAAGCTTAGCAGCAGGTGGCCTTTTGCCGCCTAATGAACATGGCAATCTGTTACTATCACCGCGGCGCTTTTCACCAGACAATTAGGCAACTAAGCATGTAATTATTCAGGCCAACGAGAAGAGGCTCTCCTCTAATTTCATCTTTTCATTGCTGTTTACTCACCCACACTCCCCTCATTAGTGAGAGATTTTCCAGTCTATGCTAATTGGTTTCAATAACATTCATTTCAGTTGAAAGAGAACGATTCCGTTAATTGAGAATCGAAAGAATCTTTTCATTTTAAGTGCGTCCTGCTATGGAAATCTGAATACTCTCAACAGGTTCGAGCTAATGAAATTAAGTCACACAGCCATTAGTGGTGTACTAGAAATAAAGTAATTTATTTTCATTGAAGCATGTGCTATAGGTCCAGAACAATTAATACAGCTTGAAGAGGATGGTAACTTAGAAAAAATAGGTTGAGGATAAACGGGATGATTTCCCTTAGAAAGGCTTGTTTAATTCCTGGCTTAAACCCCTTGTCCATTTGGTACTACTTTCCAAGTGTTTAAAGTCACAGTTATAATAATTGTATATGAAAAGCAGCACTATTTCCTACAGCAGCCACTTAAATGTATCAAGATGACTCAATTGGTTAGCTGTATTGGATATTTTAACCTGAACATGCTTATAAAACTTTTACAGCAAAGCAATTAGTCAACCTATGGGTATTTTGGTCTTCTTTATGTAGTCTCAGCATATATACGTGTGTGTGTGTGATTTAGAATTGTACTGAGCCTTATGTCAGAGCTCTTATCATTTCACGGAATTCGGAATCCATCACAGGCATTAGGATATTCAGGTACCTGTACTGTCAGTTCCAGGAATGGATGTAGGGACAGAATTTTTAAAATGTGCTAATAAGTGTGTTTTTATAAAATACCCTCCAAACAAGCTAAATTATCAAAGACAAAAATCTGAAGTATAAATGAAATAAAAGTCTTTATTTTGAGTTACATGCTACAAACTCTATATCGACAAGATACTCCTGGTTTGACTAGTATATTTTCTTGCCAGCAAGAATTTGTTTTTAAAGCAAATCTCTTCCAGTTTCAGAGAGAAATATTGAATATATTACTTTCACACACGCAAAAATGTACCTATATCATGACACTTTTACCAAAATTCTCATATCATATTTAGTTGTTATTTTTTTTAATGGAGTAATCAATATGAAAACATTTCGGTGGCTGTTAGACTAGCTGCCTGTGTATAAAATTCCCTTTCCTTCTCACACATAAGAACCAGAGTTCTGCAGTGGCCATTAGTATATAGTGCAGGTCTGCCTGTTTCCAGAAGCTCGTGAGGATGTCTGTTGGTTGGTGGGTGGGTGGATGGGGGTGGTACATTATGCAAATGTTATGTCTATTTTTTTTTTTTTTAGCTAGATTCAAAAATGCATAATGGGGACAGACTTACAAAATAATACACTGCATAGTGTTATGAATATTTCAAAGAATTATTTCTTTATTTTGTGCATAGCTCAGAGTGCTGACATTTGATTTATAGCTGCATGGATGTACCTGGGGTTGCTAAGGTTACCCAATTTCATTCACCCATAGATATTTGAGATCTACATAATGCCATCACATCCTCCACTGCATTTCAAAGTGATGTTGATAAATGGTGCTTCCTTAGATGATATTTCCATTTAGATGTGATATATCTCATGATTTCTGTCTTTTAAAATATTGTGGTTGATGAAATTTTACATTATGTGCATATACAGAAAGCAGGGATACATATTTTTTCAGTTTTAAAGGTTCGAAAAACTATGGGTGGGTTCCCCTCCCCCTTCCCCGCCCTGCACCTATTCCCATATGTTGAGGCTCACTGTGACTAATATTGAGGGTTTTTTTTTCTTTTAAGAAGAAAACCCCACTTTATTGTTTGTCTTATGTTTAGAGATATAACAAAAGACTGGCTAGTCACCTGCAATCGTTTTTATGATGTTTCATATCTTTGCAAGAAAAGCTCAAGGTTTTTTAAAAATGAAAACATCTTTTGAGATTTTGATCACAAACCTATGGAAGTTATTCTTCCCCACAGATCTTTTTTAGAAGTAACACTTAGAAAATATATACATATATATGTATATAGAATTTATAATATATATTTTCTTATTGCTTACAAATGATCACTAACCTTTTAGCTTGTAATGTATCCCAGTCCTCGAAAGAAGTCTGATTCAGAGTCTCCTAACTTCAAAGGAATAAGGGATTCAATGTATGGAAGAAAACAGTTAAAAACTCAAAATATCCATAAATTTTTGTGAGAAGAATAGATCTGGCTCCATGGGGCAATAAAGTTGCTGGTGGGAAGAGACGAACACATACCAAAAGCCACAGGCCCCATCTTAAGAAGGACTAGTCTATGGATTGTATGGTTTCGTTTCTTCCTAACCAGCTGGTGTGAGTTGTGCAAAATTAGTTTTTTGCTTCCCTCTTCTGAGTGAGAGAACAGTTATGAAAATGGCTGGCATGATGAAATGCAGGAAGGATTTATAAGGGGCCATGGTTAAGGCCTTTGGACCGTGCTCTTTGGAAGGAAACAGACAGGCTGGCTAGGAGTAAAGGATGGGGAGTGAAAGAGGGAGAAGCGTGTAGGTGGTCGGGAGAAAGAGACCACTGGACTGGGAAAAACTGCTGGGGAGGGGCCGGGGAGGGACAAAGGGCTGAGAGTGGAAAGTGAAGGAAGAGGCGGACTTTCCTGTGGACTGAGGGAATGTTGTTGCAATGAGTGAGAGTGTCAGTTGCACTTAGTGGGCTTCTGTGTTATGAATATTTTCAGAAGGTTACAACAAGGTGGCCAGTAGACCTGCTTCATTAGGCTGTATGATGTTAAAACTATTTTGAATGTGTGCCAACATTTAAACATTGGAAGATTTCACAGAAAATTTCTGGTGTTTGGATACCTCTGCAAACTCAGATGATCTGGTGAGGTTGGGCCTGCATTCCCGGATAAAGCCATTGGAAGGACCTGAGTAGCATTGGCCCTTTACAAGACAATGCCTTTCCAGGTTGTCACAGTGCTCCTCTCTCCAACCCAATTCCTTCAATAAGCATACCTGGTCCTTTGGGAAGGTGAGCTCATTCTGCTTGACTTCTGTCCTTATGTGACTTTTCTACTCCCGGTTCTGCTCTGTGCCTAACGCATGGCAGAGAGTAGATGGTCAATAAATATTTGTTGAGTGTATGGAAGATAACATTCACTCAATAAATATTTTTGTTGTTAAATTATTGTTTTATGTATGTACAGCTCTGTTCTCCATGGGAGACTGTTAGATCTTGTAGGGTGAGAACTGTCTTGCTTCATTTTTGTATCTTTAGTGCCAGCAAAGCTCAGCAGATAGTTAATGAACAATGGTTAAATGTTCCACACAGATTGTGAGGCTGAGCAGTTGCTCCCCTCATATAGGGAAAGAATCATACAATTAGGTGATAGAAGACAGTGGGTCTGTCGGCTAAGCTGGTAACAACAAACAGCCAGCAAGATCATGGCAGCCCAGGCCAGTATGACAGAAGGGCTGCGCATCTCCCAGACTGCCAGAAAACAGCTTCTGGAAGCCCTGCCCTTTGCTCCTCCTGGCTGCCCCTCCAACTTTTGGTCTCATTTTTCTTGGCTCTACTTCTTTTGCCTCTGGGATCCTTCTGTTTTCCTTTTGGATTATGATTCGCTTTTTGCCCTGCCCCGTCTCTTTGTTTGCGTCTCCCCAGGGTCTGATTACTCATCCCTTCATTTTCTACGTAGCCGTCTCCAAACGGATGATGCCCAGTGTTGTCCTTTTCAGTTGCATGTTTGGGTAGGATATAAGGTACAAAGAGATAGATACAACAGGGCTGCAGAAGGAGAAGTAACTAATTGTGCATTCACTTTTGTGTTTAATTCATGATTCCTGAACAAACTCACTCACCAGTAAAACTGTTTGGGGAGGTAATCAGGTCGCAGGTTCTGGTGCCAGATTTCTCTGGTTTGTGTTCTGACCCTGCCTCTTATTACCTCTGTAACCTTGGATGATCTGTTTAATCCACCTGGCCTCAGAGTCCTCATTTGTAAAGTGAAAATAATAGTAGTGCCTACTCATAGCATTGATATGCAGATTGAGTGAGTAAACACAAAAGCAGTGCTTAGAACAGGGCTGGCATATGGTAAATGTTCAATAAATGTGAGCTACTACTATCTTAGTCACTTGTTTATCCTGATCCCCAAAACACTTTGGGTGCTTCCATGATCACCAAATCACCAGTTACACAAATATTTTCTTTTCCAAATATGTTTGGATTGGAGGAATATTAAAATGTATTATTTGAAGACAAAGTAATGATTAGGTTGGATTAAGTAAGACAAATGAAAGATTGCTATGCATTTATAATATTTATGTTCAAAGGGTATCCAGGCATCACTGGTGATGTATCAAGGTTTTCTAGATGACCTCTCCAGTGATGCTTTAAGTACAGGTCCAAAGTTCCTTATTTGCAATTCTGAAATTCAAAAAGCTCTGAAAATTAAAACTTTTTTTTCTCTATACTTGTTGGCTGGAAGCTATGACCTGCATTTGACAGCTAAACCTGTCATGAACTAGCAAAAGGCTATTTCCAGTCTTTATAATAGTTAGTGTGAATATTTCATGTTTTCTGGAAAAATATTAACATGCTTTCTTGTGGGGTACTATCTCAAACCCTACTTAAGGTGCTATATGATATGTGGTATAGGCACTAATTTATCTTTCTAAAATTTGAAAAATTCTAAATTCCAAAGTAATCTATATCCAAGAGTTTGTGTACCTGTATAACCATATCTGTGTTCTTGTTTGGACCAGAAGGACTCTTTTACTTCTTTTTTATCCATCCTTCCCTCCCCCATTTCGAGCACAGTGCTTTGAACCACTTGTTCATTTAATCGATATTTACTGAATGCTCACTTATTTGTCAGATGCCATTCTGGCCTCTCAGAAACAGTGAAGGAAAACGTGGTCTTTGTTCTCATGCGCTTTATACTACACTGGGAGAAGACACTAGGTAAAGGAATAAGATCATATCAGGGTTTTGAAGAAGATAAACTGATGGGAAATCAGTTTGTATGGTATACGTGTGTGTGTGTGTGTGTGCGTGCGCGCGCGTCTGTGTTGTAGTTACTTTAAACAGGTTGGTGAAGAAAGACTTCCTGAGGGGTAACTTTGGGCAATAATGATTAGAGCAAATCAGCCATGCAAAGAAAGAAGTGGGCAAGAGTGTTTCAGGAAGCGCAAACAGCAACTATAAAAGCCCCAAAGCCAGAATGAGTGTGACAGTTCACCGAAGTGGAAAGAAGACATGTCTGCTTTGGGCAGCACTGGTCATGATGAAGAAAGGTGCAGGATGTGGTCAGACAGAGGCCTGGTGAAGGAGGGCCTTGAGGGCATAGAAGGTATTTGGATTTTATCCCTTATAGGTAATGGGAGCTGCTGAAGGCTTTTAAGCATGAAGTGATAGAATGTGTTTTGTGTTTTCAAAAGATCACTTTGCTGAATGACAACTATACATATGCATTGTCAATATTTGTGGAATGAATAATTTAGTTATAGTTACATGTTGCATATAATGCATAATCTTCAAGTAACAGAGGGCCAAATAACATGACTTAAATAAGATGCTTCACTTCTAAACTATCTTGTTCAAAGTAGTGTAAGTGGGCAATCCAGGACTGATATGGAGGTTCAGCTAGATGAAGAACTCAGGGTACAGGAACTCTTTCAGCTCCTTGGTCCACTATCCCTAGGTGTAGCTCTCATCCTTATGGTCCAAGATAGTAGCAAGAGCTCTAGCTATTGCATCTATCTTTCAGGCAGCATGATAGATCAAGTGGGAAAGATTATGTGAGAACTGCCTTTTAAGGAAGGTTCCTGGGGAAGTTGACATATGAAACCTCTGCATCTATTTCATTGGTCAGAACTTGGTAACATACCCTCACTTAACTGCAAGAAAGACTGGGAAATGTAGTCTTTATTCTGTTCGGCTATGTGCTCTTCCAAAACTCAGGAGTTTTTACTAGGATGAAAGAAAAGGGAGGGTAGATACTGCCATTTAGTGGTTTCGCTGGCATATAATTTTGTCATTCTATTTAGTCATAGTTTATTAAAACTGGAAGTGACTCAGAGATCTGGAGGGTCAACTCACTCCTGTGGTACCACTTTTACAAGCCCCGTTTCTCACAGGTGCTTTAACTGAGGTCCAGAGAGGTGATGTGAGACACCCAGCATCACGCAGAGAGCACCAGCCGCTCTAAGGGGAACCATTCTGCCTCCCAGAGTCTTCTCAGCAGGGGTTAGGCTGCTCCTCTAACCAGTTGTGCAGTTTACCAGACCCCCACCTCCACATACAACAGCAAACAAGAGCAAGTAGAATTGGGCAGAATGGGTGGATTTGAGCGTTGTTTAAAATGCCAACCTCAAGGCCTAAGAAGCACCAGTCTCAAAGGTTATTATTGAGGAAGCTCATCTCTTAGTTCCTCCAAAGAAGGATCTTAGAGGTCAGTCAGCAAGTATTAGGTTTAGACCAGGGACGGGCCTTGAACAGGTGGGGCCTTCCAGATCCCAGAATCAGTTTTCATTTTTCTCCTTTTCTTTCTTATTTTTTAAAAAATATTCATGCCCTTATGAGCAACGAATTCCCCAGAGCAGAATGGAGATGACCCCACGGAGCACTGGGCTCTGTTGATGAGAATTGCTTTTACCTTCTGGAAAGAGAATAGGCCACAAAGGATCAATCTTTTCTCTGTTGTATCTCTTTCAAGTTGAACTGCATCGGACAATGAGTGGATTAAAAAAAAATCCTGTTGCCTGGTGTGCCTCAGATGCATTTGCCAATTTTAACATCATTCTCCAAGTTATATAAAACTGGAGAATAAATGCCGGAGCCTTCTGTATGGTGAGCAGTTTACTTCCCAGGCAGGGATCACATTTGTAACAAATCTCCTCAGAGATGCATTTTGTAAGTGAAGTGAAGAAATCATTAGTGAAGCAATATTTGAAGAAGAAGACTGGCCCAGTTCTGAAAGCAACTCTATTTAAACCTTTAAAAGATATCATTTTACTTACCAGGCTGCTTATTACAATGACACAGTGTTTTCTTTGGCCCCTGGCTCCATTAAACATATGTTTTATAGCAAGTTCTCAATTACATTATCCTGACAGGCTGGCTCATAAGGGCATGTTATAAAGTAGAGAGACTGCAAAACTGTAAACTGGCCCTCATTAAGTTTATAGTTTTATTACCTTGTTTAGGGCACTTTTTCTTCCCTTCTTCTCACCAGCTTTCTTTTGTGATGTTTAATTTATAAGAAGCAAGGGGACATTCTTGTCCCTCTTTTCCTCATGGCTGGTGAACTTGCCTGCTAGGGGCATTTAAGAAATGTGAATTTGGTTGTGCTCGTTCCTCCTCCCCGCCATTCACCCTTAATGTAAATTCTCCCCCTCCCCCAAAGGCTATCTGTACATTAGTACCCTTTGGTGTTAAACATCAGAAATCTGTACCTTTTTAAAAGTTTTATTTTATCTTTGATTGACAAATAGTTTATATATTTATGGGGTAAAATGTAGTGTTTTCATACATGCATACATTTTGTAATGATCAAATCCGGGTAACTAGCACACCCACCACCTTAACTATATATCATTTCTTTGTGTTGAGAACATTCAAACTCCTCTCTTCCAGCTATTGGAAATATACAGTCTGTTATTGTTAACTATAGTCACCCTGGTGCAATAGAACACCAGAACTTATTCTTCCTAACTAACGATAACATTGAGAATGTACATTTTGGCCTAAGACTGGTTGCTCTTAGATCAAGTTGAGATCATCATAACCTTGCAAAATCTACTTAGATCAACAAACCCTTAATAAATGAAGTGCATGACCTCTTCTAGCTAACTATCTTTGCTGATCTGTTTGAGACAGTTCTTTTGCACCAGCCCATAGTCAGTCTCCTGGAGAGGTAGAATGGGATTCTCTTACCACAGTACTCAGGTCAGCTGAACTATTTTGATTTACAGACTATTACACATGCCTAAATATATTTATGTCCCCATACTCTGACAAGAGAATTAAATCAGCTTGAATTTATATAAAATGTGTTATCATTATTGGATGGGGAAGGAGTGTTATGCTAAGCTACACAAACATCATCTGGCTACTGCTAATTTTAGGCATGTAAAAAATGGCTGGTGGTTGCTTCTGAGTCCAGACAAAATCTGTGGATGTTGATGATGAAGAGCTATTATATATTGATAGGTTAGGATTTATTACTGAAAGTATAAACCAATAGCTCTGGATTGGATGGTAGTCGGACACTGGGGAATCGGTCTTGGAGCTGTTAGACCAGGGTAATCTATCAGGAGGAGGAGAGTATATTCTATCAATTAAGGAACAAGCAATTCTACTGATTTGCTATTGGCAGACTAATAGAGGTAATGGGTTTTTCTAGACAGTCCTGGTACTGTATAGCCGAGTTGGGGAAAACAGTGACATTAGACAAATAGAAGAGCAGTTCATTAAACCTGAATGAAGGCTGTGATGGGATGAGAGAGCTGGAGGACCCTAGGCTCTGGCATGTCCCTCATGGGGGCCTCATGCAAGTCAACAAAAATGTGAATGCCTTTTGTCTTTGAATGTATGCTGGAAACTGATATTCATGAGATACTCCCCAGAATCCTTTGATGATGAAGTGTCTTCACACTGTGTATCAGTTTTCTTATGCTACAACGATGCTGTATTAAAAATAACCTTGAAATCGCAGTGGATTAAACAACAAATATTTTTCTTTCTTGTTTGTGGTTCAATGGGTCATTTGGCTAATCTTATCTCTGATTGTAGGTCAGGTCTGGTGTTAGAAAGAATGGGGAGAGCCAGGATGATGGCCAACAGGTCACCACACTCAGAGTAGATAGTAAGTGAATGTTGCAGGTGGATCTTGGAGTCCCATTGGGTCCCAGTGTATGTGCCTATATCAGTGTCACTCTACCGGGCTGGCACTAGAGAAGAAGCAGCCATAAAAACTCAGCTTTGAGGCAGGGAAACAGAGAGGCTAAAGAGCGGGCTAAGAATATATCTTTGTTCTGCCGTTAAGTAGAAAGTGCCTTGTAGCTCACTGTCTCACCTCCCCACAGTCTTCTCAAAGGGCCCTTCTGAACATCCTGTAGAAACTTCCAAGCCACAAATACAAAGCACAAGACATTTGGGATAAAGAAGCCAAATGAGAGGGCATCTTGATTCTGCAGGCTGGGCAAAATTATGACTTGTTTGTAGGGGTTAAGAAAATAAAGGACTTAGGTCTAACCCGGCTGTAGGGAACATGTAAGCAAGGGGACAGAACAGCAACAGTCAGCAAGAGAAAGCTGGGCCACACCATAGTGTTCTCCCAGGCAGGGATCATCCTTTGTTCATCTGGTAACTTTAGAGCCCACCTCAGTGCCTGGCAATGGTAATTGCTTCATAAAGAACGAAAAAATTCAACTGCCATTGTTGTATCATCTGTAGGGTGATCAGAGAACGGGAGAAGGGCAACTGGGAGGAAAAGGCATGGTAAGATTGAATTTGCCGTCTGACCTGAGACACCAAAATTTCTCTGGTTAGAATGTAATTTTCTCCTTTTACCCGATAAATAGCACAAGCTGTTCAGTACCAGGTTTTTAAATATAGACAACATCCTAAAACAACCACACAATTGTAACCCGTGTTACTTGAACAAAGCTCCTGGTTTAAATACTGTTTTCTGCCTCACCCACTGATTTTCTCACCCTATACCATGGGAAATTTTTGTTCATCCGGAATTCTAATTCCTAAGACCCTTTGTCTCCTCCTGACCTCACTCCACAGCTGTGAACTTTGAGCTTTGGGCTTGTCTGCTTGGCAACTCCCAGATTGCTTATCATCAATATTTTGCAAACCAACTTCTTCAAATTTCCCCAAGTCTTGCTCCTCCTTCTATGGGCCTGTCTAAATTAATTCCAACAACTCCCTGAGATACCGTTTTCTTTCTTTTCCCATCCCACACCTAATTAAAAACATCCTGCCAATTTTTCACCCTAAATATTTTCTGAATCCATTTCCTCTTCTCTACCCCTGCAAACACTGCCCTTGCTTGGGCCTTGTCATCTCTTGTGGGTACTATCACACTAGCCTACCACCTGGTCCCCTGCCTCAGGTCTCACCCTCCTCCTCTCTGTCCTGCTACCAAGGGACACTATTTAAAATGCAAATCTTACCTCTTGAGTCCCCTCTCTGTCACCTCCGGGTAAGTGTAAGCTCCTTACAAGCACACAAGGTCTTTCCTGCCCTGTCTACCTCCCCAGTTTCATCTCCTGCTGCTCCTTGACTAACATGTAATATCCTGGAGTCTTTGAATAGTTTAGAGTTTGTGTTCTGTGCATACTTTGCTTGTTTCATGCCTCTTGGCCTATTCTGACACTGGATTGTCCCCTTGTCAGCTGCTTTATTTGCCTGAGTATTTTTATTTATTCTGCAGCTCTCAGCTCTCATGCCATCTCCTCTGGGTGGAGTTCAGTGCTCCTTCTCTAGGTTTCATAGCACCTTGTGCATGCCTGGACAATTAAAAAATATCATCTTTCCCTGTCTGCCAGCCTTCCCAGGCTATACACCATGTCACGACAGGGATCTTTTTCTATTCACCTTATTATCTGCAGCATCCAGCATAGTGTCTGATGCATAACAGACACTCAGTAAACATTTGTTGGGTTGAACAGATTTTTGACAGTACAGTTTCCTTGTCTTTCTTTTCTTTGCCCATAGTTTCCTTGTCTCTGATTTACCAGCCTTCAATGATGAGAAGTCAGTGTGAGGTTGAGGTTTTCTTTTGGAGCCTAAAATTGGTACATTTGTCATTGTACACTTAGCCAAAAAAGAAAAAAAAATCAACTTTGATTTTTTTTTTGGAGGCTACTTTTGAAGTTGAAAGGTTGACGTATGCATCATGATATAAAGTAGTAGTCTTTTCAAATGATTTTGCTTCAACCTTCCCAATAAAACAAATGAACTGTGTTCATGGGATTTCGACTTGCTGGTTTCTCTTTGACACTAAAATGAAATGAATGTGCAAAGGCACAAAAACAGTATGTATCTTCAATTGGATAAAAGCTCACCTTTATCTCCCTTTGACCCTTTTATTTTCACAATACTAAAGAAATATTAAAAATGGTAGGGGCTGGCGAATTTTTAGAAAAGGTATCAGTTCCCACTCCCTTTCCATCCTGTTGCCCTGGTGTAACCTTGACCTCCTCTTCCTCTCACCTCTGCAAACACTTCCCAGAATTGGCTTCCTTCCACTTTCTGAAGCCCACAATAGACATCTACACAATGGAAAACCCTCTGCTACAGCATCTTTTCTTGGAATCCAGTCCCCAGGGGCTCGTGTGGGGCTTGATGTAATCGTTGATCAATGTCTCTGTGGGGAAAGCTGCCACCAGATATGGTCTCCAGGAACCCTGGTCTGCCTCTACCCACCCCCAGACAAGTGGGGCTTTGAGCAGCAGCATAGCCAGGTTCTAACGGCAGGAAGGTGGGACTGGGGGATGTGGTGGGGGTGCCTATTTGGTGGTGTGGAAGTAAGCACAAAGAAAGTGCCCTTCTCTGCTTACATTCTCTTCACTGTGTTTCTGTCATACTGTTTCATCTCAGGATCACAGTCGGTAAGCACTATGGCCACATATTACCTGAAAATTGTTGAAAATATACCACTTTTGGAGAAAGAGTTCAAGCAAAATCACTGACCTCTTTGCTCCTTTCTAGATTTGCAGAGGGACTAGAGATTGGACTTCTGGCATGAGTTTATGTGAGTGTGTGGATGTGTGGGTCTGTGTTTGTATGTGAGTGTGTCAGATAGTGTGTGTTATATGCTCATGAGTGTGTGTTTATGTGAATGTATGTGTGAATGTGTATTTACATTTGTGTGAATGTTATGTGCTCATGAGTGTGAATGTGTGGTTCTGTGAGGATATATATGCGAATATGTGTAGGTTTGCACGTTTGGAGATACAGTACCTTGAGAAAAAGCTTCCTTCCTCCACCTCCAACTTTTCCTGACACATTGTTCTACAGTGGCAGCACCATGGGTGACTTTAACTCCTTCGTGACCTGTATCATCCCCTACCATCACCCACATAAGCTTGCAGCCCACGTACAAACAACACACTATTGGATTTTGCAACTGTGTTTGCAGTCTCCAAGCTCCTCTTGAGGAGATATGCTAAAATGGCCTCTGCTACTATAATGAGTAATTAATTACAGGGACCTGGAAAAGAATTATCTAGGTACCAGCCTGGAAAGCCTTGCTGAAGAGAGAGATGACTTGAAATAGAAGGTAGGATGTAGGGCTTGCAGAAAGTCTCTGGCACAAGGGGTGGTAGCTGTAATTTTTGATAGTTGCTTGTAGCCATAGGCCTAAGTGGGGAGGGAGTTCTTTAAAAGCACTGACTATAGGGTATACCTGCTAAACTGAGATGGTGAAGTGAATTTACAAAGATGACTACAGCAATGTCATCCCATCTGTGTTCTTTGGTGATGTGACATTGCCAACTGTCTATTTTTCCTTCCATTGAATCTAGGCTGACGCGTGATCTATTTTAATCAAAAGAATGTGGCAAAAATGATACTTCTGAGTGTGGGTCTTAAGAAATCTATAGCTCACACCTGCATCTCTTTAAAGAGCTCCCTCTTGGAGCTCAGCCTCTGCGCTGTGAGAGGCTCAAACCATGTGGAGAGGCTTCTGTGGAAGAGAATCAAGAGGCTCCATTAAGAGCCCAAACTGAGCTAGCTGATGTCCAACAATAGGTGCCAACATGTGAGTTCAGCCACTTAGATGCTCCATCCAGATCACCTGAGTCTATAAAACTGTAGCCACAGCCCACACCACCTGGAACAGAAAAATTGCCCAATCCACACAATTGTGAGTAATAAGAAATGGTTGTTGTTGCTTGAAGATGCTAATTTTTAAGATGGTTTTTTTAATGCAGTGTTATATTACCAATAGACCAAGTGGAATTACTGCTGTAGAAGTGAGCTGTGTAGAGAATAGGCTTCCTTCACAATTGCCAGAGAGTGAGAAAACATTTAAGTTATGCAGAGGTAAATGATAGGAAAAGGTGCCTTTTATTCATATTTTTCTTAATGGAGAAGCGGCCTTGATTTAGCTTTCATATAATATGAAATAGTTAAGGGAAAATGTTGAGTAATGGCTGCTTATCTATATTAAACATTTCTACAATGAACATTTATTAATGCCATAACAAGATAAAATGTTATTAAAAACATTTAATAGGCTTCTTAGTTAGCTTCGCTATAAACGAAATAGTACCTTAAGGTATGCTTCACCTCATGCTGTGAGGAAGGTAGGGGATTTTTTCCTGAGAGCATTAGCTTTTCCTTAATTATTAGAAAGTTCTAATGAGGATCATTTCATTTGCCTACTTTCCAGTATTTAAATTCTTTTTATTTAGAGGGAATAGATTTAAATTACACTTTGTCAATTTGAAATGTAAAATCCTCCTACTAGTTGGTCTTAGTTAAGTCAAATGATAGACATAGATGGGTTCAGAGAGAATAGTCCCTGGGCTGCCAGGGTTCAAGGCACACTACAGAACCTTCTTTCTACTTTTAGTCAACTGCCAACAATATCTTGTGTCAGAAAATGCCAATATATGTGCTCCTCTTCTCTTCCTGGGAACTTGCCTACTTTGCTAGCCCCAGTGGGTATGTTGGGCCCAGGTATTGGGTTCTGACTGATGAGATGATTCATTAAAAAATGTCTATGCACTCCTCCATTCTCTTCTCCAGTTCCACAATCTATTGAAGGTCACCAGATGGAGACAGTAGCACACAGGATGGAAGCAGCACACTGAATGACTAAGTGCAGCACACCAACACAACTACACATTTCAGTGACCTGCTGCAAAGGACTGTGACTTAAGCATGAAGTAGATGTTTGATAAATTGGGCCACTGAGATTTTCTTACAGTTGTTAGCATTCATGACTAATCCATATTTATAACTGTAAAGTGCTTTACATTTACAAGATATTTTTATAGACATTATCTCATTTGATACCTACAACATCCCTGTGCTGTAGACAGGATAAGTATTATCCCCATTTTATAGGAGAGAAAATTGAAACAGAAAGAGGTAGATTCTTTGCTTGAACAATGTTCTATGGTCAGTAAGTAGCAGAGCATTGACATGCCTTTAATTCTTTTTCCTCTTTCTCCTACTGACTTTCTCTAACTCAGGTCTGGTTTCCTATTTGAATTTCATTTTGACTGTACTCTCGGGAGCTAAATATTACAAAGGAGCACTTTACCTTCCTCTTTTCCAGTGACAAAAGTCAAATGAAAGCAATTCCTGTTTGTAAAGTCAAGTTAAATTTGGCAGTCATTTCCGTGTGCTCTATAGTGGGTCAAACAATAAAATGGATGGTTTATGCCAGCATTTCACAGAAGTGCCCTTAACTCTGATCCTGAGAGATGGTTTGTGTAAAAAGGGTTACTTATTAAATACATCTGTTCAATTCAGAATGCCATATCCATTTTGCGAATTAACAATATACATTAGCATGTTAAAGGCACTGAGAAGTCCTGCAGTTAAATCACCTATTCTATAGCATGACACTTCTAAATATTCTGATCTGCAGAACATAGTTTTGGTAACTCTGGTTTAGGTATTTAATTTTTTGATTGTAGGAAATGGGATTAACACATATTTTTGCAGTTCCCTTTTGTTCTACAGCTGCATTATATTATCAGTTTCTCCATTCTCTATTTTTCTTATTTAGTCTTTATCCAAATTCCTATGTTCTCCTCCTTTCTTCTTCCTGCTCCCCTTGTCCTTCTTATTCTCTTCATCTTCTTCTTCCTTATCTTCATCTTCATTATCTTCTAAAACTATTAGCTTCCTACCCTAGATGATCAAAGAATGCTGCAGACATAAAGCATCTGAATTTCAGTAACCATTGGGAAAAATTTACCACATTTATCCATCTTGGACACAATATGTATATTTTTGTATATGAGTGTGTAATTCCACTGGACACAAGATGGATAAATGTAGGTTAAGTGGACTATAATGAGTGACAGACTGTGAGGGAGGAAGGAATGGCTGCCTTTAGCCCTACCCCATTCACAATTTTAGCAGTGATTGGATGAGCACATTAACAGTAAGCTGATTGAATTTATGAATGATGTGAAGATGAAAGGGCTGGATAAATATACTGGATGCCAGGAAAAGATCTTTCAAAATCTCAGACAGGGCTGAATTTAACAAGACATTATTTAACGGGGATAAATTTAGAATTACGCTCTTAAGTCTAGAAGTAAAACTGTATAACTATAGTATCGGATGACATGACACAAAAAAACCCCCAGGGTTTCTAATTTAATTGTACATTCAGTATATAATCTTGTGGTTTTCATTTAAAATGGCAAAATAAAACATTTTAACCCTCAAAATCCACAAAACTTTTTTTTTAAAAAAGAGAAAAGATATAGCAAAAATCTCTTTATTCAACGAAACCAGAAAAATGATATAGTCCAGGCGACAAAGCAATAAGTACACATGGTAAATGTGAGATATAGGAGCCTGCTGGTCATGGAAATATAGATCCTATAGTTAGGATTCATTCCCATAAGTCTGATGGATATAAACAATGGCATTGTTGGGGGCAAAGACAGGTCAAAGGAAAGGTTGAAAAGGTCCCTAGGAAGACCTCATTTCACATCACTGAAAGGTGGAGAAAGTAGATTTCAAGTGGAAACCGTGCTCTTTCTACCGTCTACCATGATGCAGTTTGTTGAGAGAGAGAATGTTAGATGTGAAGGATGAAGGGTAAAATGAGAAGATAAGAGAAGAAAACAGTAATTACCTGGTCAGAACCCAGGGATATCGTCATCTAATGGTTTTACTATGAAGCTCAAAACAGTGAAATGAAATGGCCCCAGGACAGCAGAAATAACACATTTCTTCAACAAAGTTTACCACAGGTTAGTTAAAAAGGCAACTATGGTATTTTGTACTTTCACCTTCACTTTTTTATTTTTATTTATTTTTAATTTTTGAGATGGAGTCTTGTTCTGTCACTCAGGCTGGAGTACAGTGGCATAATCTTGGCTCACTGCACCCTCCACCTCCCAGGTTCATGTGATTCTCCTACCTCAGCCTCCCAAGTAGCTGGGACTACAGGCATGTGCCACCATGCCCAGATAATTTTTGTATTTTTTACTAGAGATGGGGTTTCATCATGTTGGCCAGTCTGGTCAACTCCTGACCTCAGGCAATCTGCCTGCCTTGGCCTCCCAAAGTGCTGGGATTACAGGCATGAGCCACTATGCCTGGCCTGTACATTCACCTTTAACGGAATTATACACTCATGTTTAATGGTTGCATTAGTCCGTTTGCATTGCTATAAAGAAAAATCTGAGGCAGGTAATTTATAAAGAAAATAGGTTTATTTTGGCTTAGGGTTCTGCAGACTGTACAGGAAACATGGTGCTGGTATCTCCTTCTAATGAGTCCTTAGGAAGCTTACAATCACGGTGGAAGGTGAAGAGGAAGCAGGCATATCACATGGCAAGAGAGGGAGCAAGACAGAGAGAAGGGAGGTGCCAGGCCCTTTGAAACCAGATCTCACATGAACTCACAGAGTGAGAACTCACTCCTTACCATGGGGATGGTGCCAAGCCATTCAAGAAGGATCTGCCCCCATGACCCAAATACCTCCCACAAGCCCTGCCTTCAACATTGGAGATCACATTTCAACATGAGATTTGGAGAGGATAAAACATCTAAACCATATCAATAGTGACACAGTTTACTTCCCATTCCTTGAATTTGGGTTTGATTTTGTGACTTGCTTTGGCCAATGGGATGTTAGCAGGTATGCAGACAGTCTTGAGATATGCTTGCATAGTTTGGCTAGCCCTTTTGTGTTCCTGTGATTGGCATGAGAAGAGCACACCCCAGGTATCTCCTTCCTTTTCAACTGACCCCAGAGTGAGATGGAGAAGACATTAGCCTTATGGGAACCATTAATCCAAGCCTAGTAAAAGCAGAGCTATCCTAGCCAACCCACAAACTAATGAACAAGTGTTCGGTAAGACACTTACCGAACTTACCGACTTTTGGGTTACCTTGTTAAGGAGCTTTAATGCTGCAATAGCTCAGTAATACAACCATAACATTAAGTGAGGATTCTGAACTCTCTAGTTTTGTCCTGTGTCTTCCATCAATTCAATCCTGTGACACTCTCAAGTAGGTAATGACTTCAAAACTAAGCAGAAAGATAGAAAGTATGTGTGAAAATTTGCAAAAGCAAATGAGAAAAGGAACACAAAAGGAAGATGAAGAGTATATATCCACATAAGTATTCATTCACAGAAAATAAATAAAGATTTGAAATAGTTCTCTGTATTTCAAAGAAACTGTAGACAATATAATCTCTTTATAAAAGTAAATTATGAGAAGTGATACAATGATTGCAAGAAAAGATCATGGGCCATTTCAACAGGCGATAAAAAGAAAAACAACTAAATAATAAACGTAGAACATAAAGAAAAATTAAAAAATTATGAAATGAAAATCACAATACATGCTACATAAAGTAGAATGAAATTGACCAAAAAGTGAGTAAAAATATGTATAGGCTTGAGAAAATTAGCTATAAAGGAAATAAGTAGAAAATGAATTACAGAGAAAATAATAAATGGAAAGTCAACATGTACATATTTGATATTCCTAAAGAGACAGAAAAAATGGAACAGAAAACATATTTAAAGATATTGTAGAAGAAAACTTTCTTTAACTAAAGGAAGACTGAAGTCAGTATACCAAAGAGCACAGTATGTACCAGAAAAAATCAATACAGAATATTTCAAACCAATAAATTATAGTGAATTTACCACGATTCAGGAATAAAGAATCATATGAAAAATGAAGCTTAAAAAACAAAAAGGAAATATATAAAATATATTAAATAAGTGCTGGCTAGATGATATCTAATAGTTCTGCTAAATTCATAGCTTAATTTTTGAGTTCCTGGAGAATAAATTGCTGTCTAATAAGATATATTAGCAAGTCCTAATCAAAATCCTCTTGGAAGTCATAGAAATAATTACAGTGTTTGTATTATAAAAATGAAAGTGGAAAAATAAGGAAACATTTGAAAAAGAAGAGTATCAAGGAAAACTTGCCTACCAGATAATAAAATATAAATAACAATAGTCAAAACAGTGAGATACTGATGTCAGAACTCCTGTACAGAAGAGAAATGCCTGGAATTCCTTTTCCACTGCTATCTGCCTAAAGATAGGCTAATCATCCTTCGAGTTTTGGCTCAAAGTTTATTTACGCTGAAAAGTCTCCCCTCTTTTCCTACATTTTCATTGCACGTTGTACACACATTTATATTTGCTTCTGTCATTTGTCTACGCTGTAAGGATACTGAAAAAAAGGAGTCATGCCTTTTGACTTATATCACCAATGCCTATATTAATTCAATGACTGGCACATGGTACATATCTAGTATTTATTAAATGAATGACAGAAAAAAACAGATGGAAGAAAATAATCTTGAATTATGTAGCCTTACTTAGAAGAGTAAGAGTGAGATTAATTAATCCCTAATTTCACATTTATTTTGCAGCACCTGACAGCTCCTGAAAGAAAAAAAAAATCAAGTAATTATTTGTTAAGTTTGTTGGATTGTCCATTGGAAACTCAGCTTTGCTTTCCTGATTTAGTGCACTTTCCTAAATTGCAGGGGATGAGAGTCTGGGAACTACTTTTCTCAGAATCACTGTTAGAGTTCATCAATGGAGGTATGAAATTTGGAAGGCAGAAGAGATGCAGAAACCACCATTGCACCTGTGACAGAAATAGGTAGGTCTCAGGCCTTGGCGGATGACAGACATGAGGTTTTGCCATTGACTTCCAGATGTCCTCCTGTAAATTACCCACTTTGGTGTTGTAAGCTGCTGCTATTTGTGCTGGCAGTTTCCTGCATCTTCAGTACTGATTTTCTATGTGCCCATGGTTTAGTAAGCCTCTGTTTCTCAGAATTAAATTCCTTTCTGCTTGAAACACCCAGAATAACTTCTTTTTACTGAGACTGACTGGATTTAGACTGATACATTACAGGATGAAATAGACTACAAAATCCTTGGAACAAATGTTAATTAATGGACATCTTTAGTTTTTATGTAGATTATAATAGATACTCGGTGTTTCTTTATTAGCTAACTACTCAGCAGTCACTTTCCCTGTTAAGAGCACTTTAATTTTCTTTTGCGAATAAGTTTTCTTCTGTTGAGTGTGGTTTTGTTAGGCTACTAAATTGATGGTCCTGCTCTTTCACTTGGCAGGCTGAAGGAAACTCTGGAGTTTCTTTCCCTCAGATTCTTCCTTCTACCACCTGGTATGAACCTGGTATGAACCTGTGACTTAAGCTTAGCAACCAGATTTTCTCTTTGGACTTTAAAACTTGAAGAGAATAGCTAAATGCCCAACACATCCTGGAAATGCCTTCATTTCAGCAGAAGTGCCTCCTGAGGCTGCCTAGCCATTTTTTTTCCCCAAGATCCTCTAGAATTGCTTGATTTCTGTATGTTTTTAGCTGTGTTACTCAGCCTTCTTTTAGATCCTGTGAGTTTTTCATGTCATTACAATAGCATCCATTTTTGCTTGTTATCCAGACCTGGACTCTGTTGTTTTTAATCAAGGAAATCTGATATATACATAATCCAGGAAGAGCTTTAAATAGGCTTTAAAGGAATTTTCTAGAACACTGAGTAAATTATTTCATTGATGAGAGGAATAAAATATTTATTTAGCCATAATCACATTTCTCTTTCCTATACCATGCTTATAATACCAGTAAAATGTTAGCCAAATTAGTGATCTAAATTAGATTCAAACTCAGTAATCTAAATTTAATAAAATGTGCTACCACTGCTATTAGAAATGGCAAGGGATTTTGAGAGGTACAAGAGAATGTATTTTATTTTTACAATTAGTGGTCTCACAATTAGTGAGACCTTGATCCTGATAATTAATGTCTGGTAATGCCACAGGTGAATTATGAAGGCCCCATTTCATACACACAGATAAATGAATAATCCTACTCTAAACCCATTAAAAATGCACAGGCTGCAAAGAGTGTAGGTTAATAAAGTACTCAATAAATAAATTAAGATACTAGCCATAAATTATTGTGTTCTGTCAACAACAAATTTGTTAACCACAGAACAGGAGGGAAGACTTTTAAATTGAATTAATGCTGGGGCTGAATTAATAGTAGGGAAGAGAGAGAGTATAAGAGTGAAAAGTCCATGAATGGGGAAAGTTACCTCGGTGAGTTAGAGCTTGTATAGTTACAAAAAAGTAGTGTATTAACCAGGTTGGGTTAGGCTATGCTGCTGTAACAAAAACCCCAAACTTCAGTGGCCTAAACCAACAAAGTTTTATTTCTCTCATATGCCACATGCTCATCACTAGTTAGCAGGATGCTCCTTGTCATTGTTGTCCTCATTTCTGGATCTAGGATGACAGAGCAATCATCTGGGGTATTGCCAGTTATCATAGCAGAAAGAAAATAAAATCTCTGGACCACCTGACTCCATTAATTAAATGTATAACTCAGAAATGATATACGTCACTTCTGCTTAGAAGTTGTTGGTCAGAACTAGTCACTACCTCCAAATCACACAAGGGGGCCTGGAAGTAAAATCCTACCACATGCTCAGATGTTAGCTCAAAATATTTGATAAATAGATGATAACTATAGCTTAATTTAAATTACTTTTAAAATACGTGATTGAAATCTAAGCACTTCAGAATGTTAACTCCTGGCAACAAAGAGCTTAACTTAGAATTGGTACGAGGTAGATAAGGGAGTGGAAGGATGAGTGGGTAAAAATAAAACCAAAGTCCCAAAATAGCACTGTGTTCTTCTTACAAAATGTTTTGTGAAGGTTCTTCTTACCAATTTTTTCTCTCTCCTAATAATCATTTATAGTTCTCTTTTCTACCAACAATATCCTAACACCCTTTTCTGCAGAATCCTAAAAATAAAACCCAATAACCTTAGGTGGTGGAGCATCTTTGTATTTTGGGGGATAGATGAGTAATTAGGGAACTGTTTAAAATCTTCTTATAAATATTAAGCAGAAATCCAATGGTAAATATTGGGTTGGTGCAAAAGTAAAAAAATTAAAAGTAATGACAAAAACTGCAATTACTTTTGCACCAACCTAATAAATTGTTCTGTGTCTTCTTTAGGTTCTGGGTCACATGGGTGGCATTTACACTTCTTTTTCAATTTAGAATGTTTCAGATCATTTGAATAACACAGTGCTATTTTGGGTCTTTGGTTTACCTACTCATCCCTCCATTCCTCTTTGATTTTATTTGGTTTTTACCTCCAGGAAGGAAATGTTGACAAACCCTGTGTTGCCCTTCTGGTTTCTAGACTATAGAAGGTCTCTAGCAAAAAGCCACATGAAAAGAGCACTTGGTACTTTTCCTTGAAACAACAGCAACAGAAAGATTTGCATGATGATATTACAGTTCACTCTTGGTTCTTTGAACACAAAGGCAAGCCAGCTTGCTAAAGTTGTCATCAAAGTTCATAAAAGGTGTGATGCTGCTTGTTAGATGCCTTCATGGAAATATGCATTAAGAAATGCACTGAATTTTAACCTTAAAGTCTACATGCTTGAGAAAACATATAGAGTACATTATAGACTAGGGTAATAAACAGAATAATTCATGACTCCCTAAGGGGATTGTTTTTGTTTTTCTTTTTTTCCAGGGGGCAAGTGAGCAGGAACAGAATGCCTCTTTAACCCTTGAGGGAAGAATGTATTGTATGGCTAATTCTCTTGGGCACAACTTCTACTTTATTCAATGGGAAACTGTATCTTTTATTCAACATCTGTTTTATCACTTTTCTCCCCTTTATTATCCCTTTTTCAACATTGCAGACCATTGAATCATATCCTAAGCATGGGAAAACAATTGCTGGTGATCATTGATTTGTATCCTTTCTGTCTTGATAAACAGAGGGAAATTAATAAAATAGTTCATGGAGGCATTAGGACATTATTCCAACCAGTTACTGGGTGCTCGTAGGGCACAGATGCATCACTGTGCAGCCCAAAGTGAGCTTCTGATATTTTGAAACCTTTTAAAGTGTATATAGGGCAAAGCTTTCTGTAGATTTGCTGAAAGAGTTTCAGTCTTATCCTTTGGAACAAAGGGTATAAATTGGTACAGAATAATGGTCATATTGGTGATAGCAACTATTGGTTTTCTACATACCGACTACCAGATACACTGCTAAAATGCTTTCTTTCTACTACTTTTAATTCTTTTTGAAGAATATTTTGTTACTCCCAATTTGCCCGTGAGAAAACTGAGACTTAAAAGCATTAGGTAACTTGCAGTTAGTAAGTAACTAATTTTTAAGTTCTGGTCTTTGTGACTTTCCTCTATTCCCCTCATGTTGCTCTGGAATCTCTACACTGTTTTGTGTGTGGACTCTATGTTCCTGAAGCCAGATAGAATAATTGAGCCAACACTGTTCAGTCTTTCTTTTCATAAGTCATTTATTATTTCAGGCACTGTTGCTGAGAAGCCCCTAGATCTGGGGTTGAAAGGTAGGACTCTACTACTGATTGGTTGGATGACCTAGAGCAAGGAAGGGATGTGTTGTTACACGGTAATGGGGCAAACAATCCTATCTATCTCCATTGCCAGAACAGATGAGAGAGTCCATGAAAGTTTGAGAAGAACAAATTGCTACATAATTGGAAGGGATTAAGTTACGAATATGGATTTGTTAAGGTAGGTAAGCACAGGCTAATTAGAAATTTCAGAATGATCCTTTATCTTACGTTAATTCAAAACAAACAAAAAACAAGCCAACAATTATTAGTAACTCCCTACAGAGGAAAGAAGCTGATCTTAAGGGGTTGCCTCTTCTGACTCCAGTGAGTCTACGTCACCATTTTTCACTACCCGGAGCAAGATTAATTGTCCAGTTTCCATCTTCCCTTTTGGCTTCATCTGGTGTCTTAGGCACTTTTGGACTCTGGTTGATTCGTAAGCACTCGGGGCTGTAGCTACATCTAAGTGGGTAAATTTGATCAGTATTTTCCCTCCTTTGCTATTTTTGCTGGTGGAAATGGAATCTTCCAGCATCTTATAGACTTCCCAAATAATAGTGGCCTTTGGCCCTTTATGTGGTCAATAAACTTCTCTCAGGGAAGCCCTGTTTCCCCCTTAACATGGCCCTCTCTGATTTGGGCCTTCTGGACGCACTGTCCTCCCTTTCTCACTGCTCGATTTACACTCCAGAAGCACTGAACTGACCTGGTTCTCTCTCTGCATCTATCACAGGGTGGGTCACCTCCATGCCTTTGCTCAGTCTGTTTCCCCTGCCTGGAGGGCCATTTTCCCACCATATGCCCCTTCTTCCCCTGATTTGCTCCAGGTTACTCTTCAGAATTTGGCCTAGGCCTCACTTCTCCCAAGAAGTTGCTCTTGATTTCCCACTTCTCTGTGCCCCCATATCTCTTTGAGCATGCCTCCTATATCCATTACCACCATACATTGAAATGATCTCTTTACCTTCTTTATCCTCCTGTCTATACTATGTATTCCCTCAAGGGGGTAATATTATTTACTCAACCTATGCCCTTCATTTCTAATATAGTATACCACATATAGTAAGTATTAAAAATGTTTCTCAAATTAATTGATTTCTTCATTTAATTTTATATGTTGAAATTAGAAAAATCTGTTTTTGAATGCTAGTTATGAGGTGCTCATATGCTTGGCCAGAGAAAAGACTTGTGCAAAGGCAGTTATTTTCGATGATTTTTTTTCCTCTTCAGAAGAATCCTTCCTCTTCTCACTGCCCTGCTAAAGAAAAGACTGTTAAAAGCCTCTTCATGAGTTGGGAGAGATGGAAGTACAGACCTTTGAAATTATCTGATTTAAGAAAATCATATAACCATAGAAATTGATCTAGGGTGAGTTTAAAATTGAGCATTCCGGCCAGACACAGTGGCTCATGCCTGTAATCCCAGCACTTTGGGAGGCCGAGGTGGGTGGATCATGAGGTCAGGATTTCAAGACCAGCCTGGCCAACATGGTGGAACCCCATCTCTACTAAAAATACAAAAATTAGCCGGGTGTGGTGGCACGCTCCTGTAGTCCCAGCTACTTGGGAGGCTAGGTGGGAGAATCACTTGAACCCAGGAGGCGGAGGTTGCAGTGAGCCGAGACCATGCCATTGCACTCCAGCCTGGTTGTCAGAGTGAGACTCCGTAAAAAAAAAAAAAAAAAAAAAAAAAAAGAGCATTCCTTGAGATTGAGAAAATGGGATCTTGTTACAACTTGCACTTGTCTATTATGGGACAGAGGATGAGGAACATGAAGGCTCAGTGAACTTTGGTTACCACCCTGATGTGGGTCCCCAGGATGGTTTCAGTAGTCCAGAGCTTTTAGTTGATCTTTGAGTTACAAATTACAACTGTGTGTAAATCAAACCTTATGTGTATCTTTCCTATTTACTTCTAAATATAACAACATTTTCTTCCTCTAATACTTGGGTTCATAAATCCTCCTTTAGGCTTCCTTGGGTTTAAAGCCATATCTAGATAGAAAACGAAAACAAATGAAAATGATCAGTTGGATAAGCAAGACCTCAAGTCTCTTTTTGGCTGACCCTGAACCATGAGTTGAAATGAAAATGTTGGGTTGAAGAAGGGCTAGAATGATACTGCTACTTGTTTTGACTCCTCATCACACTCCATGTCCAAGAAAATACCACCTACATTTTCTGTCTTAGATGTTCATCCCTCCCTCTTCTTGCTGTTTGATTTTTGCTTCTTGTTCTGTGAGAAAGCTGCCTGCCACCTCCTTTCTTCAAAACTATATTTTACACTTGAATATACTGTCTTCTCTGCTTTAAAAGTTTTTGATAATCAGATGATGATTTTATAGTCCTGATTTATGTTTTAGAAGTTACTTTTCGTAAATATCCCAAATGAGATCTATTTGGCCCTTGCTGCAGACCAGATGCTGGTCAGATCTGGCAGAGCAATTTATTTAATCCTGTACATTTTCATAATTGGTAGGAATCAGTTTTCCCTTTATTCTAACATTACATATTTTTAACAATATGTGAAACAGGCTTCATGCTTTTCCTCTTCACTTTCATGTATGGTATGGCCTTAATAAACATTTAGTAGTTTCCTGCAAGAGCATCACACACATCAGGATACTGGGCTTTCATTCTGTTTGCTGTTTTTAGTAAGTGAATTGGGTTAATAGGAAAGATTATTAAAAAGGAGGAAGGGTATAGGGAAACAAGAATGTATATTTTTCTTATTGAGTCTTTTCATTCTTGATATTCTTAGTATCTGATTGTCTTTCTTCCTATCTTTGAAATCCTAAGATTCCATTCTCTTGGGAAACTATTCGTGGGCCTGATTAGGAATTTACTAAGCTGTTCGGGCAAAGCCAATTTGTGCTTAATTTTAAATCAGACAATTATTCCAACTCTCAAGCCCACTTAGACAGAGCAAGCTTGATAATGAGGGTGGAGACAGACTCTTTGTATGAGAAATTTTACCCTGTGTGTTAGGCAGGGCCCTGACCTTGCAGAGAGAAGACCCGGATTGAATCTTCATTCTATCATTCACTCGCTGCATGAACTTAAACAGATACCAGAACGGCTTTTCATCTCAATTTTCTCATCTGTACAATGAAAATAATAATTATTACCTCTGGGCTATTCTGAAGATTAAAATGAGGTAATTTATATACATGGCAGTGCCTAACACAGTGCTTATTTAATGGACATTCAGATATATTAATTTCTCCTACCTCATTTGTCTTCTATAGTGATATGATACCCATCCTTGCTGGGGACAATGTTGGCCCAATGCATTGTTCACACTGCCTGTTGAGTAAGAGGGATAATGGTGATGTCACAGAAACATGATTATTTCTAGGAGTTAAATTGAACTTGGAAACATGGTGTGTGCTTTTTTTCTTTTCCACATTGCAGGACCTCTGAAAGCTGGTCTGTGAATTGCCCTGAAAGTCACTGTGAAAAATTAGCTTGCAATATTAAGTAAGTACATATTTTTGGGACAAGGAAGCACTTTCGAGGTGGGTTAGCTGAAAGCCCTCATTTTCAGCTGAGGAAATTCAGGGTCATGGAGGTGGATGACTTGACCAAGGCCAAATCACTAGTTGGTTATATCTGTTAATCAGTTAGTTTTCCTAGCTGCAAAAAGCAGAATCATCATTATATAGTTTAAGTAGAAAAGGAATTTTCTACATAATGTTAAGCAGCAGAGAGCACCTCCAGAAGGACTGGAGACTCAGGGCTGGAGTCTGCACAATCAGAAGCCATTCCCAAATTACACTTGTGGAGAGCTCTGCTGGAGAGCCAGCTGATATTGCCATTGGCCACAGGCACTCCAGATCAGCACGCAGGATGCTAGGACTGGGCCTGTCCTACTGCTATCGCTGGGAGCTGGATGACTTTCTGCCATGCTTCCATCCCCTGGCAGTATAGATTCCACATGGAGACTTCCTTTTGCTCATCTCTGTCTTCTCACTTGAAATATATGTCATTGGACAAAGGAATCTAATGGCCTAAGTGTGGGCTGTGGGCCTAGACCTAGCACCAAGGGGGCCAAGAAAATAAGTTTATGTCTTCTGCCTTGGCAAGGTGGGCCTCCTGAGGCCGGGAAATTCCTCGATTGGAAAGGGTGCTGGATAACACAAATGCATGTCAAATTTCCACCACCTTAGAAGATCCACACAGCCATACGGTGCTGCTTTTACTGCTCTATAACTCTTCTTTGTTAGTATAAAGCAAACCCTGGTTTCAAATGTGAGACATATTTCAGTACAAATATTAAGTTTGTCAGAATTCTGCAGGGCTCTTCTGTGGGCATCCTTGGAAATGTGGAGTCTCAGAGAGAAAAGTACATTAATCTTCTTAGACAACATGTGTTTTTCTAGGGCTTTAAACTGCAAATAGATTTGGATGCATAGCCAATATTTATATGATACATGTTTGGGCTTCTATATAATCTTTCATATATACAAGCTTTTATATAGTCTAACCTTCCGATTCATATGGGTTAAAGGTAGGATTTAAGTAGCATTCTTTGTCTCAAGTGGCCCTGAAATTTTGAGAACTCAAGGAGAAGAAGAGGAGTCCATAAACTCTGGACCATCAAATCAGATGTTACTCAAGGTAGGTTATTAAATGCATAGTTTGCTAACACTTAGAGAACAGGAAGTGCTCACTAGGACCTGAATGAATTTACAGAGTAGATTCTGACCTACTGAGTGTGTTCTGATCTATTGAGAACCACCTTGTGGTCTAAGCCAGACATGTGCCATTCATATTCTACGTTAGTTCCTGTGATGACATAGTCCTAAGGGAGAATAAAGATAAAGAGAGAGAGATAGAAATATAGAGGAAGAGAGACACTGGTAGATACTCAGGAGTATATTGATCTTTCACATCCATGTGAAATATGACTTAAAAACTTCAGAGCTGTGCTGGGACACAGATAGAATGTCTTCATTCTAAAAACTTATTGAATATTTGTTTTATGCCAGGCATAATAAACATTTATTAATACCTTAATACCTACCAGAGATTATACTAGTTTATCTCATTTAACCATCACAATGAGCTTCCCAGGTAAAAATCACTATACCTTTTCATAAATTATATTATACTTTTTTTAGATCACTAAATTACAGTGAACTAATTCTTAAAAAGGTTAATAATCTGCTCAAGGTAAATTACAGAGCTAATATCTGTGTCTCTAAACATTGTGATTCTTTTCTTTATCTTCCATGTCATATTGTCTCTCCTGAGTCCCACAGAAAGAACCCTATTTAAGTGGCAAGAAGGGGCCACATTGAAAATGGCATTCAGTGGATCTTGAAGGAAGAGTAAGAGGTCACCAAGGAAAAAAAGATGGGAAAGCTAACTGAAGCAGAGAGAACATGAGGTATGAAGCCAGGGCTTTGCATTCCAGGCTGAAGAGCTGAAGCTCTCCCTCAGGCAATGGGATTAATGAGCAAGAAAATAATATGACCATGTATTTTAAGTTGGTATTTTACCTAACAACCAAATGAAATAAAACCAAGGATCGTATCTGGATCATGAATTACAGATTCCAGACTTCAGCTACAAAATCAGTGGCCTGAATTGCCATTGGCTGGGCTCGAGCCCTGTTACCTTCCCAGTGATGGAAGGCTACTTTGCTCTACTCCTACTCTTCTGTCCCCTCTTGAACACCACAACCTATGTGCAAGATGGAAGCTAAGGAAAGAACAGAATTACAAGAGTGAAGTGAGATCTTCCTAGTGTCTTAGCAGAATTATTACTTCGTGCGTTTTGCAAACATGGGCATAATTTTTTTTTTTTTTTTTTTTGAGATGGAGTCTCACTCTGTCACCCGGGCTGGAGTGCAGTGGTGCCATCTCAGCTCAACCTCCACCTCCCAGGTTAAGTGATTCTCCTGCCTCATCCTCCCGAGTAGCTGGGACTACAGGCGCCCGCCACCATGCCTGGATAATTTTTTGTATTTTTAGTAGAGATGGGGTTTCACCGTGTTAACCCCGATGGTCTCGATCTCCTGATCTTGTGATCCACCTGCCTTGGCCTCCCAAAGCGTTGGGATTACAGGTGTGAGCCACTGCGCCCAGCCATATGGGCATACCAAAAAAAAAAAAAAAAAAAAAAAAAAAAACTCTAGGTGCTACATTCTTTGTGAGTTTCACATATTAATATCCCTAAAGATAACATGGGACCAAACAATAACAGGGAAAAAACAAACTTAGCCTAATACCAGCTGTTACCCAGAGCAATCCCATGAAGTGCTGGTAGGATGGCTTTGTACTGTCTGGGCTTTTTCAGCTCATCAGAGTCTACCCTGCACTGATATTATGCTCCTCTCATCACTCTTAGGAGCCAGGTCAGCCTCTATGTCTGCCTTCATATGGTGGATTAGAAGTATCTGGACTTCCTTTTAAAAGTGTCAGCTTTTCATGGACTTCTCAGGGGCTATGTGACAATATTCTAAGCTTCACGGGCAATCTGTAGATTTGATATGCCCTGGTTATTATTACGCTTGGTAACTTTTTCCCCCCTCAAAAGTAGAATAAATGGATCTGGAAAAAACGAAAACACTTTTTAGCTGCCTCAGAAGATGGTCAGTCTGAAATAATGGATATTTAGGACAGAGTCTTGGTATCAACAAACTCATAATATGAATTTTTTTCCACAACTTAGTTTACAGTATGTGTACGTTTAGCATACATGTATTGAAAGATTATTTTAAGAATAAAAAGATTAATCAGAGTACTTTAAATTGCCTTGATCATTCTGATTCTTTCTACAGTTCACCTCTTTCATGTAGTCTTCAGCTCACAGACCACCATTTCCCATGATGTCCCCTCCTCTCCTAGCTGGGTACATCTGTGCTCAGGTAGCAAAGCAGGGGCACCACCCCCTTCCCCTCTTCTGAGTCTTAATCTAGTGGGACAATGTAGGAACCTGGATATCCCATTGGAGTGCCCCTCAGTTTCTCACCAATGGCTCAGAGCTCAGCATTCGGAGAGCTAGGGCTTCTGGAGAGTTTTGAAGTTTCCAGCATACTAGGAACCAGCCTATATATGCCTTGTGGAGTCTTCCTCCTTGTAGTCATCACTTTTCTTGGTTTTATTTGATCAAGCTATAGCACCATGTAATTCCTGGATTAAATCTATCCAGCAAATCTTTACAATAGTCAATCCTGAGAACTCTTGATCTACTTCTGAATAGGTATAGCTATAGTAGAGTTATATTGTAGTAGGCTATTAGGAAAGGTGGTGTTTTGCCCTCCTTCCTTCAAATCCAGGTGCTGGGGAATGGGGAAGTCAATATTTCACTTTAGCATATCTTGAGAGTAATTTGTAAACCCAATTCCATCAATAAAATTGTCTGCCCCAGTGACTGCTGCTCTCACCTGATGACATCCGATCTGCAAGTGACTCCCTGAGGTCATGGGGACCAACCTGCACCTGGCTCAGGGGCCAGGTGCTCCTGGAAGTGGCCAGTCTTGTGGGTAACACATTTACTCTGGAATGTTAATCTCTTTTCACAGGGCTCAACATTTGGATCGCCTGGCCCCAGTCAGGTACCTGGAAATCACACTGTAGTCCCCTCAGATTGGAACAGGAAGCAAGCCAGGAGCTCTGAGATACTTTTGGGCTATTGTTGACATATGGCAATCTGATTTAGTGCCATTTCCTACAAGTCCCCAAGGTCCTGTGGTCCCCCCTTCCTAGTCCTGTGGGAAATGAAGAAGATTGCCCTACTTTTCTCTGATACTTCTGTCCTTGTGTTCCTGTGCAGATCAAGCTGGATGCAACATGACATGTTTGTTTGGGTTTTATTCCAGTCTATCAACATCCAGTGCCATTAGGTTGTAAACTGGTAATGACAGTGGTAACCATGGGTTCCAAAAGATTTTAAAACTTTCTCTCCTTTAGCCTGGCAAGAAACTGAGGTAGTAACACTGAAAAGCCCCCAGGTAGACATATAACACAAGCCTCACTTGTGGTTTGCTAAGTAAGTAGCCCAGCACATACTTTTCTGTGTAAGTTAAAGGTTAGGATGCTATAAACCTCGAAGCTTGTCAAGATTAAGCAGCACTGGGCAGAACGATGTGCTGCGAGCACCATCCTCCAGTTATTGGGTCCAACCATATTTTAGTGAAATAAGATTGCCTTGCTGGAGTTTCATTTGTGGGCTTGTAAGTGAAGGGTGTATGGCAGATGCTATGATTAAGATTTCATTTCCTGGCTGATGCTACCACAATGATCACAGCACCAGCAGGGTAAAACTCACATTTGCTGGCAAGGTTAAATAGTGAGTAGTTCTGAATTTAATACACAGATTAAAAACAAAAAGAAACCACCGCCACCACCACAACAAAAACTCACTCAGGTTGATTAAGGAACTGCCTTTCATATTTCAGGAGATGAAGCGTTTGTGCTAATGTCTTTCTACTTTGTTTGAAGATACCAACTTTCCCCCCCACTCATTCTTTCATTGATTCATTTATTGAGTGCCTATTTTTTCAGATGCTGGGCATTCAGTAGTGAACAAAACAGCAAAATCCTTGCTCTCATGGAGAGAGAAAGACAATTTTTTAAAAAGAAACAAATAGGTTGTTTTAAGCATTATGAAGAACAGTTCAAAGTAAGGGAGATAGAAACTAATGGGGAAGCTTATAAAGGACAGGGAAGGCATCTCTGAAGAGGTATTATTTAAACACAGGCCTGAAGGAAGTAAGGGAGTGAATACTGTAGATGTTTCAAGAAAGGACTTTCTGGGCAGCAGAAATAGTAAGGTAAAAGGATCTGAGGTCTATTGAGGAACAGCAAGGAGGCCAGAGTAGCTGGGCTGAAGTGGGCAGAGGAGGGAGAGTAGTAGAAGGTATGGTTAGAATGCACCATTGGGAGATTTTGAGCATGTGAGTGACATGATCTTATGTTTTAAAACTTCCCTCTGGCTGTTGTGTGGGATTGCAAGTGGAACTGAATGGGAGGCTATTGCAATAATCTAGGTGAGAGATGATAACAGCTTGGATTTTGTGATTTGGCAGAGGTGGTAAAGAGCAGTTGGATTCTGGATACATTTCAAAAGCAGAGCTGACAGGGTTTGCTGATGGATTAGATGCGGATGTGTGAGAAAGAAAAAAGGCAAGGATGTTACTATGTATTTAGCCTAAGCACCTGGCCAAATATAAGTGCAATTTTTTTTCAGATAGGGAAGATGAAGAAGAGAAACATTTTTGTGTGTGCGTTGTCTGGTTTTAGACATGTTAAATTTGAGATGCCTAACAGACTTCCAAGTAAAGATGTTGAAAAAGAAGTTGGAAAAGGAGTCTTGAATTCAAGGGCGAGTTTGAGGCTAGAGTTATCCATCTGGGGGCATATCAGCATAAAGGCGGATATTTAAAGTCATGAGACTAGATAAGATCACCCAGGAATGACAATAAAGAAGTCTAAGGCTTTTGCTGTGGGGCACTCTGAAATTTATAGGTTGAGGAGATGAGATAAAATCAGTATAGAGGCCAGAGAAGAGCTGCTGAGCATGGTAGAAGAACCAATAGGGAAAGGACTCCCAGAAGCTAAAAGAAGAGTGTTCAAGGAGGAGAAAGTGGTCCAAAGTGCCAAGTGTTTCTGGGGGTTAATAGGAACAGTGATTAAATCTCCATTGAATCTGATAACGTGGAGGTCATAGGCGACCCTAACAAATGCAGTTTCATTGGAGAGGAGAGCAGGAATCTTACTGAAGTGGTTTCAAGACAGGATCAGAGGAAAGTGGAATGAGAAGTGGAGGCGGTGAGTATGGAAAACTCCTTCAAGAAGTTTTGCTGTAAAGCAAATGAGACACATTGGGTCATAAGTGAAAGGTTTATGAGGCCAAGGAAGAGTTTTTAAAAAAAAATGTTGAGGAACTACTGCAGGCCAATCACGAGTTCCACTCTCATGGTACCCACAGTTGGTGGGGTGGGGTAGGAGAGTGACCAAGCACCATCAGCAATGATGAGTCAGAGAGTATGTGCTATGAAAAGAGCGGGCCAAAGAGTCCAGCACAGCCAGCCACAGTTGGGGCCACTAGCTCAATCCATCCAAATGAGCCAGGGAAAGCATCCCAGAGGAGGTGATGCCTGCCCTAAGCCAAGAGGAATGACTAGCGTTTAAGAAGGGCACAAGTCCTGTTTAGTGACCACATCCACTTAATTTTGCCTTTTGGGGGGTTTTGGCCACTAGTAGGTGGTAAAGCATTGTTCATTGTTCAGAGTGTTATCTCCCTTTTTCTCCATGCTGCTAAAAGCTAAAGTTTACCCTCAACCAAAAAAGTAGCCCCTGCAAGCCTCCCCAGTCTCTCCCCTTGTCGCTATCACTTTACACTTCCGACACGGCAAACGGGAGCTATTTGTGGTTCCCTGCCTACCATCACTATTCCAAGTAAGGAACTACTTTACCCAGTGGGGCTCTCTCTCTGGACTACTCACCTTCTCCTTACCTTCCCATCCTCATTCATCTTCCTGGTGAACACAAATGGAAGTTCTTGTCAAACTCTCTAGAAATTGACCTGAAGATATTCATGTTATAACTATTTATACTATAGATTATATTTATTGAGCTTCCATAAGTATCAGTTATCTTCCAGGCACATTTTCCTTCACTGCCTTTTGTAAGGGCCTTTCTTCAAATTCCTCTGTTGCTAAGGGAGGGGAATGGGTGAGTTGACCTTACAGGGAGGCTAAGTCTGGAAACATCCCTTTACTCTCTTCCTTCCACTCCTTCTACTCTTCCTTTCCCACTTAGACCATGGATCATTTGCAGAGGCCCCCCAAGTTCAGTCTTCATTAGGCACCACATCACTTACTCCTAAAGTCTCTCTCTCACCTGACTGACACCAAGTCTCCCTCCCTTGGTGCCTCAAGGAGCTGGGTGGTAGGTTGGGACCTGAAGAGCAGTGGTTTACCAGATATACTTGCAACAAGGTGGATTGGTTGTGGCAAATGCAGGTCTGAGCAGAACTCATGCTGGGAAGTTGAAGGCAATGACTGGGAGAGACCGGGGAGAAAGTCAAGTCTACAAGGCAGGAAGCAGGACTGCAAATGGGAAAAGGAAGCCTGTGGGGAAGCAGCAACTGTCCTGGAGGCACTTTGAAAACCCTGGTGTTTGCATCTCCCAACTTGTCGTCGCAAGGGTGAGTTGGGTAGGTTGAGAGAAAAGCATCTGATGAATCCATCCCCAGTAGAGCCTCACTAACTCGTTATGGCTTAACTGTTTTAGCGCTCCTCCAGGAGGGAGAGAAAAAAGAAGAACTCACAGTGGTGGAATTTCAGGCAGAGGGGTAATATCTCACAGGAATACGATTGGCAGGGTCACCTCCTGAAGAATCCCTAAGTCAGACCAGATAAATATTCACTTTGCAGTAGCAGATGGGTGAGGAAAGCTGTAAGGATTAATATCTTGGTTGGGGTTATCGCTGTCACATCACAGAAGGCCGTGGAAAAGTGCTGGAGTGAGAGGGTGAGTTGGTCCTCCTCTGTGCTTACATCCTCAGGATATAAGCAGATCATGGCTTCCTGGTTTTCTCCATTGGAGTCCAGCTTAGAATTTGAGTAAAGATAATTGCCTGGGCTCTAGGAAGCCTGGCCAATTACTCGTGGTGTGATCTCTGGAAAATCACTTGAGTGGGGCTTAGTTTTCTCGTTTATTTATTAGCTGGAGATATATTGGATCATATTGCCTTACAGGGAAGTGACCATGAAATGAAACATGTCGAATAACTTCGTAAAATGTAGAGTTTTACATAAATATCAGGAGTCACCCTTCTACTGGACTGCAAACACTTTAAGGCAGGAATCCTGTGTTGTTTTGTAATCCAAGCCCATCCTATGGCATGTGGCCATGGAAGCTCCCTTTGGTGGCATGGACTGCTGGATGAATCTCAGCATTGCTGGCTGGCTGTGTGGGGCAGCCTTGGGCAGGGAATCCTGCCACATCTTGGCTGATTGACAACTGATCGTACTTTCCCTTCCCCCTCACTGCTGATGGTTCCGTGCTTTCCACATTTAAAATGGCATTTTGGGAAATGGTTCTCCCCCAGAGAATGCATTAAGGTGACTCTGCTTGTTGTACCCTCATTCCCTCAAAGGCTCGTTATTTAAATTATTGCTCATTATTAGCAGCCCTATTTTCCCTGGCAGCTGTGAGGTGAGATGACATTTCCAGGTTTCTCAAAGCACCCTGGGAATGATCAGGCTAAGTCAGGTTTCTCCCCTTGACGCAGCGGCCACAGGGAATGGTGGAAGGAGTCTACTGACATTGCATGAAGTGGGTGGCAGAGAGAGAGAGGGTCATACTTCCCCATGTGTACGGGCTCTACCCTGGACAAAGCCTCTTTTTCGGCACTTCCTGGAAGAAAAAGAAAGCCAAAAGGAACCTGGTTATCGTCCTGTGATGTGGTGAGCCCTGACTGACAAGGCTGGACCCGCCTGGCTTTTTTTGGGTTAAAGTGTCAGGAATAAGAGGTCACAGGCAAGGTGGCAAGGAGAGAAGCAGAGAAAATCTGTCTGTGGTTTTTTTAAAAAAAGGGAAGAAAGAAAAGTTCCTGCTTTTCTTTCCTGTGTGAGAAAAACTATTTAAACTGGCACAAAATATATTTAAGAAGCATATTCTTAGAGTTACTTAGAAAACTACCCTGTATATTCTGGCAGCAGCAAAATGTATCCTTAATAGAATTCATATGGGGCGCCCAATGATCACGGTGTTTGGAGAGGAGCCAGATAGTAAGTAATTTAAACATCACAGGAAATTAAATTTTAGAATTCAATTTTGCATAAAGTTTTCTGTAATGAAAATGTCACACATAAATTATGAAGTCTGATTATATTCTTTTTTGACTTTTTAATAAAATAATAGAGGTACTTGACAGTCAAGAACAAATGCATATTTTATGTGAATAGTATTGCGTTCAACCAACGTCCTCTGGAAATAATGGAACAGATGTTAACACTGCTCTATCAGCTATCAGGTGCTCTGTTAAACAGCTCCAAACACAAGTATTTATTAAAAAATGCTAAAGGGGTTGTCTTTTAGAGTTATCTAATTGTAGGCTTAAAATGTAGATGGTTAATGTAATTAATTATACATGTAGAATTATATAGTTGGGCTATAATTTATTATATGTGTGCATATATAAATTATATAATATTCTGTTGTAAATTAATTTAATATGGGCACAGGGAATGACTTCTTGAAAATATTAAATAGTTCATAATGTGGTTATAAATCAAAACTAATCTGAGTTTCCACTTAATTTTGAATTTTGAGAAGGAGGATGCTTTAACTCACTGTAGGGGACTTTGGGGGTGCTGATTGTGTTTTAGATTAAATCCACAGCCGGTAATTATTTTTAATAATATTCAACTAAAAAATGCCCCAAATAAAAAGCCTGAGCACTCTTAATTTGTTTCAGGCCAAGCAGCATTTTTCTTCAAAGCAAAAAATATAATGAACGTTTATTTTGAAAATTGACCTCCTCCATCATAACTCCAGGGCCCTAAGGAGGTCTTTCTCTCGGCTCACAATAAACTCTCGCACAGTGCAGAGATCATGACCCTGCTGTCTTGCAGGGGGAGAGAATTCTTGACAATGTATGTCCTATTTCGTATTTCCCTCTTTGAATCCGGTTATTACTTCATCTACATACTTTGTATTGGGGGATGGGGTCTACACATATTTTAAATTTTAAAGGAGCGCGACAAAGCTTTCTTATTTAATCAGAGTCACACACAAATTTAGGCCAGGCTGTTCGTCCAGAAGCTTGTATCTTCTTTTGGAAAGTAGGCCATGTCAGTTCACAGTGGAAGGAAGATGAAGATGATGCTCTGTATGACTTCCAAAAAGGTGGGCATCTTTTTGTTTTTATCTGTTTTTCCTATGAGGACAATGACTAGGGTGACCAGCTTGTCCCAGTTTGTCTGGGACTCTCCTAGTTTTAGCACTGAAAGTCCTGCATCCTGGAAACCCCCTCAGATTTGAGTGAACCAGGATACTTGATCATTCTAAGTATGACCAATAAAAGCTTACAAGCCAGGATTTTTAAAAGATGTGTGCACAAAAGCACATGCTGCCATCATAAAGGTGGCATGAAGAGACAGAAGGTGCTGATGTCCATTGAGGGTGGGCCTCTGCCCCTTGATTGTCAGCATGTGCTGGGGGCTGGCCCTCAGCTTTGCAAGTGCACGACTGAGATTTTAGAAGCTGATCCGTGGTTGATCAGGCTTTAGGTCACAGATGAAAGCAGGTTCCTTAGTCAGCAAAAGCAAGGAAGCTCCTGCTGATGTGTATGAGACTTTGTGTGAGTGAGTGATGAGTTCTTGTTGAGCTTAGTCACTAAGATTTCAGAGTTGGTCTGTTGTGACAACTTGTGTCAATATAGAATTTGTCTTGAGGTGAGGTACTATCATTAGAAGAACCTAAAATACATACCATTGCCCTAGCCATCAGGGGTGGGTTGTGAGGAAACTAATATTGGAAGTGAAAAGATGATGATCCCTATTGTTTTGTGGCAAAATGTCCAGGTAAACTATCGCTTCTAATTACTAGGCAGGACAACTACTTACCTAATTAATTTGTAGTGCTATGAGAAGATAATGAAAAACAGGACTTCAGTAGTGTGTGATAGTATTGGCTATGCTTGACAAGATATTACAAGAAAGAGATGAGCTCAGGAGAGAAATGGTTAGTTTATAAAGCAGAAAAGAAAAGGTACAGAGCGAGTCTGAATTTCAGGGCCTTAAAATTTGGAAGAATTGACTACTTCTAGAACCCAAACAATAAGATGTGGTATTTAAAAAGACTTTGAGGGGGAAAAGGTTTCTCACTTAGTTAATAAGCCTCAAGGCAAATATTGCTCAAGCTGTGACCCTCTCATTGAAGCCTAATAGCCTAATATCAGTATTCACAGTGAAGCTGAGAAAAAGAGGCATGGAGGTGAGCAAGCAAAGAAATAAAACAGATCTAAGAACCTGCAGGCTGTAAAGTTCTTTGGGTGTGCTATTTATTTATTTACTTACTTTTTGAGACAGAGTTTTGTTCTTGTTGCCCAGGCTGGAGTGCAATGGCACGACCTCGGCTCACTGCAACCTCTGCTTCCTAGGTTCAAGAGGTTCTCTTGCCTCAGCCTCCAGAGTAGCTGGGATTACAGGTGCCGGCCACCATGCCCAGCTAATTTTTTTTTTTTTTCTATTTTTAGTAGAGATGGGGTTTCACCATGTTGACCAGGCTGGTCTCAAACTCCTGACCTCAGGCAATCGACCTGCCTCAGCCTCCCAAAGTGCTGGGATTACAGGCATCAGCCACCGCCCCCAGCCATGGATGTGCTTATTGTCCAATGAAGTGAAAAGCAAAGAGAGTTTTTAGGGAACTACATAACTAAAGCAACCATATAAAAGTATCTGAATATTCAGAACTTAAAACAACCCTGGGACCCCTAATCAGAAGCACTTTGAGAAACCTGGGACGCCCCTAAGGAGTTCAAATTCTCTACAGCTCACTTTAAATGTGGCTAAACGGAATAAAGAAAAAGAAGAATCTCCTCCAAGATGAGTCAAAGAGCCAAGGAGAACAATGAAAAAGGAAAGTCTTCTCAGAGAGCCTAATCATGGCCTAACCAAGGGGCCTCCAGCCTGAGGGTAGGAGGTCTGCCCAGTTGGATTCCTGAATTGCTGCAGGTCAGAGGCTGCTGTGTGTCTTCCATTAGTTTCTTTTCAAATGGAAATGTTTACATATACCTTACTGGGTGGGGATGTATGCACATGCGTATATGTGGACAGGAAGTTGATAACTTGTCTTTTTTGGATCAAGACCTCAGAACCGAGAAAAGTCACATCATCTGGCTCTGATGGAGAAACAAACTGGACATCATCCAGAAGGATTAAACTTTGAGCTGGATGCAATGGTGGATGGATGGAACTTTGGCCAGTCTCCCTTGTGGAGGAGTTAAGGCTATTCTGTGTTGGAAGAAAGAAACAAAGAAATATTTGGTGATGAAAAGGGTGGGGGCCATGGCAGATATAGTAAATGATGGTCAAATATTCCATGTACTCACTCAAATTTCCCAGTCTTGCTGCAGTTAGACTAGGCATGTATGTGATTACTTAGTGGAAGTGGCCCATTATGCAGGTAGTCATCTTCAATCTTTTCACATAATTTTCATTTATTTGCAGTACATTTATTTCAGACTACATTTTCTGTGTCTGCCTTCCAGTACATGCCCTGCTTGGAACTTATATCACTCCTATTCACTATCAATAGATGCTATGTTGTTTTTCTTGTGATAATGTTATCAAGCACTTAGGGACCAAAATTTAGTTTACATATATTCAACACTGGACAGGCTTCTCCCCAGATTTACCCATCTTGGAAACAGACTTCTTTGTTTTATGCCTTTGCCATCTTTGGAATCAACTAGAAATGCTAAATATGAAAGTGAGAGATTTCATTACCTCCAGAGCACTGTCTATTTTAAGCCCTCACCATATTTGTCAACTGGGAAACTTTGTCTCAGTGAGCCTTGCAGTGAATGTGATTGGCTAGAATTACAAGTTTTTAGTTTTGGACAACTTCTCCGAAGTGTTACCCTAAGGATTTCAGCAATTCCATTTCTTGGCCTAAAAAGAAGATGACTCATTCAACCAGAATCTGTTCTTAAGTTAAAAAGTCACAAGAGAGACTGTTGCTGATGTGGTGGCCAAAAGGAAGACCCTTATTCAAGTAATTGCTTCCTGACTCCTAGGCCTAGAGCTCTAATTCTATTGATGTATCTGGTTCTCAAGAATACCAGCTGCGATGCTAATGTGATTGGCGTTATCTTCCTTTCTTCTAAACTGTCTTCCATAGACACACATGTAAAACTATCTCTATTCATGGATCATAGCGGATAGGACTAGTAATTCCTTTTCCTCACATCTACTAATTCCTATGAGCTACCATCTTCACTCTTTGCCCAGCCACTAAGAGAGAAGCTAAGCTTTGTGTCTCCAAAGGACAGCACTAGGACGACTGGGACCCAGAGCAGGCCTGGGCAACAGTGCTGGTGTCCATAGGATGGAGCCCTTGTGAGCAGATCAGGTCAGCATTATGACTGGGTGTTTCTCATATGATTTGGGGTGTGAGTAGAATGATTTCGTACTGGGGCTATTGAACATACCCTCACACCTTTCTCTGTGGTGCCAGGTGATGAGTGTGACTTCTGATGGAGAGGGTGTGTGGTGGTAGAAAGGGACAGGCTTTGGACATGGATTCCTCAGATTCTGCAGGCATGGGCTATCTCATTCCACACTTACCACATGGATGCAAGACAAAGTAATTACAAGAGATTTTCATCACCTGAGCATCCAATATCTCAGCTTCTTTAGTCTTGAGTAAAAGTTATTGTAACATAAAACATTAATAAATGACCTCCTATTAGCTCCCATTCAACATTAGTGTCTATCTCTGCTCATGGCATCAGCATCCTTGTCTGTTGGCTCCTGCTGGTTTCCTGATGGGACAAACCCTTGACAATAATGCGAAAACAGAAGGGAAATTGATGGCAGAGGGAAATGGGAAATTTTGCAAAATGTGCAAGATTTCATGAAGTTGAGAAAAGTGATATTTGAAGACTATTTGAATCACATGTAAAATCATTGACAAATGAGGATCTGTCAGGGTTAGCAATTAGGAAGTCAACAGGGATGACTTCACCATGGACATTCAAAAGAAAATCATTGAGGCCTCATTTTATTTTCCTGGAAAAATTGCTGAAGCTCTTGGGTATATTTGTGAAAATGACCTTTCCTGGGATCTTCTGGGCATGGATAAAGTGAAGAATGCTGTTATTTTTCTATTGGTTTGAATGAAAGTTGTATTAAATCCAGAGAAACCAATCAACACCTGATACATTTTTTAGTTCCTTTCAAGAATTGGCAACTAGTTGCAATTGTGATCTATACTTTGTTATATATAGTATCAAACATGTTTTTTTTCTCATTTTAGTTTCATTTCTTTTTGGTGTTGAAGTGATAACAGAAACTTTTATCAGGCCAGGAGCGGTGGCTCATGCCTGTAATCCCAATACTTTGGGAGGCCACGGCGGGCAGATCACCTGAGGTCAGGAGTTCGAGACCAGCCTGGCCAACATGGTGAAATCTTGTCTCTACTAAAAATACAAAAAGTAGCTGGGAGTGGTGGGACAGAGTGAGACTCCATCTCAAAAAAAAAAAAAAAAAAAAAAAAAAAAGAAGCTTTTATCCTTCACTACTTATGATGTCCATATTTTAAGGGGACTTAAAACCTTTTCAGGTACCAGGAGGCAGGACCTTCTATATTTGCATATTTAACTTCACTTTGATAATGAACAAATCAAATATAGAATAGGAAAAATGCAATAACAAATATATGAATCAAATATAAAAGTATGTGTACAACATCCCTTAATTTAAAAGATACACTATTTAAAAAATAATTTAATGATATTTGCCAGATTGTTTTCCCCTTAGATTGTTTGCTTCTGAGGCTTTGTTTTGCACCCTCAGGTGGTTTGTTGTCAGCTGATCAGCAATATCTCTGCAAGTGTTTAAATAATCCACTGTTTACTTAGCCACATACATGGAGCTGCTTACATGAATTTGTCTGATACCAGTGATTTCTTATTTCTCAAGAACTGATATATGTTTTCTTGGTCCTGAATGTTGGAGTAAACTCCCTATGCTGGTTTTCCACAAAGTGAGGCAGTAGAAAACTTAAGTTAAAAGTCAAAACCCTCCTTATTGGGTTTGTGAAACATCACTTAGCTGAGGGAGGCCTTAGTTTTATAATCTTTAAAGTGGAGTTAATATTATTCTTTTATTTCCCTAACATGGTTGTTTTGAGACTCAAATGGTATGATGTCCATGTTTTGGTGACTGAACATGATACACTGGGATGAAACTAGCATAGAATAAGCCTCTATTAGGAGCCGTGTACTGGGCTGAGTGGATTTACAGACCTTGTCTCATGTGGTCACATGCAGGATTTGGATATATTACTATGATGCAGCATGACCGTCCTAATAGTCTTTGATTATTGTAAAGCAAATTTTCTGCTCTAGTTCTTTGACCCTCACAGTGGAGATCTTCAATCCCATTATGTCTTCCTGAGTTGTTTCTAATAGACTCACTCAGGCTGTCCCCGGTGAGTAACTCACTGTAACCCTGTGACCTTGGGACACAGCCTGTCCAAAGGGAAGACCACCCAGTAACTCAGACTCCAGATTGCTTAGCCATCTCAGAGTGCTCTGTCTATCTTACTACCCAACCCCCTACTTACAGCAAATTTAAGAGCTGTCAGTTCCACCTCTGTAATATCTCTTACATTAATTTCTACTCCCTGTCGGCTTTGTTAGTGGCCTATTTCAGGTAGTTGTTAGGTCTCATGCAGAACTCCCTGTGGGGTGGCCAGTGAGTGCACCTCCTCCAAGTCTGCCACGCCCCCTGCTGGTGGGGGTGGGCATTCCTGAAGGCAGCAGGAGAAGCAGCAGGGCCAGGGCAAGAATTTCATCTGGGGTCTGGGTCTCAGAATTCATTTAGATTTTGACATCTGTTTCCTTAGGTCTAGAGGTGGTACCAAAGGGATGAATTGGTGGCATGGGTTGGGGGTGCTTTAGTTTCCTCATAATTTTCATCACAACTTATTAGACCCACCTGAGAAGATACAATCCGAGTTTACTATGCACATACAGCTTTAAGTCACCAACACCCCTTCCAATGAGATTACCTCTTCTGAGCTCCCTCTAATATAGAAATTCCAGAGTCATGGAACCTAGTCCTTCAACTGTACTTGCCTGGCATCTTCAGTGTCTGATATTTGACCTACCGTACTTGCCAGATCCAGCTTTACTACTTCCTTTCCCTCCCTTGACTGCCTGTTTCTAAGTTTTGATCTCATTCATCTTTCAGATTCCTGATGTCTTCCATCACCCATGGTCTGTCCCAACTCCAGACCTCCCTGCTTCATCCTCAAATGAAAAGAAAGAGAGTTTACTGTGAAATTGAACATAAAAAGTAAAATTCAAAGCAGTGGATTTAAAACTATTTTGACTATTTTACATTAAGGCCAAGTGAACACACACACACACACACAAATATATACATATAATTACTTATATACCAGCATATGTCATGTTTTTCTATTCTCTTTTATTTCGTGTTTTTTAAAAAGTCAGTGCTCCTAATTCACCACTTGGTCCCAACTGATTGAAGAAGCTCAATTTGCTGTTTTAAAATGCTGTTCTAAGGAAATATACATGGGAAAAGTGGAACTAAACTGAGTGAGGCCTTATTTATAACAGTAAGCAGAGTTTTATCTGAATTTTAAGTGTTTGGGAGTTGTCTCCTTTTCTTTACCTAGTATGTACGGATGAATTGGGAAGGAGAATTACAATTCATCTCTTTTGGAAGCATGTGTGTACAGTAGAACAATTTTAAGAAGTGCTTATTTTTCAATCACAGGATTTAGAACAAAAGTATCAGGTATGTTGTCTCTGTTATCTGCAATCAGGGATTTTAAAATGCAGCTGGGGTAATTCTTCCATCTCCACAAGCAATTCTCCTAGTACTGTCAGTTTTGTTGTGGGGAATTTGAAATGAGAGTTCAGATTGCTATATTGTCCTCAGTTCTAGATAAGAAAAAAATAGAAGAAGCAAGAAAGCTTTGCTGTCAGCCTGGCAGGGGATTTTCATGGAAGTTTGACAGTGATAGCTGATGGAGTTAGAGGATCCAGGAGAAAAACTCCACTTATATCCCAGGGGGTCCTCAACACTGGGTCCACCTTGGAGTTGCTCAGGAAGCTTTTATTGATTTATTTTTAAACTTTTTGTCATGCAAAATTTCAAATGTATGTGAAAGTAACAAGAAAATATAATGAATCCTTACATATTCATCACTCAGCCTCAACTGTTGTCAACTCAAGGCCAATCTTGTTTTCTATACTTCATCCATTTCCCACACCTGCCTCATTATTTTGAAGCATATCCCAGACATAATATCATTTCATCTCCAAATATTTCATTTTGTGTCACTAAAAGATGATGACTTCATTTTTAAACAAGACTGTCATACTATCACCACACAGGGAGCTTTAGAATTATCTCAAATGCCTGGACCCCAGACCAATTAAGTCAGAATATCTGGGAGCAGGAGCTACATACTTGTATTTTCATAAAGTTCCCAGTTGATTATATTGTTATTATCATACTTAGTTTAGGAGCAGGAATTAAATGGTCAGGGCTAAGACTCCTATGGAGGATGGTCATAAGTAGGGAACAACTATAGTAGATGCCTCTATTAGGGTGAGGGTCACATCTGCTCCCCTCTCTCTGTTCATTCTTACTCTTAGCAAACCATTCCACTTTAGACCCACTCTCTGTAGGTAACCCCCAATATCAATATCTTTTAGTCCTAACCCAATGTCTGAACTCCAATTTCAGCTATCTCACTTTCTGTAGACCATTTTCATTAGAATGTCCCACCATCACCTAAACCTTAATATGCTTAAAACAGACTTTTCCCTCTTTCTCCCAAACCACCTCCCTCACTGGATGGCTCCATTTCTGTCATCAGGAAGGTTATATTTTTCGCTTTCCCTTGTCACTCATATACCAACCAGAACCCACATTTTTTTGTTTTTTCACATTTGATGGCACTCATATCCATCCTATTCTTTTTATTCAACACTCAACACCCTCCTTCAGCCCCCTGTCCTTTCATGCTACACTATTGCAATAGCTTCCTAATTAGTTCTTTCTCTTTTCTCATCTGTCTCCAGCCCACTGCCTATTCCAAAGCCATGTGTATCTTCCTAAAACACAGTTGCAAAATTCATTCACCTAGTTAGATAAACCATAAATGAATTGCTATTATTTATAGGGTATATCTCAATTCCTTCAGCAAGTATTTTAAATTCTCACAAGACCCTCCACTTTACCCTTATAGTACACTATTCTTGAACCTGTCATTTACACTCACATTTCCTCACCTTTGCTCATAGCCACTCTCTCATCTCTTACCACCTGATCCTATCCTATCCTATTCTATCCTGTCCCATTCCATCCCATCCCATCCCATCCCATCCCATCCCATCCCATTCTATCCATAGATCCAAAATTCTCCTTCCTCCAGAAAAGCCTGTCACAGCCTACAATGACATCTTTGTCTCTCAATCTCCTAGGGCACTTATTATAGGTAGTTTTTAAATAATTCATTGCTACTTTATATATTAGTATATACACATACATACATGTATATGTATTTTACCCAGTTTTTGCCCTACAAAAACAGAAACCTTGTTTTATATTGTTATGTGTTTACCACATCAGTCAGCATCATGTTTTGTGTATAGTAAAAGATATAAAAGTTCTGCAATACATATTGATCGATTGATTGATTGATTTTGAGTGTACTCTGTAGAGTATAGCACTGCATTTTCAGAGACTTATCATTAGCAGGAGAAGAATGCATCACATGGCACCTCTAATAGAAGCTTGATTGATTTTCTATTTGTTGTTTGCAATTGATGATGATCACTCCAAATTTGGTAATTGTTTGTAATCTACTACAGACAGCACAGGCTGAGTTGAATAACAGCCTTGTATAAATAAAACACAAAGTGCTTCTCTCAAATGCAGCATAAGCGCTAGAGGCCAAAATTCTATCTGTGTTCTCTGCAGGTGGGACCTTGTGCAAGACACTTCCATGATGCTGGTGTCTTTTAGACTTCATGCCTTCTAAATTTCTTTCCAACTAGGATATTTTAAGAATTGGTGCTACATTCTGTTCTTTGGTGCACTGTGGATGCCCAGAACTTGAGTTAGGAAGGAGAATAATAGAGGCACCGCTCATGGAGGATTTTTGTTTCAAAGGCAATAGATAAGGCGAGGATTCAGTATGGTCAAAATTGCCCTATGAAAGTGTCTTAGGTAGACTTTTCCTTTGCTTGTACCTCAGGTGAAGAACTGAGATTGGCTTACATTTAGGAGACATAAAAAACAAACAAAATAAAATTTAAAGCACTAGAGATCCATTCAGCAGGAGAAGACACATAATGAGAAAGGTTGTAAGACTTGAGACCAGCGAAGGAGATGGCAGCAGATCCAACCCTCATCTGTCCTCCTTTGGGTGCATGTGCATTGAGTGGAATGGCAATTGGTGTGGCTTTCACAACAGAATGTTCTTTTCTCTCCCTGGTGTGTGGCTGAATTTGCTCAAGTTAAGTGATCCTGTGTGTAGTATTAGGGGCACAGCTACCATTTATTGACCAGACCACGCTTCTGAAAGAATTAGGGGAGGAGCCTAAAATGTTTTAGCGGCAAGATTCACTGTCTTAAAAATTCAATGCTAAGGGAAGCATTTCCCCTTCCCCCCTTCTTCTGCTTCTATGTCTGTTTTGGAAAGCAGCCAGTACACCCTCTGATTTCTTCCCGAGGCCAAAGAAATGCCAATTCAGCATCAAGAGCCATCGGGAAGTGATTGAGAGGCTGGCAAAATCCCAGATCTTATATTTAGGACTGAACAGTGTGAGGGGGGTCTTTTTATTTCTCACAGAGAAATGTCAAGACATTGTATTCCTCAAGCAGCAAACATTGCAAAGGAATGGACGTGTGGATGTGGATGTAGCTCCTGGACTAATTTAATTTGGTTATCACTGTTCACTTTTTGATACAGGAGACTCATTTCTGAGCATCTCCTTTGAATTTTTAAAGACAAGAAAATCCCAACAGTTTCCAGCTTTCACCACAACTATTATCACATTCCAAACTAATGCATCTAAGTATGAAGAAAGGGTAAAATTTTGAGGAAAAAAGTCCAAAGCCTTTAGACAAATTAAGATTTTAAAACATAAAAGAGTGAAGAAAATTAAGTACGTGCTCAGCCTCTCACTTTTATTTGGTTTTGAATGGAGTTAATATAAACCCAGATAAAGCTGGAAACTAAAATGCTTAGGTTGTGGAGCTTGTTCAGTAATTGGAATTCGTAGTTGGATTCTCAAACTTGGCCACAGAGGGTGGTCCTTAGGTGAGCCGGGGAGAGGGGAGTTCAACCACTTACCACAAATGCTACAGATCCTCAGTCTTCTGCATGGGGCACTCATCTTCTCTCTGATGCCTTCCTACCCCTGCCCTTGCTCTAGGCCTCTATCCTGCTATCCCTATTCCCTTCCAGCTCTTACCTCACTCTTAACCAATCACTCTAAAGCATTAACCAAGAATAGCTTAAGGTGTCTTCTCTCCCATTCAATAATTCAAACTTCAAAGGATTGACTCTCAAATGGAAACTTTTCAGGTGTGAAGAAAGACATTTTGAGACAGGGAGCCCACCCCCACCCCCTAACATTTCTCTTATAAAAACTACTGTTGGGCAACTCACTCTCCTTGCTATTGCTCACAAATAATTGATTTTAAAAAATGCTTCTTTGCCAGAATATTAAACTCCACAGGGGCAGAGACAGTACTCGTCATTCTGTCTCTAGGACACAGCATGGTGTGAAAAATGTGCTCAAAGATGGAAACTGAGGAAGGTTTTAGAGTCAAAGAATGGTGGAGCTAGGGGGCTACTTGGAGCTCATCTAGTGCTCCCTCTCACTACAGATGAGAAGAACGAAGACTAGAAAAGATAAGGGCAACTGAGAGTTTTTGGCACCATGCTGTGTACTATTCCAGGCACACATTACTTTGATATCATTTCATCCTTCTAATATGTTTTATGGTTAAAATTTTTATCCTCATTACAGATCAGGAGACCAGGCCTCCTAGAGGGTAAGTAACTTGCCCAAAGTCATGCAACTGGCCAGTGACAGAGCTGGGATTCGAACTCAGACCTGTCTGATTCTGATATGTATCTTCACCTTGTCTCAGCCACCTGTCTCCTGGGGAAATGTTTTGGGAAAAGTAGCTATCCAGGCCCAAGATTCCAGAACTTATTAGAGGCAGAGCCAGCATTAAACTTGACATCGCTTGACTCCAATCCAGTTTGGGGTCACTGATTGACTGTAAATAAAGTAACTCTTTGGGATGCCATTGTTGTCTCCATTATACTAGTTCATTTCAAACACTAGTCTGGCCAGTAACAATATCTCAGTACAATAGCTACCAAAAGAGGCCTTATTCCATGGCCCCTCTCTTCTGCTGTCATGGGAATGAGCTCACATTTCTGACCACCCTAGGTTTTCCTTCTCTTTAGGGGTTTTTCCCGATGACTTATATGTCTTCACTCATTTTTCAGCCTTTTCTGCTCTGAGTTGGCAGCTGTTCTGGAAGAATGACTTTGCTCTTGCAGGGCCTCTGCAAAATCCTTGGCATAAGTTGAGAATGATTTCCAAAAAAAAAAAAAAAAAAGATAATCATTTTTGTGTTTTCTTCTTCTTTGTGTTCCATATAACTTTGGCCTGGCTGCTTGAGAGATTAGCGATCTGATCATGTTACCACCCATCTTACTGTCACTGTTCCCCACTGCTCAAGGCCTTAACAGGACATGCTTCTTATATGGGCTCACTCTGCTCCCCAGGTTTATTCCCCTATGCTTTCTGCCATGTATCCCTTGCTTCATCCATAAGAATTTCCTGAATTTTCTATGCCCTCCCATGTCTATATGCCCAGCATTCCTTCTTCTCTGATGAGTAAATTCCAGCTCATTTTTCAAAATCTAGCTCAAGTTTGTCACTTTTCTAGTGCCTCTCTCAACTCCTGCAGGGCAGTGCTAGTGACCTCTGGGCTCTCTATAGAGTACTTTGCACAAATCTCTCTGATAAGGGAAGCAGCAGGGTAGTAGGCTTAGGAGCATCTATTTTGCATTCAAATCCTGGCGCTGCTTCTTTTTAGTTATATGACCTTGAGGAAGTTACTTAACTTCTTAAACCTCAGTTTTTAAATTATTATTTAGAAAATAGGGGTAATAATAATAATGTTGCCTCATGAGGTCATTGTGAGGATTATGTTGATGATCCGTGTAAGATGCTCAGTACAGTGCCTGGGGACACAGTTGGTGTTTAATGACTTACACTCTCATTGTGATGTAGTTTTTTTTTTTTTTTAAATGCCTGTGTCTCTTACTAGATTATAAGCTTCTAGAGGTCAGGCATTTGAGTCTTTTCCTTCCATGGGTCTTCCTCTGGTACATGATAGGAAGAACAGCTACATGGGTGAGTGGTCAGCGCAATTGACAAGGGCTGTGTTCTCAGAAAGGTCCTGTGCTTGGGGTTAACTGCTCTATGTCGCTGTCTTGAAATTCTTAATAATTTTATCTTTACATTTGTATTTGTCTGGGTTAGTGTAAGTGAAGTCCAATGGGACAGTGAGGTGTGTGTCAGGGGGCTCAATGCCTGGGCTCACACTGTCTTCCCGCTTCTCCAGGATGGACTCCGGACTGCCTGCTCTGTGCCCCTTGGTGCTCTGGTCCTGCCTATCCTCCACTTCCATGCTTGTCCTAATACTGCTGCTGCCTTCTGCTTGAGGTACTGACCAGGTCACATTCTACTGTCACTTTGAGCCCTCAGCAGGTCCTGGGCATGGGTAAAGAAGGTTTAGAGTTGAATGTGTGCCTCATGTTGTCTTAGATGGGGCAAGGGAGTGGCTGTACCTTTCCCAGGCTGGAAGCTCCATGGTGCATTGGGTGTATGACTCCGTAGGGGCCTCTCATTCACTACTAGATTCAGGTGCCAGTGCCTCTAGTGCAAGGGTTGCAGTCCCTTGATGGGGATGCCTGTCTGTTGTGGATTGGGGTGGCTAGCTCATGGGCAATGGAGATCGACTTCACTGTCCTGGGTGAGGCCTCAAATTTTCATTTTGCGGTGGGTCTGCAAATTACATAACCAGCTCTACTTGTAGGTGCTCAACAACAACAACAACAACAACAACAAATGCTCATTGAAGAAATGCAAGGTGAAGAGGCCAGGGAACGTAGAGTGAAGATAGAAGAGGACTGGGTTCTTTTTCAAAAATCACCAGCCTAGAAAGGCAGATGGCAAGTTAGTAGACTGCTGGAGAGCCGGACAGGAATGTGCTATTTTACAGTCCAATCTAGAATGACATGTGCTTTTCCATGTTCAAATACACGTTCACTTTCCTCTTCTTAATTCAGTTTTACTCACTTCTTCCTTCCACTCACATTATCCCAAGACCCCCAAAATATCTTCTTTTATTTCCTTTGCCAGGATGAAACAAGGATCTACATTTGGAAGATGGGCAATACAGTGATAAAATCTCATTAGAAAGAATTCCTTATCGTGAATATAATAACTGTGTTCAGACATGTTAAGTGCTTTCTCTTTAGCAGGCACTGTTCATAATGGAAAAGCAACGGGTGATAAATTCTCAGCAGCTTTCAACACAGTCTTTACAGAGAACTTCCCACGGGTGAGGGGAGAGAGGGACTCCGGCTGAGTGCTTTCCAGATCTTATACTCCGCTTGCAGCAGCTATCTCTCAGTTGTCCTCCATCTCCAAACCCCCACAAACATCCCAGTCCCTAATTATTGTGCCAGGAAAGTTCACTTCAGCTATTGTAATTTCTTGTGTGTTATATGTTATATGACTTTATAAAAGAGGACTGGGGTAAACTAGGCCAAATCATATCATCAAATATTTATTAAGACCCAATAGAGTGAAAAAACTCTTCATTTGCTAGTTCAGTTCTGGAAACACACACAGACACAACACACAGACACACACACACACACACGCACACGTAGATGAGGCATCAATTTGGTATCATCTTCAGTGTATGCCGACTGGGCATATGATTTATAGCAAAACATTAATTAAAATGAAATCATTGAAAAATATCAGGGAGCACAGTGGAATTCTTCATAACAGGGTGTGATCTATAGCAGACAATTAGAAGCATACATCAAGTCATCCAATTTGCCTGTTTGGGAAAGGCAGGGGACAAAAGGCAAACATTAGGAAGAAATAGACCTCAACAGAGGTTGTTTTGCAACATCCAACATGAAGTTTCACATCCAGCAGTCCTCTTTCTCCACAATACTGAATAAGCCTGCAGTTTCACCTGAAAGATTTTCCAACTTGTAATTTTTCAACCTTCTTCCTCGGGTCTCTGATAGCCTGAGCCACTGGCTTTCATTCTGCCCTCCATTCCCTTTCCTTTCTTTCCCCTCCCCTATTTCTCACATTTCTCTTTTGCCTCCTTCTTTTAAAGCTAGGGACAATGTTTGAAATGCTAGATTTGCCATGTACCTCCAGGCTCAGCAGCATTTCATGTGCTGCATGTTGTTACATTAATTTATCAAAACACAAACATAGCAAAACCGCAATGCTAATATGAAGTATATACTCTGTCATTAAAAAAAAAAGCAAGCAGTGAAAATACACAAAACAAACCCAGCCAGCATTCAAACTGCTTTGAAAATAAAGTGGGATATGTTTGCAAGGATTTAAATTGGTAAATTATTTGAATTTCTCCACCCCTGGGTGAATGATTTAGATGGCCTTGACCCCAGCCTGACTGCAGGGATTAATGTGGGATAATGATTGCTGAGGCTATCATTGCAGCCGGCATCATTAATTATCCTTATTGATTGCAGCTTTCAAAGATAAAGCATTATGCTGACTGGAAAATACCCTCTTCCTGCAAGGTCAAGGCTAAAATAGGGAAGCTAAATAATTGCATTAACAAACAAAGAAATAAAAATAACCTCTCAGAACATTGTGTAATTAAGATCCAATTACAACGTTTGTTCTTGTTTACAAAATGACAGAGTTCTTCTTGTCAAGTCATTTTCCCGAAAATTGCTTCAGTACACGATAATTGCATTATAGCAGGTAACCAGAAGGGAGCATTAAAGGAAGGATCAGTTTCCTTGGATAGCTGCCACTGCTCTTGCTGTCTGACTCACCTACGAAAGTGTGAGAGCCCTGAGGGACTCGTCTAAAAATACTAATGATATGTTAAATGAAGGGGGTTAGATGGAGGAAGTAATAATTGGGCCTCAAATCCCATTATATTTCTTTTGGATAGTGTAATGGAGCTTAGAGTTATCCCAAGGATGTTATCGCCGACATCTTTCTTTACACCCTTCTCTGGCCACATCATTCTCATTGCTGTTAGAATCTTGGCTCCAAAGCCCTATTTGATTGTAAATATCTCTGGTGAAAGAGATCAGTATTACAACTTCTCTGCTATTGATCAGATTTTGGAATTTTTTTTTTCTGTTTTAAAACAAGAGGCTTTTAAGGGTAAAACCCAAAGCTATGCATGGTTTGCTGTACAAAAATATTTTTAACAAATTGCTTATGTTTTTCTTCCACTAAAGGTCTTCTGCTACATGCCCTGAAGCAGCACCTATTAAGGTTTGATTAGAGAAAGGGTGGCCTTGGGCACCTGGGAGCTTCTGCAGGAGTGGTGAGTCTACTTTTTAGTGGTGGGGCTTATGACCTATGCCAGGCATATGGTCTTTTGGGAACTTAGTTCCTTCATCTGAGAAAGTGGGGATCATTAATACGATCCTGCCTAAGTCAAAATGAGTTGAAAACTGAGGAGATAATAATAACAACAACAAAAACCTTCTATAGAAGTGATTTCTTATATAGTGGGAGTACTTGAATAGAAGATGTTGTCAAAATAAAGGGTAATGCTTTATACTCCCCTTACTTTGTTAAAGGGAGGCAAGGGAGAGAGTGAGAGAGAGCACGCCACCATTCATGACTTTCTTACAATGGGTTAGGTACAGTACTCAACATTGTAATTATTTCATTTAGTCCTCAGAACCACTGTGTGATAGATACTATGATTATTCTCATTTTATAAACAGATGGGAGAAACTGAAGCTCAGAGAGGTTAAGTAATTTTTCTTTTAACACACAAGTGAGAAGTGATGGAGTAAAGATTCAAACATGGGTCACAGCTAACTATGAACTCTGCTTCCTTTTGATGCACATAGTTCCAGGAAAAACTATAATTCTAGGCTTTCATCTCTGCTGCTTGAACCTAGTCTCCTTTTTCAGTTTCATCTACTAGCCTCATGCATTCTACATTTCTTACTATAGAAATGAAAGATGAGTACCTTCTTGTGAAAATTCTGCCTGGTGCAGTCGCTCACACCTGTAATCCTAGCACTTTGGGAGGCTGAGGCGGGTGGATCACTTGAGGTCAGGAGCTCGAGACCAGCCTGGCCAACATGGCAAAACCCCATCTCTACTAAAAATACAAGAATTAGCTGGGCATGGTGGTGCTCACCTGTAATCCCACCTACTTGGGAGGCTGAGGCATGAGAATCACTTGAACCCAGGAGGCGGAGGTTGCAATGAACCAAGATCATGCCACTGCACTCCAGCCTGGGTGACAGAGCAGACTTTGTCTCAAAAATAAATAAAATAAAATAAAATAAAATAAAATAAAATAATTTTTAAAATAAATAAAATAAAAAATAAAAAATTCAAAAAATTCCTGAGTTCATAGAATAGAATGGGGAAGGCCTTTAGGTCTTCAGAAGTAGCAACTGTTAAGAGTCTGGTGTGCCTTTTTTACAGCCTACTTTTTGTATACACAGATACAAACACATTATTTTTTATTTTACATATAATGGGATTATAAGTTTTATTCTGCAACTTGTCTCATTTCCTTAAGAGTATACCTAAGAGAGATTTCCAAGCAGTATATAGAGATCTATCTGTTTATTTATAGACTTTCAGTATTGGAATGTATAATAATTTATTTAAACTGACTTTTATTTTGGGGCATTTAGGTTGTTTCCAATTGTATAATTACAGTCAATGCTATAGTGAACATCTGTGTAGATCTATCTTTATGAACACGTGAATATTTTTCTAGGTTGTATTACTAGAAGTCAAATTTCTGGGGCAAAAGATGTACATGTAAATTTTGATAGATAATAAAAATTTGCTTCTCCAAAAGATGGTACCAATCTATGTTACCACAGAATGTGTATATTGTAAAATGTGCATTTTTTTCTATATTCACAGACATAGCATATTATTAGTCTTCTAATTTTTCAGTCAGTTTTTTGGATGAGAAATTATATACTTTTGCTAATAAGTTGCATTTTTATAGTGAGGTAAAATATTTTTATATGTTTATTGGTCATTTGTCAATCTATCTTCTTACATAGTAACCATTAAAATACTTTGCTCATTTTTCCATTGAGTTACTTAATAGGCATTTGTCTTTTTCATTTTGTTTTGTTATTGAAACATCCTAGCATCCTGGCCCTGTTAATTTGCTACTCTTGCCTAAGTCACTGAAGCTTGAGGAAATGATGCAAAGTCACAGGGATAGTTGATTAATATTCTGTAGCAGCTCTGATAGTGCCATAGGCTGTGTCCTTACTAGACTGTTTCTGGCTGTCTAATCTCCTTTTGTTCTTGCTCAAGTTCCAAGCTTTCCATTGATGTGGTGAGCTACCTGATGGCCTTCTAAAAATTCTTTTTGCTTATGTTAGCCAGAGATCATTTCTATTGATTGCAATGAAGACTCCAAAAGTTATAGTAATTAACAAGAGAGTAGATCATAGTCAAAAGACCCTCAAGGAACTGAGGAAGAGCTGGAATTGGTTACATAGCCTGAAGGGAGATGAAGGCAATGGGAATCCTACTGGTATTCAAAGATTTGAATTTGGCAGACCCTGGCAAGAGATGGTGAAACAATTATTATGATGTAAAATTATGTGAATTATTGCTTGTGGTGATCTAGAATGAAGTGTCTATTGAGGATAAGACTGTGGATAACGATTTTGTTATTGTCACAAGGTAGTATGAGGAGACATGAGAAATTCAAGGCTGTGAGTAGGATAAGTGCTCCAGGGTCCTGGGCATCTTAAAGAAAATAAAAAGTCTCTTAAGTTTTGACTCAAGGCATTGGGCTGAAACTAGAAGATTTTCATGATAGCTTCCAATACTTTCATGAAGACTTTCCAAGACTGAAGACTTTTAGATGAAGCTAAAAGTGTCTTTTATTTCTTGAAACCCAAGGACTGATGTTACTCAATATCAAGTAAAGATTTAATCCTTTGAGCTGCCAAACTTATGCCATCAGTTGAATTCATAGCTTCATTGGATCCTTTACGTGAAAGTAATTATTCAATAAAAGAATGAAAGAGAACTGGAATAGAGATATACAAGAGATTTCAGATGACTGGATTATGCTGAGCCCGAATTCCGTGTAAAGTTCCCTTGCTCTCCAGATTGAGCAGCTTCTCCTCCATGGTCAGATGAGGCTATTATCACATTTACACCTGAGAAAGGTACCTTGTGAAAGAATGCAGGTAGTCATCATTCCCTTCTCCATACATTGTCTCTAGTCATATAATTAGGTAACGGGTTAGATGCCAGAGTATGGCTTGGGGCTGATTTTAAAAGTGAACATGCAAGTAGAAGAACTTATATACCAAAAATAAATGAATTAATTAAAAATTCTTATTGCTGTATAATATTCCATTGTGTGAATATGAAACAATTTATTTATTCATTTTACTGTTGATGGACTTTTGGATTATTTCCAGTTTTGAGATAATATGATAAATGCTTTACTTAAATGTAGTTTATGGTGAATTGCATTTTTGTTGGGAATACACCAGGGACAGTATGTATGTTTGATTTTAGTAGGTAACAGTTTGTCAAAGAGATTGTACTAATTCACATTTTCACCAGGAACGTTCAAGAGTTTCACTTGCTCCATATCCTTCTTTACCAGTACATAAAACTGTTAGTCTTTTTCATTTCAGACATTCTGGTGGGTGTTCTTACTGAGGTTACCTTACCCTGATGACTAATGAGATTGAATACTCTTATATGTTTATTGATTATTTGAATATTTACTCATGTGAAATGTCTCACATGAGGCATATGATCTAAATTTCTTAACCATTTTTTTCTGTTTGATTACCTGCTTTAAAAAATTGATCTGTGGGGATTATTTACATAGTCTTTTACTTTGTGGCTTGCCTCTTGCCTAATGGTGTCTTTTGATGAATGTTATCTTTTAATTTTCTGTCTATGGCATCTTTCTTTGTATAGAAATTTAAATTTTTGAGGTACTCAAAACTGATTTTTTTTGTGGTTTGTAAATTTTGTATATTGCTTAGAATGGCCTTTTTTCTGCCTCAAGATTTAAAACCTCATTTTTCATACTTTTAATTTTTTTTTTTTTTTTTGAGACAGAGTCTCACTCTGTCGCCCAGTCTTGGAGTGCAGTGGTGTGATCTCGGCTTACTGTAAGCTGTAAGCTCTGCCTCCCGGGTTCACACCATTCTCCTGCCTCAGCCTCCCAAGTAGCTGGGACTACAGGCACCCACCACCACACCCGGCTAATTTTTTGCATTTTTAGTAGAGATGGGGTTTCACCGTGTTAGCCAGGATGGTCTCGATCTCCTGACCTTGTGATCCACCCGAAAGTGCTGGGATTACAGGCGTGAGCCACCGCGCCTGGCCTTTTAATTCCTGTATTAGATTTATCAAAAATATGAAATTGTTTGGTGCTACAAAAGATATCAAAAAATATATATTTCAGAGAATCAACTATAAGTTATTACTATTAGCAAGAAAGGTAATTAGGGTGACCAGACACAAGATCAACATATAGAAATAATTACACGGCAGTTAAATATACTTAGAAAATTTAAATATACTTAGAATATTTAGTGAAGATAGGATACCTTTATCAATAGAAAGTAGAAGATAGGATAACTTTATCAATAGAAAGTAGTAACTATTACATAGTATATACCTTGATCTCCACACTGTCTTTTGCATTTGTAATGCTCTCTTTATAATAAAACATATTCTTATGAACACATAGATCTGTTTTAAAACTCCTTATTCTATTCCACTGAACTATTTGTCTATTTCTGCATCAATATAATACTATTTTAGTTATGAAAACCTCTAAATATATTTTGATATCTGGTAAAGCAAGTGCTATCACATTGTTCATTTTCAAACATTCTTGCCATTTTCTTTTTTACATAAATTTAGAATCAGCTTGTCAAGTTTCATAAAATTTTACTGTTAGGATTTTGATTGGGATTGCATTAAGTGTATAGACTTATTTGGGGAAAGGATTTATACTTTTATGATACTGGGTCGTTTTATTTAGAAGCTAGGTATACTTCTTCAATTAACAAAATATTCTCTTATGTTTCTTCATAAAGTTTTAAAATTTTCTCCATATAGTTCTTATTCATTGCGTGAACATTTTATGCCTGAGTATTTTATGGCATACAACTACTTTCTATTGGTAAAGGTATCCTATCTTCACTAAATTTTCTAAGGATATTTGACTGCCGTGTAATTATTTCTATATGTTGATCTTGTGTCTGGTCACCTTAGTTACCTTTCTTGCTAATAACAATAACTTATAGTTGATTCTCTGAAATATATATCGTTTATCTTTTGTAGCACCAACCAATTTCATGTTTTTGATAAGTCTAATACATGAACAATTGATTAAAATATTTTGAAAGAAAAATGGATCTTAATTAAGAGCAACAGTTGCTCCCCTAACTGCTGGTTTGTCAAAGAGGAGTGCTACATTTGTGGTAGATGCTGCATATGTCTGGAATTCTTGATTGGATGTGGAGCACCCCCACATATTACTAATCATCTGCAACCCACATTTGAGAACTACTAAATAAGAAGAGGCACAATTTGTATCAGTTTGCAATTACTATTTGCTCTGGAAAAAGATTTTGTTTTGGCATTATTTATTGCAGCTCTTCCTTTCCTGAATTAGTGCAGATTATTGTAGTTACCTGTATTCCCTATAGATTCCCAAATCCTATTTATTCATTCAGCCAGGATGTATGAGGCTTGTGTTGTACATCAGGCCCAGAGGATCTATAGTGAAACAACACTCGATCCCTTTCTTCAAAAAGCTTATGGTTTATTAGGAAGTTCCACAAATACATGAATGATTATGGCCTAGATTCCCTGTGTGTGAACCATGATTAAAAGCATGATGATATGGTTTGGCTCTGTGTCCCCACCCAATCTCATGTCAAATTGTAATTCCTAATGTCAGGAGGAGGACCTGCTGGAAGGTGATTGGGTCATGGGGGTGGATTTCATCCTTGCTGTTATCATGATAGTGAGTGACTTCTCATGAGATCTGGTTGTTTAAAAGTGTGTAGCACTTCTCACTTTGCTCTCCCTCTTTTCGTAATTCTCTAGCCATGAAAAGACATGCCTGGCTTCCCCTTTGACTTCCACCGTGATAGTAAGTTTCCTGAGGCCTCCCCAGCCATGCAGAACTGCGAGTCGATTAAACCTCATTTCTTCTAAATTACCCAGTCTCAGGTAGTTCTTTACAGCAACGTGAGAACAGAGTAATAATACATGATTACACTGGTAATGGGAATTCAACTCAGGGCTTGAATTTTAGATATAATGCTATGTTGAGGGTTTGGAATAGATTCAGAAAATGTTTAATATCCTTCATCACTTCAGACTTGTGAATGTTGGTTGGATCACAGAATTTTAAATATGAAAAGGATCACCTAGTTTATTCTAAAGATGAGGAAAGAGAGGCCCACAGAGGCCATCTGCTTTGGCCAAGTGAGTAATCTGTGTAAATGCCATGATGTGAAATTAAATCTCTCGAGACCCTTCATCTAGGCCATTTTTCATGAGACCACATATAATTTACTCTACCTTGAATGATATTCAAAGCAGTGCTATATTTTATTCTGATCAGTAATTCTTTTGGCCTCAGTTTTAAGATATTATAAAATGTCATTGCTGGGTTTTCAGGATTTCTAAAATTAAGCTTAATTTTAAATTATTGTATAAAAACGTATTATTATTATTGTTTATTTATTTAATTAATTAATTAATTTATTTTTTATGAAGTCTCATTCTTGTCCCCCAGAGTGCAATGGCACCATCTCGGTTCACTGCAACCTCCACCTCCTGGCTTCAAGCAATTCTTCTGCCTCAGTCTCCCAAGTAGCTGGGATTACAGGTGCCTACCACCACGCCCAGCTAATTTTTGTATTTTTAGTAGAGATAGGGTTTCACCATGTTGGCCAGGTTGGTCTCAAACTCCTGACCTCAGGTGATCCACCCACCTCGGCCTCCCAAAGTGCTGGGATTACAGGCGTGAGCCACTGCACCTGGCCTATTTATTTTTTGTTTTAGATGGAGTCTCGCTCTGTCACCCAGGCTGGAGTGCAGTGGGGTGATCTCAGCTCACTGCAATTTCCGCCTCCTGCCTCAGCCTCCCGAGTAGCTTGGATTACAGGGATCTTCTGTAATCCCAGCTAATTTTTGTATTTTTAGTAGAGAGGGGGTTTCACCATGTTGAGCAGGCTGGTCTTGAACTCCTGACCTCAAGTGATCCACCTGCCCTGTCCTCCCAATATTTTTATTTTTTATAGAGGGAGTTTTGCTCTGTTACCTAGACTGGAGCACAGCAATATGATCATAGCTCACTGTAGCCTTGGATTCTACCACTTCAGTCTCCAGAGTAGCTGAAACTACAGGTATGTACCACCACCACTGGCTAATGTTTTCATTTTTTCTGTAGAGCTGTGAGGGGTGTCTCGCTATATTGCCCAGGCCAGTCTTGAACTCCAGGTCTCAGGCAATCCTCCCACTTTGGCCTCCCAAAGTGTAAAAATTTATGTTATTTTATATACAGATCTATTTTTCCTAGGCAGGAGGATATTAGGAAATAAAATTTAAAGTGAAAAACTTAACTTTTGATGGCTAGTCATGCATAGTGTATACTCCAAACAAATGCAGTTGAGTGATGTGGATCATGTGAAAGTTACAATCATTGGCTTTGGATCTCACTAATGCTGGGCTTTCAGCCTAACTATTCCACAGATTCTGTGTATTTGAGCAAGTTCTATAGCTTCTATGTGCCTTTGTCATTCTTCATTGGTAAAATGGGATAATACCTACATTACAGTGTTATTTTGAAGATCAAATCAGATAATATATATAAAAAGCTTAGCACAGAACCTGGAATACATTCCTTGTTATTGATAGATATTAAATTGTTAGACATGGACGACTTCCACTGACTTATATAGTCCCATTTTATCACATAAATTCCCTCCATCTTCAGATGTTTCTGCATGCCTATACTTCTCAGATGTAGTGAAATCACCTGTTAGTAATTAACATTTCACATTATGGTGTGATTGAAGTAGTTTTCTTTCTCATCAGTTTATTACATCATGGTATTAAAATATGATGTTAAAGGTTTATGGTACTGAGGTATATATAAGGCAAGCACTAAAGCATCTTAGCATACTTAAAAGGCTTGAAACTAGTAACTATTTAATTTTAAAGATAATGCCTATTTTTTTGCTGTCAGTAGTCTGACTACTCAACAAAGCAGTTATTGAAACATCTCAGGAATATATGGACCCTGCCTTTAAGAAATTTAAAGTGTAGTTATGAACATAAGACATAACTGTGTGAGAAGAACAACAAATTCAGAATACTATGAAAAATGTGGGGAGATAAATTATTATAATAGAGAAAATAGGACTAATACATAGTTTATATATAGTTAATATATAGTCTATATAATTTATATAGAATATAAAGGAGGGGAGAATATTTTGCCTGGGAAAGCCTGATCTGGGAAAGCCTCATGGATGAGGATGGATGGATCTTATTGAATATGGAAGATTTAGGGGCAGAATGGAGGGAAGGCAGAAGGTGGGGGAGGGACAAATTATGTTCAGGGAACAATTAGTTGATCAATTAACCCTAAAGAGAGAATTCATAAACCTTTAGGTTACAATCAGATTATACAGAGTGTTTAACCACATTAAGTATGCAAGGTTAAGACATTTAAACTTTGTTCTGTTGGCAGCAGGGAACCATGACCTTCTCAAGTAGGGGAGTTAAATCAGCAACAAGCATTTCAGAAAGATTAATCTATTGGCCAGTATAGCCTGGAATCAGAAGGGAAACTAGAGACAAACAGATCATTCAGTAGGCACAATGAAGAGGTGGTGAAGGGCTTAGTGGTGGAGATGAAAAGGATGGGGAGAATGCAAGATGCATTATTACACCAAATTGCCAACAAATGGTTACTGGCTAGACATGTGACAAAAGTAGCGTCAAGCTCAGTAAGACTCACAGAAATGGGGAATTAATCAATAGGGGATAAGTTTTGTATAAATTTTTATCAAGTAAAGTTTGGCAAAATATACAAGTGGGATTGTGCCATAAATATTCAAGACTGACATGAAAACATAGATTTGAACATCATCAGTAAGATGTTAAGAAAACAGTGGTGGACAGGAGAGATGATTAGTGAGATTAAGTTTTTTAAGTTTGGGAGTGGAAGGAAGGAATGATGCATGAAGATGGCTGGAGGAGGCTACTAGGCCAAGTGTTTCTCTTCTTTTTCTTTTTTCCAAAGGATGGGGAAGGCATGTGAAGTTTAAAGTTGGAGGTGAGGGTGCGGAGTGCAGTGGCTCACGCTTGTAATCCCAGCACTTTGGGAGGCTGAGGCAGGTGGGTCACCTGAGGTCAGGAGTTTGAGACCAGCCTGACTAACAAGGTGAAACCTCGTCTCTACTAAATACAAAAAAATTAGCTGGATGTGGTAGCCAGTGCCTGTAATCCCAGCTACTTGGGAGGCTGAGGCAGGAAAATCACTTGAACCTGGAAGGCAGAGTTTGCAGTGAGCCAAGATCATGCTATTGCACTCCAGCCTGGGCAACAAGAGCGAAACTCCATCTCTAAATAAATAAATAAATAAATAAATAATAAAAAGTTAGAGGTGATGGGAAGGAATAAAAGGTATTTAAGAGGGAAGAGCTGGGGAGAGGGGCCTTAAAGGGAAATATGAAATCAAGAGGCAGATTGAGATGAGACTCATGATATGATGACTATTTTCCTTGCAATATTCTAGGTAACTTCCTATCACGTTTTGCATGACATTTATAAGACACCTTGCTCAGGATAGTTAAACCTGGATGAAGTAAGAAGAATTTGTCTGTATTTTCTAACTTTTCCTTGGATAAGACTGTCTACGTTGAATGGAGCTGCAAAATAATGTTGCTGCCTCATTTTGCAAAATCAATAAAACTCCAGATATGGATTCTCTGTAGCCTAGTGGTTGTAGGTGAGATAGTTTGCTTCTTAAATTATGCTGGGAAAATAAGGAAAAATACAAGCATTTCCTGACCTAAAATTAAGAAAATGAATCTGTCAACTGCTGAATATTGTTAGAGTGCTAGGGTTTGGATTTGCACTGTTTGATGTCACAATTAATTTATCATTGTCAATGTATGACTTCCTGTTTTTGACCCCACACTAAAAAGGCATAAAGGAGCTTGGGAAGGAAAGCTTCTTGGAAATCAAGTGGCTCGTCCAAAACAGCATTTTAATGATTTAAGTAAAAACGAATCAGAAACATGTGGATTTAATTTCCCTTAAAATTCACATGGGTTTGAAATTTAAAGGAAAATAGTACTTGGCACAATGTGTTTAGGGTTTGGTTAAACTCAAAACATTTGAAAAAGCCTTTGGAATACTGGTGACTTCAAAATACATATGGGCTTGCCCATCCATGTGGGCATGGTTACAAAACCCTCATCCTTAGTGGCACTGTTCAAACATTCTATCAACATGTTTTGGTTTTCAAAGGCTTAATTAGGATAAAAATAACAAATTTTATTAATTGCCTACTGTGTGCAATCAATAAAGCAGAGGGCCAAAGTTTTCCCCTTTTCACAGCTAGGAAGTCTTTACTGGAATGTGGTCAAGGGAAATCCTCACACAGACAGTGAGAATGGGCCTCTAGCACAATCCTTTGAAAATGAGAATTCTGTTACATTAACCATTCATACTCATATGCCCTGCTATTGCAGAACTCCATTAAATTTCAGGAGCATGAAAAAGGGAAAAGTTATGCTATGGAGTACTGAGTTGGTAATCAAACATTGCCTTGGATTTTAAACAGTTACTTTAAAAGGTCATTTTGGTGCATGCTAAAAAGGCAATACATACTTAAAATGTTACATTTGGGACATTAATTAAAATATGTAAAGAAGACCATGAAAATGAGGAAAACCAGTGGTTGGCAAAGTAATCTCTTTGCAGTTGCAACCCCCACTCACCCACATGGCAAGCCCAGTTGTTAGCAACTCAGTGACAAGGGTATTTGTAATGAAACCCACAGAGGTTCTGCCTGATATGTGCTCATATTATTTATAGCCAATTATATTAGTCCCAAAGCTGAGTGACACCTAGGGAGATAATTGAATTTCTTAGATTTCTCCCTTTACACTCTCTGCCATAATCAGAAAAACACAATTTTGAATTCTCCTGTCTCTTAGGGTAAGACCACGCAGTTCGTGTAATTGGATAAGTCCTCAGGGAAAGCTGGCTTCTCCACTGTCTTTTATAAAACCTTTATGGAAAGCTGGCCTCAATTTTTTAGGTGACTTTTTCAAGAGACAAAAAGGATGAGACTTAAAATAATCTCTTCTCATTGCTACCCAAGGAAGTTTATGAACCTTAATCATACAAAAAGAACTGCTTAAGGAAGTTACCTCATAAGGTCTAGGCTACATGAAAGAAATAATCTTTAGAAAAGGACAGCATTTGTTGTTTGAATAAACAGTAAAATACAACTCTTTAAGAAATCCTTGCTGCCCCTACCTCTTAAGAGAAACTTTTAGATGATTGTGGCTGGTAATCAAATCTTGGGAGAGGCTGTCATATATAGTGCCCTAGGTAATTGTGATCAACTTAGATAACCAGTCCACAAGTTATAAAAAGATGACATGTTGACATATGAGAGATACCAGGAAATATCTATCTACACTCATACAAAAGTTTGTATACTTTTTCTAATCTCCTTTCATATTTATGCTCCTTGATGATCATCTGACATTCTTGGCAAACTTAGGAGGAAATCAACTGTAGATATAATATCCACCACTTTAATTCAGCAAATTTGAGATCCTGAGATTTGAGAATATTGGAGGAAGCAATGCAGCATGTCTTTCATTAAAGGAGGCAGAGAGGTTAATGGGGACTTCTGCATTACTCAGAGCTGGGTTTCTTATGACCCTGTAGCTACAGCTGTATTATTCTCATCTGCTCTGCTGACGAGACATTAAAATATCCCCTTGTCACAAACGGGAATACATAGAAGGTAAGATCTTCCTTGGTCTTGCTCAAATCAGTATGGATTTTTAGCCTTGCTCATTTTGCTGCTGCTGCTACTGTTGTTGCAGAATTGCTAAGGGAGGTACCAGTGGTCTTTTCTTTAAGGATGACCAAAGAAATGGCCAACAAAAACATTATAGGCAATGTGCCTACATAACAGTTATGAAACACATTTCATTTCTTATATTAAATATATAATGGGGCTAGGTATTCATGGCATCAATTACTGTTCATAAAAGGCTCTTTTAAAAGATGGGAATAAACAGAAGATTTTTTTTGGAGGAGGGGAGTATGAATTAAAGCCTCCTTTCTCCCTCCTCTCTTATTTCCACATAAATTAATCCTACAATTTAATAAACTAACAGGTGGTTCCACTTCAGGCTGAGCAGATGTTAGACTGAATGAATGGAGTCCCCTCTTGTGTTCAATCTATCCCTGAGCTCTTTCTTTCTTTATCTCTTCCTGTTCCCTTTTCTTTTCCCATATTTCTGCCAGATTTATGAGCAGCTACAGTATGAACTGTTTTGTTTCAGCAATATGAATATTAATGAGCAACAAATGCTTATTTTAGATGTATTAGTGACATTCATAATTCTGAATGTGTAGACATTTTTTCACCAAATAATGAGGTACCAGATTGCCATACCAGGAAAGTTCCTTCTCTTGGTACCTATAAGTAGATAATTTCTAGTACTTTTCAGAGGGGACTCTAATATAAATTGGAAGCTTATTCCAGAAGAAGTTAAGAGAAAATACAACATTAGACTCACCACTCAGAAAATCCCTATGTTGCTCAGATGTATTACTTCAGTAACATCTTTGACTCCCTTCTTGTCCCTGCCCAGTTTAAAAGGAAGAGCTTTCTATGTCTTATTCTCTTCAGATCTAACCTAGAAATGATTTCTTGTTCTTAGTTTCACAGAGACTTTGTTAATAATGGAATATGAGAAGTAAATCAAGAGAGAATTGTAATGTACCCCAACACAAAGAAAACATAAATATTTGAGGTAATGGATATCCCAATTACTCTGATTTGATCATTATGCATTGTATATATGTATTAAAATATCACATATACTCCCAAAATATGTACAACCATGATATAGCAATAAAATGTTTTTAAAGGCTAGAAGACAGTTGTTGCTTCCAGTAAATCTTCTTATAATTCTTGACCCAGGGGCTGGCCTTTGGACAATATTTAAAATAGCAATATTTAGGTGAAAACTATTTTTCATTTATTATACTAAAATTATATATATATATTTTATGCTTTTGACATAAAATCAGATTGTACTTAGTAAAGACTTATTTTCTGAGTCATACTTCTGACTTCTGACTAAAAATATACCTGGAAGCTCGTGCAATGTTCCTGGCTCTTCCAAAGCATTAGTAAAAGTCACTTTCTCTGCTTGGGACTCTCCAGACATAGCGGCGACATGGCTGATGAGAGGAAAAAGTCACCCTCAGCAACCAATCGTCAAGATTGAGACAAGACTGAAAATATCCATCCTGTTCCTGGCTTTGCCCCTTCCATTCTTTTCCTAAAGCTTATCTTCCAATAAGAAAGGAAGATAAGGAAGAAAGAAGAGAATATATGATTTCTTTTAGTATTGGGATAGTTTCATCTTTGATTTTAGAAAAGCAGCAAAGAATACATTCGATTTCTATCACCGATTATAAGTGAGCCCTCTGGAAAGTTAGGACATTATCTACATACACAAAGTAGTTTCTTCTACTTATAAAATGGAGTTGTCAGAACCTGGTGGGAGATAGAAGGTTCTGAGAAGATGAGGTTAGTGTGTGAACCAGAGTGAGGTGTGGAAGGATTCCCTCAGTGGCCAACAGGTATAACGGCTTATGGTTCTACTTTCTTGGGTCGTATTCTGCATCTCTGATATCATTGGTTTCAGCCTGTCATTACCTTTGTCACCTACACTCTGATTTAGGTTGTGCCTGAGCTTGACTTTGTCTATCAAGCCTTATTCCATAGTGTACCTGATGCTGATCTGGCAATGTGATTCTCGTTTATTAACTTCCTCATTTGCCTTCGTGTTTACTGCCTCGATTTCTTCCTAAATCTTGACCTCTGAGTTCTTGAGCCCAGGTTGACAGCCTGACTTCAGCTTTGATAAGTTTTTCTTAACAAGCTTAGCATCAAAGACCTGAGGCTGTCCCCTGATAGGAGCTAGTGTCCCCTGAATTTCATCTCAGATGCTATAGAGATTATTGCTAAGAATACTATCTACCAGGCATCAAGTATCTGTTATGTTCTAGAATTTGTAATATAAATTTTATACATGTTATTTCTAACACAATGTGGTATCTCTAACCTAATGAAGCTGTATAGTGCAGTGTAAGAGTGTAAACTCTGGCATCTGGATCCCTAGATTTGGATTCTTGTCACATTTATTAACCATGTGGCTTTGAGCAAGTTACTTAAAACTCTATATGCTTCAGTTTTCTTATATATAACATCTAAATAATGAGTATTCATCTTAGAGAGTTTTTGTGATGACTAAATTATTTAAAACAAGAAATATGCTTATGATAGTACCTGGCACAGAGAAAAGCTCAATAAATGTTTGCTATTACAGTTATTACTGTTTTCAGTCAATATTCTTTGGAAGAGTGAGTACATTAAAATATCATTGTTAAAGTTATTTTGTTTAGGTTTCTTTTTAATTACTTAATTAGAGAAATTTTAGATTCTATTATCTTCTAAAGTAGTTATGGTACAGTTATTTTTATTTTTGTTTGCAATGAAAAGTGAACCCATGGAGATATCTGGAAGATACTGTTGTTTTACATTCTTTTTACTTCCCATGGAAGAATACTGCCAAAGAAGTATTGTTTTTGTTTTAGTGAGAAAAGAATTAGAAAACAGGAGAACAAACCAGAAAAAGCTAACACATCACTTAAACTTACAGCAAATTCAACCCCGTGGATGTCTATAATTAGGCAAAACCTGAGATCTGTTTAATGGTCTCAGGTATCTTCTTCTTGTTCTACTGACATTTCTGCCTCTAAAGTAACTGGATCTGGTCCTGACTAACATCACCTAAAACGGTGAATTATAAAACTCCATAGCAATTGTTCATTTCACAGGTATTTTTTTTAAGTACCTACCTTGTCCTAGGGACTGTCTAGCTCGGGGAGTTCAGACATGAACAGGGCAGGCAACGATGGTCCCCTTTTGTCTTTGACATTCTCTGTTTTTTTGTTTGTTTGTTTTTTTGTGTTTTTCAGACAGAGTCTTGTTCTGTCCTCCAGGCTGGAGTGCTGTGCTAGATCCAGGCTGGAGGTTGCAGTGCACCCAGGCTCAAGCAATTCTCCTGCTTCAGCCTCCCTAGTAGCTGGGATTACAGTCGTGCACCACCACGCCCGGCTAATTTTCGTATTTTTAGTAGACATGGGGTTTCACCATGTTGGCCAGGCTGGTCTCAAACTCCTGACCTGGTGATCTGCCAGCTTCGGCCTCCCAAAGTGCTGGGATTACAGGCCTGAGCCACCGCACCTAGCCTTGTCTGTGACATTCTAAAGCGGGGAAATGTGCAAAGAAGAATGTAAAAGATGGTGATGTGATGGAGAGTGATGGGGCGGGTGGTTGGGCGTTCTTTTAGGTAGGGCAATAGAGGAGATGTTAGAAAGGAGCCAGCCATGGAAGACCTGGGACTGAGGGGACAAGCTGAGAACAGATCACATTCAAGAACGTGCCATGAAGTGGGAATGAACATGGACTATTGGAGGAAATGAAAGAAGCCAATGTGGCTGGAATGTCAGGAGAGGTGGACCATAGTAAGAGTTTAGATTTTTAGGGAAATATAAAGTCACTGGAGAAGTTTTTTTTTTTTTTTTTTCTTGACAGAGTCTCGCTCTGTCACCCAGGCTGGAATGCAGAGGCGCGATCTCGGCTCACTGCAATGGCAACCTCCGCCTCCCAGGTTCAAGTGATTCTCCTGCCTCAGCCTCCAGAGTAGCTGGGACTACAGGCGCATGCCACCACGCGCAGATAATTTTTGTATTTTTAGTAGAGACAGGGTTTCATCATGTTGGTCAGGATCGTCTCTATCTCTTGACCTCGTGATCTGCCTGCCTGGGCTTCCCGAAGTGCTGGGATTACAGGCGTGAGCCACTGAGCCACTGCGCCTGGAGGATTTTAAGCAGAGCAGCCATGTCCAATGTACTTTTAGCCAAGTTCACTTCACTGTTTGGAGAATGGACAGCAGTAGGGCAATCGAGCAAGAAAGGAGAACAAAGAGGACACCATTGCAGTGCTCCAGGCAGCGGCGATGGGGGCTGGGGCTAGAGGCCCACGGAGTAAATATCCAGGGTACATCTTGGAGGTGGGGCTTGGCAATGGATTGGAATTTGGGGAGTGAGGGAAAACTAACCCAAGAATGATTCCTGAATGTTTGACTTATGAGCTGGGTGGGTGGTGATACAATTTCCTTAGATGGGGGAAGATTAAGGAGAAATAAGTTTGAGAGTAAAACCAAATGCTTTGTTTTGATACAATTATTTTTGGAACGCTAAGAGCCAAACATTTCAGTGACTGAAAATAATATTTTTGTTGAAGCTATCTGCAGTGGAAAAGGAGATTTGGGGTGTAGAGTATATAAATAATCGAATAACCTAGGTATTAAAAGTTCCACTTTAAGATACAATGTAGATTTGTAAAACGAAACATATAGTTAGTTTAAAAGCTCTTTTTGATTTTTTCCTGTGGATATAAATAGATTTTAAAGTCAAATTGTCCTTTTACTACCAATACTTTGCTTAAAGAATCATAGTAAAAAAAAAATTAATAAAATTCTTAAAAAAAAAAAAGAATCATAGTAATTGATCTTTTCAGTGTTTTTCCTTGACCGCTTTTATATATCTGTTATTCTTCAAAACTTTTTTGTTGTGATTTTGACAAATTTAATCTTGAATGTTTTTGTCTTATTTTGAGTTGATGTAGTTTCTTCATGATTACATAGAAAATGACTAGCAACAGTGTTAGAATGTAATTCCTAATTGACAGGTGAAAATTATATACTTGTCCTAAGTCTTCATAATGGTCTTTAGCATGAATGTTATCATTAGATACCCTTTTAAGCAATAAGCTCAGGAAGATTTGGGGCCCAACTCATACATTAATTATCTATGAACTGATTTGGCAGTCATCACTTCATCTATACTTTGGCAGCCTTTGATTTTATTATACAAGCTTTATAAATATACACTCAAGTACCATATCATTTTGCATTAACTGTAGACACTAACAACTACTTTTGGTATATTTAAACACACAGAGACAATGAGTTTCTATCACTTAAAACCTAATGAAATACTAAGCTTTTCTTATTCTTGTATTTAGCTAGAGATTATATTACAAGTATAATTTACTGACTTAAAAAATTCCCATCTAGTAGACTGCAGTGCATGCAATGTTATGTGCTGTTTATATAAATAGCGAGGAGGTTAATTCAGACCATTTCATGGAAATGGTTTATGTATTGTAATCATGAGTCAGTACACAATTCTCTCTAAATTTAAATCAATGTAAATTAGCCAAGCCAATTTAATTCTTGCCAAGAAAGAATATTCCTTAAAGCCATGTTTTTAAGTTTATTAGGTTAAATGCAACTATATTCTGTAACTAATAAGTGAGAGGATTTATTGAATTTTGAAACCCACTGATTGTAAGTTATGTTTTTAAAGTTATTTAAACAAGTTAAATATGTTTATAATAATTTCATTTCCTATGTGACATCTAACTAATGAGAAAAAAATAAGGCTAGGAGAGGACTGGAGTGGGTTTAATATTTGCCATGGACACAGCCAAGTTTAAATCCTGCCCAAATGCCACTTCTCAGTCACAGCTTTAAAAGATTAAACATGATTATAGTGGTATTTCTCTACTTTTCTGATATACAAGTTCATGTCAAAGCTATCTTGAAGCCTGCCATTGAGTTTCACCTTTGAGGTGAGAAAGTAGCCTGCTGAGTACTTATTTTAAGGAAGAAGATACACTGCTTAATATAAATTAGGTAGCGTTTACAGCTAATATGTTCAGCTCTCTTTATACCAAATTCATGTGCATATTCTGAACTGTAAGAAGATAATTTATCTCAGTGTTCTCTCTTTTAGATTATATTTTTTAGATTTGAATACATTTTCCTGTTCTCAAGAAAGTCTGGCTTTCTGCTTGTTCCATTTAGAAGAAAAGTCTAAGTTATGCTGATTTAAAGACTAGTCCAACCAAGCATACATTACGTAGTAATTTCTTTCTTTGTTTTTTGGTAAAATGTGGACTCTGAGATGAGAAATACTTAGTTTAGGATTTTCTTTCCCTGTTTGGCCCAGAGTACAGTCTAATCCAAATATGGTTTCTCTACTATTATCTTTGCTTATTCTTCTTTCTCTTGGGCATGTGATGAGAACCATTCTTTCCAAGGTCAATTTTAATTTTATTTCTAAGCTTTGTACCACCATGGTTATGATGTTCATATTTCCAGATTGAAATATTTGGCTTGATTATCTTCCAATGTACACTTCTATTCGTATAACAGATATTTTGTGTTTGAATTTAAAAACTATGGGTGCTGTATCCTAAGCTTGCCTTCCCTGTCTCAATCTGATCATGGCAGAGCTTCGGTAAGTTGTCTCTGTGCATAGTGCCTAAGCTCCCTAATCTGTTAAGGGGACTTCTGATGTGTCACACAGCTGTTGTGAAAGGAAAAGTTCTCTCTGGCCTTATGTAAACCATTGGTGTCTTCTATGGACAGTTCCAGACTCCTGTCAGTAGTGATGACTGTCAGCTGCAGCGTCCATTTGAAGCAGCTAGTGTCAGTGGAAGTGCCGCCGTCAGCCAGCTTCATTTGATATTTAAAGTAGACTTTGGAGAAGTTAGCTGCTGGGAAGCTGTTTCTTCAAGAATTTTTTGAGCACAGCTCTGGTGATAAACCTACCACCTGATAAGTACTGAGTAGTAACTGTACATTTTCAAGATATGCAACAGCAAAAAGGTGGTCATTAAATGCCACCAAAGGAAATGCATTTGTGTTGGGGTTTTAGATATGATGTTCATTAGAAAATGTACTTTAGGGGTGCTGGAGGGTATTCCACAGAAGTTAGCCTGTTACTACCAGAAAAGATTTCTGCCTTAGCGTGAGGGATCCTTGAAGTCATGAATAAATGTATATCTTAGATTCTCTTGAATTTGTAAAACAATTGTTGATTAAGCCTTTACTGTATGCCATGAAATAAGCCAGGTGAAGAGGATAGAATGATAAATAAGACACAACCCCTATCCGCAAAGAATTCCACACAAGAAGGGAAAGGCATGTAAAGCAAATGAGTACATTATATTTTACCAGATATTAGGTTAGAAATATGCATGGAAAGTCAGTGGAATGAAGAGGGTTCTGTTTTACATGGGGCAAGAGGGGAACTAGGAAAGATTTTGGGGGGGGTGTCAGACTTAAGCTGAGTCCTCATAAATGCAAAGTGTGGGCACACAGAGGGAGAACATTTGGGAAGGACTGTACTAGGGCTGTACAGTGGCTCATAGGTTGGTGAGACTGTTAATTAAAAAATTTATGACACTTGTTAAAGACGGTAAGGCAGACTTTATTTAGGACCATTGTGATAGGTGTAGGGACCACTGTAACGTAATATGGTAGCAGGGGAGAGATACTGGGCCCAACTCTGGATACAACAAGGAGGAGTGGAAATGTATAGCCAAGGAGCAGAGGGGAGGGATCAGCGGATGGAAAATGACTAATAAGAAACATCAGGGGTAAAAAGGATTCTGGCTAAATCAACCTAACAAGATTCTTGCTGAAGACGGCCATGGTAATCAGACATCACCTGGGGGATGGGGTGATCAGATATTGAGGACAGGGGCTTCTGCTTACTGACTTAGCAGGATTCTTGCTAAAATTGGACAAGGCAGAGAAAAACACAGAGCCCAAAAGTCAGGGCCTGGTTGGTAAGAGGATTCAGAAGAGGCCGTCTAGAGTTTGGTAGATGTGACCAATCTTTGTCAAGGCCTGGGGTTGTTTGGAGGGTAATTTGGTTGGAGATAAAGCTGGTGACAAGGCAAGAGCAAGATCAAAGAGGGCCTTGTAACCTATCATAAAATGTTTGTCCTTCGTCTAGTCAGTGATGGGTTTTAAGCAAGAGAGTAGCAACGTCAGATATATTTAAGAATGAGAATTCGGACAGCAAAATGGAGAAAGGGTTAGAAGGGAGCCAGCTTGGCACTTGGAAAATCAGCTAGGAAACCAATGAGGTAGCCCAGGAGAGATACTAAGAGAGCTGGAATTTAGGCAGTTGCAGAGTGGTGTTAGCCAGGGAGAAGATGGATTGAAGAAATGCTGTGGAATAGAATGCAGGGGGTCTTGTCCTGGTGACTAATTGATTGTAGGAGGAGAGAAACTGGAAGTCACTCCCAGATTTCTGGTCCTGGTGGTTAGATAATGGAGTAATTTACTAAGTTGGAGACATAATGAGACAGCCTTGCCCTTGTTAAAACTATTGGACAAACCCACATAAAGGGTATTAATGAATTCAATGCAGGATTAGCAATGAATTCTTTTTTTCTTCAGCAATATCTAATATCTTGATTATTCAAGACCATCCAGCATTCTTTTGCCTTCTCCTTCTGCTGAGATGTGCAGGTTGTTGAAAATGGGTACCTGTTAATGTTGGATTTTTGGCCTATTTCCTCAATTCTCTACATATGAATGTGTGTGGGTACAACACAAATATTACTTCTGAAAATACCTCTGTCTGCCTCCACAGTGACTTTTTCTAGCAACTTCAGGTAACTCTCAAAACTCCAGTGAAGTATAGAGATATAAATTGGAGGATTTATGAGGGGGTTAGAATATATGTATGAGTTACAATACCACTTTTTAAAAGTCTCAAATTTTATAAATCAATATAACTGAAATTATACTAATTTTAAATATATGTGTACATGTCTCTTTAAGCTTTCAAAAATACATGAAAGGATGTGAATTGTCCCCTAGGATCTCAACAATAGAAAGTGATAGTAATTAAGCAAAAAATAAATAAATTGACATGGATGCATTGGAGCTAATATAAATCCTGTACAATTGGCATAAAGGAATTTGTTGTTTTAAAAACAGAACTAAATCTCTTTTCCATTATAGATTGAATTTAAGTAACATGATAAATAGTGGTAAATTGAACTTTATTATGTATTCATGAAATGCAGTTTAATACAATTGTTATTTCTGGCATTTGTGGTTTAAAGATATTCCCTTATGGGTAGACGTTATTTTTAATGTGCAAATTCAGAAATAATGACCTCCAGTTCCACTGGTGAATTAGGGTTGATATATACACATGGACAATAATGGAAAAATACTCTCCAAATTCCTGCCTTTATGAAAATCTCTAGTATAATCTGTGATCCTTTAGAAACTGACATTAAAGAAACTATTTTAAGGTTACAACTGTATTGTCAGTAAGAAAAAAGTAAAAAAGTAAATATTTTCCAAAGGTTTTTAAAAGAATGGTCTTTAACGAGGACATACTTGAAAGGGGGAAACTCACTTACCAAGAACAGGTTATTGAAAACTCTCTGCACAATGTTTTAAAGAAAAACCAGATCAAAAATTCACTTGAAATGGCATCATTTGGGTTGTCTTACTGGAAACCTAATTTTATGTTCTGGATAAACATAAAGGAATGGATAAAGAGATAAACAACATACACTAATTTCTACACACCTCTTTTTCAGAGAATCAGCAGGAAACTGTTCCAGAGAAATATTAGCTATTTGTCGTAACTAGCTTAATTATTTTCTGTTCTGGGAAGTTCACTGGGTAGATTGATCAATAGGAAATACAGTGTAAATGAAAAGACACCAACATTTTAGGAGGCCCTCAGTTCATTCTCAACAGTGAGCAGTGTGAATTCCCAGCAAATTTTTCTGGTTGGACCAAGAGTAGCTTCGCTCCTGACTTAATTCTGATGGCTATCATTATTAAAATAGGCATTTTCGGTGGGGGGTGTGGGATGATTTAATTTGATTTTTGTTTGAATATTCATTACAATTAATGATATGAGATTTGGTCAGGCATGTGGAGAGATTGAAATCTGCAGCAGTTCTTTAGGCACTTCTAACCATGTAGCCCATGGTTAGAAGAATGAAGATGGCTTGGGGTTATCCACTTGTGACAAATGTTTGTGGAATGTAAGACCTATTTTGGGCACTGGGACCTTGCTTTTTCAGCATAGTTGTGGTCATCTCTGGAAGCAATTAAATGTCTGAATGCAATTCTTAATTCCTCATCTACTTTGAAAGATCACAAAGGATGTTTCTTTTGATCCAAGTTGTTACGTGCAGTGTAAATGACCACTGAGAATGTACATCTCATGGAAGACTGGTTTGACAGAATGAAAATTTCAGTTACTGGAATCATCACAATTTTTTCAATATCAAACTTGTCCTTTGAACAACTACCTCATATTCATGAACTGAAGGACTTCTTATTTCATGAAGGGATAATTCAGCACAGGTCCTCAACCCATATCCACATCTGACACCCCAGAGCTCTGGAAAGTAGGAGTTATTTCCATGATTTACTTGTTGGCAAAACATGACCCACCTAAACTTATTTAATAGAACAATCTGATCTAAAGTGATGTAAGGCTATGTATAGCTTTTATCTCATTTAGTGTAAATATTAGTACAGTGTGAATACTGGGTACTGCCTCAGACACAACTCACAATATAATACATATGTAAAATTTATTAACTTCCTAAACCTTGAAAAATTCTGAATTCTAAAATCCGTTTGTATTCAAGGGTTTTAGGAAAGAAACTGTGGAGGCTGTAGCCAGAAATGAGTCTTAATTTTATTTTTTCTGCATGCAAATACCTACTAATGTCCTAAAAGGTACTTTGTTTGGAGAAGTTAAATAATCTTTCTAATATTTGATTTAGACTATTAATTTGCTTAGTAAAAATTATATATTGCACATAAGTAAATTCAGCCCTGTTGCGGTAAAATTATCACAAGTTATAAATTAGTTGTATCTGAGTTAATGAGGTTTTATTATAAACATAAAGCAGCATTACTTCCAATGTCTGATTTTCATTAGTACAAAAAAAGCCAAATAAAGCTGTAGAAAAAAAGAGTTGTCTTTATTGTGTACCCTGTGAGTATGTGAAGTGTTGTTGATTTTTTTATTTTTAAAGAACTGAAAAGATATTTACGTTGCCTGCCACTGGTTTGATTTGGATTAAGGCTGCCACAAAATCCTTTTAGTTCCAGTGGCCTGTAAATTATTTCTGGACTCCTGTTCTCTTATTTTGGAGGTACTGAGGCTAAGAATTTTCTCAACAAAGCAAAAAGGAGAAAGACAATTTTTAAAAAAATGAGAGGACAGGTGGGATACCTGGGGCACAAAGGGCATTTGCCAAGTGTAAAAGTAAGTAAAGCTCAAGCAGGTTAAGGGCAGCATTGCAGGACAAGAGGAAAGTGGGCTGGAAAGGAGCAGAGGGAGGGTGGGGGTTTGTGCTGGGGTCCAGGATCTGGGTTGAATAGTGTCAACACTAGAGCTGAGGGCTTATATTTGGATGCAGAGCCCTGAATTCCACTCTGACTTCTTTAGAATCAGCGTTGCTCCTGTTTGTTTGCAAAGACGACTGTGTTTTCAGTTCCTACTGAGTAAAAGGAGGTTTCCTGCCTTTTAACCATAAATCCACACATAAATACTACATAATAATCCCTTTATTAGACAAAAATGGTTTTTATCTTGAAGCCTGTAGGGTTATTCTCAGAGCTGTGACTCCTTTAAAATCTTGGCCAGCTCACCTTTCTCTTTTTTCTTGCTGTTCTGGACTCTCTTTCTGGTTTCTCTTTCAGGGAGATGTTGTCACTGTTCTTCTCCAAAGCATGCATTCAAACAGAACAGCAGGCAGAGGTTGCAGACTCTTTGCAGGACGGATTTGAAGAAGGTGTCGATGTAAGCGGATTGGCTGTTTATATCAAATATGCTGGAACAGGGGTCCCAATAACAACAACCTCCCAAACACTGAGGAGCCCTGAAGGATGGCAGGAGACCAGCTCACCCACAGAGATGCTGTCAGAGCTGGAATGACTTCTGTGGAAGGGGCTGTCTGCAGTTCTGTAGGAAATGTGCAGGCCTGGCATTGTGGTGTGCATGGAGTGTTGGTGTTTGTCCAGGTAGTTGTGCCCATGCCAGTAGAAACGTGCCTGCCTCGATTCTGCTGTGCTAATTGATATGACGGCATCTTCACAAAGTCTTGCTGTGTGAAGGATGATAAAACCCCTGCCAATCAAGAGGCTGTGCTCAAGTCACATTCCTTGCTTAGAATATTCATAATGGGAGATAGAAAGAATATAGGAGGCGGAGTAATACACCCCCAGATGTCAGAGGGAGGTCATGACATGAAAACTCATTTCATAGTAACTAAAATAGTAGCAAATTTGCCAGAAAATGTAAAATGGTCACTGGGGGGCATTAAAGAGAGAGCAAGGGTTGGATTTAAAGCAGGGGGAGAAGGCTGGGGAAGAAGGCCTTGGGAGTGCTTGGCCCGGGCCCAGGAAGCCTTCAATTCACTTTTCACCCTGCTGTTGGTTACCATTTGGAAAAAAATGAAACTGGCTAACTTTGTTATGTCTTATTTACAGAAATCAGTGATTCTCTGTTGCCTCTAGGGTAAAGTTCTGGAATGCAAGATTTCTTACATGCTTATTCCAACCTACATCTCTGTGTGATCGCTATCACCTTCCCTCATCCCATCCTGGGTGTATATGCACACAAACTTCTTATGGTGTTAGTAGCATGCGAGAACTTTGCATTCCTTGGACATAGGTCTTGTTTCTCACTCCCACACTCTTCTCTTCTTGGCAAGTTCAAACCCATCCTTCAGGGTCTTAGTTCAAATGCCACCTCCTCTATGGAGTCTTTTATCATATTAATTCATTTATTCAACAGACAGTGACTAAACGGTGTCAGTTACTGTGCTGGGCCCTGGGGGTGAAGGGACAATGATTAACAAAGTGGTTGATATGGTTCAAATCTGTGTCTCCATCCAAATCTCATGTTGAATTATAATCTCCAATTATAATCCAAAGGTGATTGGACCATGGAGGCAGATTTCCTGCTTTGGTGCTATTCTTGTGATAGAGTTCTCACGAGATCTGGTTGTTTAAAAGTGTGTAGCACCTTCCCTGCTGTCTTCCTTCTGCTCTGGCCATGTAAGATATGCCTGCTTTCCCTTTGCCTTCTGCCATGATTGTAGATTTTTTGAGACCTCCTCAGTCATGCTTCCTGTAAAGCCTGTAGACCTGTGTGCCAATTAAACCTCCTTTCTTTATAAATTACCTAGTCTCAGGTATTTCTTTATAGCAGTGTGAGAGTGGACTAATACAGAAAATTGGCACCAAAAGTGGGTTACTACTATAAAGTTACCTGAAAATGGGGAAGTGACTTTGGAACTGGGTAATGAACAGAGATTGGAATAGTTTGGGGGGCTCAGAAGAAGACAGGAAGATGAGGGAAAGTTTGAAACTTCCTAGAGACTTGTTAAATAGTTGTGACCAAAATGTTGATAGTGATATAAATAGTGAAGTCCAGGCTGAAGAGGTCTCAGATGGAAATGAGGAACTTATTGGGAACTGGAATAAGGTCACTTTTGCTATACTTTAGCAAAGAGACTGGTGGCATTTTGCCCCTTCTCTAAGGGTTTGTGGAACTTTGAACTTGAGAGTGATGATTCAGGTTATCTGGTGAGAGAAATTTCTCAGCAGCAAAGCATTCAAGATATGGCCTGGCTGCTTCTAACAGCATATGCTCATATGTGTGAGCAAAGAAATGAGCTAAAACTAGAACTTACAAAAAAGTTTAGAAAATTTGCCTGGCCATGTGGTAGAAAAGAAAAGGCCATTTTCAGGGGTGGAATTCAAGCTGACTACAGAAATTGGCATAAGTAAAGAGGAATCAAATGCTGATAATCAAGACAATGGGGGAAAAGATCTCAAAGATCCCATCACTGGCCTGTAGTCCTAGGAGGACTGAATGGTTTTGTGGGCCAAGCCCAGCGACCCACTGTCCTTCACAACCCCAAGACACTGTTCCCTGAATCCTGGCCACTTCAGCTCCAGCTATGGCTAAAATGGGCCAAAGTACAGCTCAGGTGGCTGCTTTAGAAGATGCAAACTGTAATCCTTGGTGGCTTCCATGTGGTATTAAGCCTGTAGGTGCACAGAGTGCAAGGGTTGAGGTTTAGAATCCTCTGTCTGGATTTCAGAGGATGTATGGAAACACCTAGATGTCCAGGCAGAAGCCTGCTGCAGTGGCGGAGCCCTCATCCAGAACCTCTACTAGGGCAGTTCAGAGGGGAAATGTGGGGTTAGAGCCCCCACACAGAATCTCCACTGGGGCACTGCCTAGTGGAGCTGTGAGAAGAGGGGCACCATGCTTCAGACTCCAGAATGGTAGATTCACTGACAGCTTGCACCATGCACTTGGAAAAGCCACAGGCACTCAATACCAGCCTATAAAAGCAGCTGTGAGGGCTGTACCCTGCAAAGCCTCAGGGGTAGAGGTGCCCAAGGCCTTGGGAGACCAACTCTTGCACGAGTGTGCACTGAATGTGAGACATGGGATCAAAAGAGATTATTTTGGAGCTTCAAGATTTAATGACTGCCCTGCTTGGTTTCAGAATTTTGTGGGGCCTGTAGCCCCTTTCTTTTGGCTAATTTCTCCATTTTGGAATGGATGTATTTACCCAATGCTTGTATCTTCATTGTATCTTAGAAGTAACTAACTTGTTTTTTATTTTACAGGCTCATAGATGCAAGAGACTAGACGTCTCAGATGAGACTTTGGACTCTTGAGTTAATGCTGGAATGAGTTAAAACTTTGGGGAACTGTTGGGAAGGCATAATTATATTTTGCAATGTGAGAAGGACATGAAATTTTGGAGGGTCCAGGGACAGAATGATATGGTTTTGATCTGTGTCCTCACCCAAATCTCATTTCAAATTGTAATCCCCAAGTGTTGGAGGTGATTGCTTCCTCTTCAGGCTCATATATTATGGATGAGGTACAACTATGGCCAATAAAGATTCTTTTTCAGAGTGAAAACAGCTCCCCTCAGTGTGGCCTAAAAGCATTGGCTCCACAGAAAAGGAGGCTGACACCTTCTGGCACAATTCTCTGATGGGCCTGCCAAAAATGTGCTCTTCTTGTTTGGTTCTTGCCTTGTTTTGTTCTATCATCTGTTAGCTCCTAAATATCACTCCCCCCAAACAACCTTAATAGTAGCACATTTAATAGCAACTTGAAAAAATACAAAGCAATATCAATGCTTATACTTGCAAATGAAGAGTCAGAAAGCACCTAGCATTGATTTATTTTTTTAGAGACAAGGTCTCTTTATGTTGCCCAGGTTAGTCTCAAACTCCTGGGCTCAAGAGATTCTAAGCCTTACCCTCCCAAAGTTCTGGGATTGCAGGATTGAGCCATTTTGCCCAATCTGAATTTCAATTTTTGAAGCATTGTGTATGTGGAAAGACTAATGCTCTGAGGCAACTGCATTACATGACTTCAGGGGACCATTTACATATTTAGCAATGAGAATGAGGTCCCCTGGATTTGTACAATGTAGCCAGCTCCAAATCCTATATGGTTTGAATTGATTGTAGTTTTGATCATTTGAGACAGGAAATTAAGAGAAAACATTTCATTCACTCTTACATGGGATAAGTAAAGACAAGGGATAAGTAAGACAGTACCTAACCCCAAGTCCCTTCAGGTTAGGGAAGGGATAAAATATATCTAGAAACCAGAATGTGTGGAAGCATATTCTGCCTAGTGTAGTATTGAGAAACAATGTACTCTGGAAGTTCAGGATAAGAAAATCCTGCGTTTGGCAAGGGAGGCATGGAGATTTCATGGAGACAGTAACATTTAAGCTGAGCCTTGAGAGGTGGTAGGGTTTTACCAGGGTACTGAGGCAGAGTTGGGGAGATGGTAAGCAGGTGAGGAAATGTAAACAGTGTTTGAGGGGAGTGGCTCAGTTTATTTGAGGTGAGGCTTCCCATAGGAAAAGTGCACAATGTTTAGTTGAGGCAACTGCATTGAAACACCAAATTTGACCTCACCTGCAAGGCCTTTAGCTCCAGAGTTACTTTCCTTCTGATCATCAGGAATCAGGGAAAGGAGGCCTGGATGATTGTACCTGATACTTCTTTTCAGAATAAAGAGCTGCAATCACTCAAGGGGTTGTCTCAGAGGTGATAGATTTCCCATCTCTATTTGAATAGTGCTAGTATCTCATTTCTGGATACAAAATGATCATGCATATCCAGCAATCTTCTTTGCCATATTCCTAAGAGAAAAAATAACCCACACCCCCTCATCCATCTAGAAATATCAACATGGTTGGTATTTTTCCAGTGCAGGGCTATTGCCTGTCTGATTGCCACTCCACTTGAGATAGTCCAGAAATTTCTTTTACTCCAAGTCAGCAAAGACCGGATCAATTTAATCTGGCCAACATCAATCTGAAAAACATATGCTACTTTATAGGAAAAACACATGTGTATGAAACCGCCTGATCCCTCACCTTCTTCATCATTCACAACTCTCTTCCTGTAGGTGAGGCAGAGATTTTGCATGCCTCAGAAGTAAGGCTGAATATGTTATTCCACCCAGGGAAATTACTGTTCATCCAGAAAAAGAGCTTATTTATGTAGCATAAGGGAAAAGCAAACACTGAGGCCATTTATTTGCTAACTGTGAACCCCCTGGGCAGAGTAGACTTGAAAAGATTTAAAATGCAGCACTAAAACAGGGCTACCACGTACAGTTGGTTATGTGGTGCACTGCCCAATGCCAAGGACTGCCATATAGCATTTTATTCCACACAGAAGATGGTATACCCTGGAGTTGTACCATCCACAACCTGTGAGAATGTGTATAGCAGTCCTGACAGAGTCCTGAACTCTAGCTGAGGATTGACCACTACAACAGAATTAACCTGGGCAATTCGTTTCCCTTCCAGTTTGAGGTTTTTCATTGTAAAATAACAGTGAATATTGGCTTTGAAAATTTTATCTTCTAAAAATTGTACTAGACAACAGTGTTGGGAGGGAAAATGGGGTAAAGGACATGGTTAGCTATTGTCTATTGTGGGTTTATAGCATACAAATAAAAGACAGAGATACTATTTTTGAAACTTTAAAAGAATTTTTTCTTTATAAATGTAAATTTGGTTTTATGTCCTGTTACATATTTTTAAGCATTATCTATCTATAATTACAAAATAACACATTTTGCATGTTTAGTTATTATTATTTGTTATTTTTAATAATTAAAAGAGCTGAAATAATTTCCTGTATTGTATAAAAAGAGGTTTTCTTGAGTTAGCAGTAATGGGAAAGGAGGAGCTATATACCTTATTCTTTGTTGCAGTACTTGGAAACACACATTTATTTTATTTATTTATTTATTTATTTATTTATTTATTTATTTATTTATTTATTTTAAGACAAAGTCTTGCTCTGTTGCCCAGGCTAGAGTGCAGTGGCATGATCTTGGCTCACTGTAACCTCCGTCTCCTGGGTTCAAGTGGTTCTCCTGCCTCGGCTTCCTGAGTAGTTGGGGCTACAGGCATGTATCACCACCCTAGAGATGGGGCTTCACCATGTTGGCCAGGCTGGTCTTGAACTCCTGATCTCAAGTGATCCACCTGTCTCAGCCTCCTAAACTGCTGGCATTACAGGCGCTAACCATGGCACCTGGCCACACATTTATTTTTAAATCAGTAAAACAATAATTGGAGGAAAAATATGTTAATCTGTAGCATTAAGTTCTGATCAAGAAACATATTACTTTTTCCCCCTAAAGTGATGAGAATAAGTTAAGCCATTTTTGGATTATATATTTAGATAATATGAACTAAGATGTAGTAATAAGATTTAAAAACAGATCTTAAAATGCCCTTAAAGGTGGAAATAAACTATTCAGGCTATAAATTAAGTGATCAATAATGACCATGAGGCAGAGTGCAATAAATATTCCTTCTGTTTTCATAAACTCTTTCTCTATCACTAGAAAATATTTCATGGAAAATAAAATGGCCCAGAGTAAAACTAATTATGATATTTACATCTCAGCTTTGAAAATGACTTGATAGTTTTTTTTTTTATTGTTTCTGTTCAGCCCCTTTAAAGGGAGAAGAGATTTAATAATAATGTACTTTATAGCTTTATTTATGATCATCAATTAAATCTGGGACATGTGAGGTGGCTTTATTTTTTGAAGTTCATCTTTGGAAGACAGATTTTTTGGTTTTTCTGTAAATTTTCTGTATTCTGAATCTTTTGACTTGGGGATTTTTGTCCTTGAAATTCTAGGTTTTAATTTAATTTATGTAGGCCTTGGGGATTCGTTTATCTTATGTCTAATTAAATAACTGGAGTTTAAGTAGATGCTAAGCAGAGTATTCAGGAGAGGAGGTTTAGCTCAGGAAGAGAACCCCTTGTTCTTTGTTATTGTTTTTATGTTTTTTCCTTTCCTCCCAGTTGCTCCGATGCAAGTTATGCTAGGACCCCACACCAGAAGTGGCCACCAAAACTCTTAGATTTTGATCTAAGCTTAGTTTCAATTTTTTCTTTGTCCTTCGAAGTGCTCATTAATAATAACATTTAAGATGTCAGTGTAACCATGTGTGGGCAAAGACAGAAAATTATTTATATTCTGATTTAGTTGGCATCTTCATAGCCAAAAACACAAACCAGAAGTTGATGACACAACTAAACATAGTAAAGAATGCAATACCCACAGTCTACTGAAAGTACAATTTTAATTGAAAGACAGGAAACCTCTAAAGAGGCTTTATTCCTTTCCTTGGCCTTTTTATATGGTGAAAAATAAGGACATCTGACCTTGTCAAATTTTAGAAAGGGCTGTTCAACTTCTTTCCACGCATGTGTAATGCAATTGGAGTCAGAAAACATCGAAAGTCTAATGTTACTAAAATGACGGGTAAACATTCAGTTTGACAATGTTCTGGATAAATTCAAAAATGCACTTGCTGGACATTCTTCACAAATAAAGTATCTAGTGGTAGGTTTTGTGCTTCCAAGACAATCACAGGTAAAGTTCAGGGCAATCATCAGTGATCTGGAGCCACCACTGGTAGTGGGCAATTCTTCATGATGATTGGAGAACATTCCAATTACTGTTTTCAGTCTTTATCACAGTGTCTTATGTGTCTGCTGTCTTCAAAGTAGCTAAAAAAATTTTCCAATAACAATTGTAAATCAGCAGTAACTGGATACCCAGTATACAAGGAGAATGAGACACAAACACATACAATTTCCAATGTTATTAACGATTATTTAATTGTTATTAAATGTATACAATTAACATTTTAATTGTCACTAGCAGTTGAAGTACTGATTCGTCCCATCACATGTGTGCCAACATTGCCCATTTGAAAAGCACCAATTTCTAGTCAATATCCTTTGTACCTTGGAGAAAACTCAGAAGTAATAACTGCCTTAGGAGTATTTTTATCAAGGTAAAAGAAAATGAAGGAGTATATTGGGAGAATAATGCGAACATATTAAAAAAACAAAAAGCAGATAGCAAATGTGATTGTGTAAACTGCAGTCTGTTACAAAGCTCTGACAGGAGAGGCAGCTGCATCACAATATAAAGCAAGGTATTCTTTGCCTAAACTATATTATTTGACCTTGTTCTCTTCTCTTCTCAATATTGTTTCTCTACTCATGGGAATCTTTGGTGAGGAACCAAAGCCAAGAAAAAAAGAAAATATGACCTGATGTAAACCCAAAAAGGGACCTCAGCTGATTTCATGAAAAGACAAGAGCTTTGATTAAAGAACATTAGGCTGGTAGAGACCTTAGAGGTTATCTACTCCAACCCCTCAATTTTATAGATGAGGAAACTGATATTCATTCATTCATTGATTCATTCATTCATTCATTCACTCATTCAGCTATTTATTCATTTGACAAATAGATATTGTCCTAATCTAGGTACTGGGGAATGAGAGAGGTATTGTCTCTGATCCACAAAGTTTATGTTCCGGTGGGAGAGATAGGCAATAAACACATAAATAACTAGCAACTAAGTTTAGATTATAATACATTCTGGGAAGAAAACACATCAAAGTGATGAAAGAGAGAAAAACCAGGGAATAACTCTAGGTGGGGTGGCCAGGGAAGGCTTCTCTGCGGTGGTGGCTTTTGCGCTGAAACCTGAACGGTGAGAATGAGTCATGTGAAGGCCCAGGGCAGAGTGTTCCAGCTGAGGAAGCAACAGACACAAAGCTCCAACATAGGAATGAGCTCAGCCAACGAGGAACAGAAAGAAGGCCAGGATGGCTGGAATTTTGAGGAGAGGGAGAAGAAGAGGATGAAATCAGAGGGGTCAGCAAGGGCACAATCACAAAGGCCTTGTCAGCCATGGTCACAAGTATAGATTAAGACAATCTCATCAGAGGAGGTGAGTGTGATGCGTTCTAAGCAAGGAAGTAGGATTGTGACTTCCCTAAGCAGAACCACATGTTTTAGAACATTTTTTCAAGAAACATTTATTCACCATCTTTTATATACATGGTATGGTACTAAGTGCTATGTTCTGATGAGTTAAAGAAAAAAATCCTGGACACTCTTCTTGTTTTTTAGAAGTTCACACTTTGGCAAGAAGATGAGACTCCCAAAGTAAAACAATTGATTTTGCACTTATATAACAAATCAAAACAGAACACATGATGTGGCATCATGGGAAGAAACCATGGCTTAAGAATCAGAAGACCTGACAGAATCTGCTTCTCAGAGTTTTGGTTTTATCTTCCAAAAAAGAGGAATAATAATGTCTTCCCTGTCTATCTTATCAGTCTTGTGGTAGATAAAAAGAGACAACGTTCACAAAAATTCTTTGGGAAGACACTTTGAAAACCATTGCGTGCTATATACATGTGGTGAGAGTGAGTAGTATAAGTAGCTGGGATTGAATAAGGGGACAGATTTTGGAGAATCTTAAGTCTAGGTTAAAATTTTCCCTTACTTTGAGGGTAAAGGAGAGTTCGTTAAAGGTTTTAGAACTAGGGAAAGCCATGATGAGTAGCAGTTTCATTCATTCATTCATAAATGCATGAGAAACCAAGTATGGAATAAAGAGAAAAGAAAAAGATCACTCTCAAGGTTTTGAACTCCAGTGCCTGGAAGAAGGGTAGTGCTACTGCTGGAAATGCTGAAGCTGTGAAGGAGCCATTTTTTGGGGGTAGAGAATGAGCCAGATTCTGAGAACATCAACAGCCAGGAGATCTTCATGTCGGGCTGTGTGGCAGAAAGTTGGGGATTTGGGGCAGGAAGCTCTGATTTGACCACCTTCTTATATCGCAGGTAGTTAAACTATGAGGTAGACTCTGATAATGAGTGGAAGTGGGTAGAGAAAGTACTGAGAAATGAAGCCTGAATCTTAGTTTATACCCAAAATCAAAACGGAAAAGAAGTAGATGGAGCTATAGGCAGGGCAACAGGACTGGAGAAGCACAGATATTCTCCTTTCCTTGTGAATTCAACCTAGACCTTCTGAGCCTGGTTCAGTGACATATTGTCCAGGACATTTTCTCTGGCTGGTTCACTGGGTGGAAGGATCCCAGTCTTGTACCTTGCACACTCACTTCATCTTCTGATAAAACATAATGCCTATTTGTATCTGTTGGGCTCTTTTCTGACTTTCCTACATGATAGTAAATTCCTTGAGAGCAGGGATGATGCTACCCCTGGTGCCTAGCATAGACTGGGCTGCAGAGTGGGAGTTTGAGATGTGTTTTACAGATTACTACATCCAGAATCAAGAGAGAAGGCAACTTTGAGAAGGATGGCTTGTGGAAAGAATCAATACATAGTGTGGTATAAAACATTAAGCTTTGATGGGAACATTTGTTTTAGGATTAGGGTCATTAGAGATCTTCAAGGTGCAGAATCAGTAGAATGGAATTGGAGTGACCCAAGGGAAACTTCATTGTGGGAGAGGCAAGGGTAGTGGCTGGAAAAGGAATGGCAGTAATCCTACGGAGATGGAGAGAGCACTTGCTCCCAATGTTTGGTAGGAAAATAAAGAAGATATGGAGAAGAAGAGAAACAGAGGTTTTGTTCATGTTTGAATCTTTTTTTTTTTTTTTTTTTTGAGGAAAACCAGAAAAACCAGGATTCATGGATGACCTCCCCAAACTGTAGTTAGCTAATAAGTCTGTATCATGCCACACATTCAGACATTTTTGGCATTGTGCTGTTCACATTTACCTGGAAAATTCTCCTCAGGCAAAAATTAGAACTGAATGTGGTGGGACTATGTTCCATTTTAAGCTATGGCTAAGTGCTCTGCCAATAGTCAATCTAAGGATTACTTTAACCTAGATGGCAACTGCAAGCTTTAAGTTGTTATTTATGAACCTTTACAGCTGTATTTCCATGAGAATGAATTGCTGGTTCATTTATCAGGTGTGAAGGAGGGATGTTAACAGGTAGGTCTGAAAACTTGGAAGAAGGGATAACCTATTTAAATCATTGTTGGTGAAGGTGTGGAGAGGTTCCTGACAGGACAGTGAGGTAAGCTGGAGGGGCTGCCAAAAGCTGATTGATGCCCCTTCTTTGAGTCAGGAAGTGTAAATTTCTCTCACAGAGATTTTGAGGTTGACTGCATTTGCACCTCTAAAGCTTCATTGGCATGTATGTAAAAATAGCCATCCCATTTATTGCAATTAAAATATGCAATTGCCTCAGATGTAACTGTGCTTCACTTCTTAGACTGATGAACTTCTATCTACCTTTCAGGACCGGGTTGTAAAGCCAAGCTCCTTTGGAAAACTCTAAAGCTCCTAGTAGAGTCAGTTGTTTCCTTCTCTGTGTTTCTTCAGTCCCTGGTGCTGTGTGTACTGTGTGGTGTTGTAATTTATTTTGGACAGTCTTTTCTGCTAGATGGAGCTCCTCTAGGCCAGGAGTCGTGTTTTAACACTTTCTTTACCCTCTTAATAAAAGTCTGTTGTATGGATAAATCAAATGGCAGGGAAAGGGCGCTATGCAAACTTACAGATTATTCTTAAATATGTAATTAATTGCTTGATCAACTTTGTTTTTAAGATCACCTATGTTGGAAAACAAGAGGCAACAGGAGATTAGGTAAAAGGAGATAGAGAACCAAAGCAATGATGCTGCTGAGTGGTTTCTGGAGCAGGCTGGCGAGGGAGTGGGGTGAAGGAGACTGAGGGAACTGGCTAATGTTTTTTAGGCTCCAGGGAGGCACCAATGGTATGGAATTTACACGGAGCAGAGATGGGGACGGCTCTTCTCTGCAGATGAGTCAGACACATCCACACAATTCTCTCTAATGTGAGAAAGTGAGCTGTGTTGGAAAATACGCAAAAAGAAACTTGTCTCAAATGGGACAAAACTCTAATTTTTGGAGGTCAGCAAAATGATGCAAAGGAAACTCCTAACAGGCAGAAAACTGCCTGTACAAATTTCTGGGCAACAGATGCTGAGTGAATGTACTTGCATACAGAAACAGCTTCATCATACAAGATTGTTTTTGTTTGTTTAATTTTTAAAAATGCTGTTCTCACTTTTTTTAAAATTTGTTTTGGAGCTTCTTTTGTGAAAACTATAATCTCTCTCTTGTTTTATACTGAAGGACTCTGCTTTGAAACTACAATAGCCTTCTGTTTTACTAACATACAATGTTTCATTTATTCCAAAGAGTTTGCCTGCTTCCCCAAAATTCAAAAATACTAAAACCAGCTAAACTGTTTAAAGTTTGGCAGTATAATATTCCACTTACATGAAAATATTATACATTTTCATGTAAATTCAATTAATATACAGAATGGCTTATTTGAACTATAATGAAACATAATGATTTTGTGATCAAATAAAATTACAATTGATATATTTCTTGTTCCGTAAGCAAATGAGTACTTTTACATTTGTAAAGGTTTAAAAAGTCTTGCAAACCACACATATAAAGTTTGCATACATTTTATTGCTCCAATTCATTAAATTTTACCATTTCTTAAAATTTTCAGATGCCAATTTGTCATCACTACCTAAGGTGAATTGAGAAGGGTTGACACATATTTTGGGTGTGAGTTGGTGATAGGAGGCAGTAAGAGTTTACTGGCCTTGCTGAAGTATTAGTGTAGGATAACAAGACCAGGAATTTGGGAGAAATCCTGTGACCTAGGACACTTTCCCTGCAGTTGCTCTTCTTACAAGCCGGTTGTGTTTCTGTGTTTGGATGGAAGGCAATATGTGACTTTCCCAGTCCCTCATGGCTATTTGGGAGTCCCAAAGCAGTGGGTAATAGAAAGGGCATTGAACTTGAGTCCCAGCTTTGTCGTATACATTCTAGGGGACATTGAACAAGCTACTTCTTCATGCCTTAATTTTCTCATCTCCCAAATGGAGCAGTGAATATTTACGCTATTCACTTCACAAGTTTGGAGTCATAAAAGTCAAAGAATGTTACAGCTGGAAGCAAACCTATCTGTCAAACATAAACTGTTCACTTTCTGGGTCAGAGTTTAAGTGACTTTGTATTTAAAAACTCACTAGGGCTTTTGAATAGGGACTTCTCAGCATCTACACTGTATAAATGTGCATAGACTCTCCCTAAAAGGGGGATCTAGGTGTTATGCTTCCTAGGTTTTGAGTTTCTTTCTTCGTGGGACATCTCCTGGGTGTAGTGTTTCATGGAATACACTTTGGGAAATGTTGGTACAATGGCATCATGAACAAAATACACTAGGATTGTAGGAGACTCCTAAAATAATGGAGGACATGTTGAAGGGAATGAATTTCTGGGAAACGGGCTAGTGATTAAAATAGTCATGGCTTATTTTATAATCACAGACTAATGAGGACTGGGTTATCTGGATTATAGAATACAAGTATGTTTAATATTTTGAAAAGAGCCATTTTGCTATATCTGATGTCAGCTACATCATTCGAATTTTGCAAAAACACAGTGGAAAGTATCAGAACGGGCTACTGGACGTTTAGACTTTTAAATTGCCAAGTAGCATTTTGGAGTTTTAAAAAATGTCATTTTTATGACTTGAATGCCATGGTCACTCTTTCCCTCTATATATGATGTTGCCTTCTACAGAGGGACATCTGTGGTCCTTGAACAGTTCTTCCATCTGCCACCATGTGAGGGGTACAGCTTCTAATGGTGGTAAGGGTGTTCACAGCTATAAACACCCAGTGGAGCCCCTGCTCCAGATACATTGCTCTGGAAGGAATGGAAGAATAATGTAGTCCTTCACAAGAAATTCCTTTAAGATAAGGTTGTTGGCAATCTGTGTCATCATATCTAAGAAATATAGAAAATGAGACTGCAGAGAAATTTTGAGTTTGGAAAATTGACTTTATCTTTCATTGTTTGAATTAGATGACTGGGTGGTGGTAGATAAAGAATCCACCCTTGGAACAAGGAGGAAGCTCTTCATTTCATTCTCTGGAGTGTTGTTTCTTGACTTGCTTTTTTGAAATGTATACCTTTATGATTTTGTTGAAAGCTATCCACCTACTCCATAGAAAAAGGCATAGAATTCATAACGTCTGATAACTCATAAAAGTCCTGCTTGTGATTACTCTTTATTTACAGCCAGAACTTTTTGCATGTAGAAGTAATCTTTGCATTTCAAAAAGAACCCTGCTCTTGTTTTACTTTTCTGAAGGGAACTTTAGAGTTTGCATTAGGAAGGCAGGTTACGGGAATCCTGGGTTCATTTCCCAAAATGATTTCTGTTAGCTATGCATTGGGATTGACTGCTTTGTATTTTTTTTTTTTTTCTGGTTTGGATTGGATGCTTGCTCTTGGATCAACATGATTTCCTTCCTTCTGATAAGCCAAGAAAGTTACTCATTGAAAGAAATAACTTTGAGAAAGCTTTGGTTGGAGATTCACTTGATTTTTGTATTTGAGATAATAACCTAATACATTCCAAGAGAAGATTTGGGTTCACCTGTCAGAATAAGGGTAGGCTACTAGACAGTGACTGTGTAGGTTTGAAATCATACCATTCAGCTGTTCCTAAAAAAGTATATATTAACCACTACTTTCAAAGTGTCTGCCAACAAGTGGCAGGAGGAGCTGTAATTTACAGGACCAGAAAGTGTTTTAGAAGTAATCAAAGCATCACAGGCGGGGAGAAAAATTTTAGAGATGTCTTTGAGCCTGCACAAACTTTTACGGGCAAGTTAACATCTCAGGGCCACAGAAACATGTTAAACCTCCGTTTTTCTCGTATGTTCTTGGCATATGTGCCCTCTGAAAATAAGATCTACTTATGATGTTGAATGGAAAATTTAGGCTAAATGCCCAGAGCGCGGTAATGGGTATGGGCTATTTCATATTCCAAATGTAATTAAGAATGCATTAATATTTTGAAACATGTGATACTTACTGCACCTTGGCAAATTTCAGAGAGAGGAACATACCATAGCACATGATGGGAAACCAGCATAAGAACTCAGTATGGCTAGTATGAACTGAGCAACTTTGTTTTTGTGCTTAATAAAATTTTTGTGTGTCTAAGAGATTGATGAATCCAAGACAGATTGAAATTAACCTTGGAGCTTGAAGTTAGTCCCAATCTCAGGCAAAGTAAGCTGTGACAGAAGTAAAATACAGGACAAATAATTCCTATAGCTTTGCTTAACTCCAGAAAAGGGTTAGATTCTTGTTTTTGTTATTTATAATTCTGGTTTGGCTCTTCAGTGAACAAAATTATTTTCTGTTTGGATAATGCCCACTTTATGAGTTTTAGTGGAAAACAGAGAACATGTCCCATTGTGGAAGGGGGAAATACCAGACGCAGTCTCTGCCAGCCTCCCTGAGACCCCAGGACAGGCATGTGACCTGGCTTTGTTGATTTTGATTTGGTAGAACGTGACATGAAAGAAGAACCTACAAGGACTCCATTCTGGTGTGGATGCCAGCAGTGGTGGGTGTGTCTAGCTACGGGGTCCTGCAACTATAGCGTAGGTGGCTGGTGCATGGCCAAGTCTGTGCTCAAGAGCAGTGGGGTTCTTTCGGACCGTTCTGAGGTATGGTTTGGGGCAATGTTCCTAGTTTGTAGCCTCTAGCCTGATTCTTGGCTTTCTAGAGAGTAGCTTTTTAGGAATTCTTTTTCTGCCTAAATTAGTTGTTTCTGTTGCTGCTAAGAATGCTGACAGATACAATTCATACTCAGTTAAGTCCCATTTTACATTCCCAGTGCATTTGCATTCCTTGTATTGCTGTGACTTGACTGTGAAGAGAACGCTGTTGAGAAGCCATAAAGCCATGCTTTTTCAATGCTCAATACTTAACATAATGGTCCATAGTGCAGAGAAGACATTGAAAAACACTTCAAACTTGATTTCAGCTTAAGATAACATGTTTCTGATTTAATTTTGACATTGTTTCTTTCTTGTGGTATGCCAACATCATATTTATACTTTTAAGACTATGAGGCAAGAACAAAGTTATGCTTACTTCCAATGAAAAGATACACACCTGCCAATCAGCAACAGCCAGAACCAGTTAAGGGCAAGGAAGAAAGTGCAAGATCTTTCCAAACCAGGTTCTTCAACCCTGGATGCACATTAGAATCACCTGGGATAACTTTAAAAGACCCTAATTTCCTGGCTGTACCCCAGATCAATTAAATCAGTATCCCTGGGGTCTGGGCCTAGGCATCACTATTATATTTTTAAAAGTTCCCCAGATGATCATCCTATGCAGCTAGGCTTGCCATCCACTCTAAACAGAACCTTTGTCCTCTCTCTAAGTTCTGGGTGTGGTTTCAATATCATGTGTACGGAGAAGAACTATCGACTTCTTCTCCATAACATATATTCCCTGAAATAGCACTGACCTTTTTGACTCCTATATCATATTGCCCTGATATCAGATTCAGTGAAACTGGGTACTATCCCTGACATGTCTCCTTTTACCTTTGTTGCTTTCTAGGTTTCTCTGGCCGGCTGAATGGCTTGCTCTAGATGTGCAACTGCATATAATAAAATGTAATTAATTTTTAAAATTATATTCCATGGGATCTTTTCCATATACATTTGTCTGTCTCTCCATTTCTAACTTTTATCTTTAAGCTATTTAAACAATTGCATTTTATATGTCTTTTAAAGGCATGGGATAATATATTACTGTATTTAATTTCAGACATCAATTTACTCTTTGGTGCTAATAGGGTAGTCTTGAAAATGTATCAGTGATTGGCTTTAGCTGTTTTTCTACTTCAGAGTTTGGATTTGGATTAAAAATTAAATATGCTTGAAATCTTCTCATTATACCATTTTGCATACATCCAATTAAATTTTACTAATTAGCTTTCTACCATCATTAATGTTTAAATGTGTGTTCAGGCAAAGTCACTGTTAACTTTCAACCATTCATATTGCCAATTATCTTACAATCAAGCTTTAAAAAATTTCACGATGAAGTTATTTCAAACACATGCACATACAGTGTTTGAAATATGTATATATACATATATATATAGATACGTATCTGTATACATTTAGATTTTAGACGTTAGCTTCTCTCCACTATAATTGGAGTGTCGCTGGAGGTTGGAGATATGTTTATAAATTTACCATTCAATTAGAAATGTTAGAAGGATAATGTATCCTAAGCCTTAAGTGATGAAAAATGAAAATCTGTTTATAGTCACCATTTAACAAAAATCAGAAACTCTGACCTAAATGATTCATTTTCCCTATATCCACACACAACGCTATAACCTCAAGAGAACGTTTGTTCTTGACTTGTACTAGAGTTTCACAAAATCCATGTAAAATTTATTTTATTCATCCAGAGAGCCAAGTTCTCTCTTCATCATGTGGTACCTCTACATGAGATGGCTTTTCTGTCTTTCTGGTTGAATATCTCAATTCAAAGATAATAATAAAGCAACAGAGTTTATTTATAGTAGAAACTCTTCAACAACAATTGAAATGCCAAAAATAAAAATGGTTTAGATTTTTGCAGGAAAAAATGGGATGTAAGAGAATACTCACTTGGTATTGGTATGTCTTTTTTAATAGACAAAAGCAAAACCTTATAAATGTGGGCTTCATTTTGTTCTTAATATATACATTTATGATCAATAGACCCCATTCTTGGGGTATATTTGATGTGTAGTTAATGCACATTACCTTGTCATGTGATCACTGAAGTTGCAGTGAGATGATAAGCTTCTTGAGGATTCAGACTATGCCTTCTGTATTTCTTCGTGTGTAAAACAAGGTGATGACTAATGAGAGTCTGGCCTGTATCTACAATTCAAATTCTTGGCCTTGCCCTTCAAATCCTATCATAAAATTAAACTGTCAATAAATACTTATAAAAATACCAAAGAGAATAATGTTGCTGTATTTTACTGATTTGAAGATGGGCTTTTTGTTTCACATTTATCATCTCTGAAGTCAGGATGCATCTTATAATCAATGAGGTTTCAAAGTTTAATTAGCAGTGGGTTCCTTTTTGGGTTTCCCCGCTTCTTAATGGTATATAAAATAATGGTACATCTTACAATAAAAGGTAACTTAGAGTCAGTGAAACATGGCATTTATTCTCACTTATTTCCAAAAAGAATTTGAAGCACGTGACCGAAGTATATAACCAAAGTATATTTAAAAAGATAAAATAAATAAATGTAATACAAAAAAAATAAAATAAAGCCAAAGTAAGGTAATTTTTGAAAAATATAAATACATTACAAAGTCTGGCCAATCTGCAACTGCAAGTTCCAAATTTAGCTCTGTTTTTCTTGGTACTTGAGGCAAAATGAGAAATAGCATGCTTGTTTCTTACTGGCAAAAGCTTAAAGTGGAAGTCTTTGTAAAATATTCTTTAGTATGCAATAAACATGCTCCAAAAAATCCAGTTCCTAATGTCAAGATTTTCTAGAATCTCAGGAACCTCCCTTCCTCCTCTTCCCCCTTCCCTGGCAACTTTCTTTTCCCCTTTGTAAATTTCTTATCCTGACTATACTATGTGTTATTTGTCACTTACTATTAATTTCAGCTTATAAAAACCGAATATTTAGTGTTTTTCAGCCATAAACCAGTAATTGGAATTGCATGTGCTACAAGAGTAAACATGTCCCCCGACTTTATGTTTTTCTCTCAATCTCAAATTGATAAGATTAGGATGATGCTATTTTAAACCCAGAACTCAAGCAAATGTTTACTGTTTAGAAATCTTGAAGTGTTGCATTTACTGTAGAGATTATCATAGCAGTAAGTCTACTTAGAATTTGTGGGGTTTTTTTTCAGTTTTTTATCCTCTGGCCATGGAATGTATTGATATATGTGCCTAGATTCTCAGGTTTATCATCGTGTAAACATTGCCTATTAACAGGCTGTGTAGAAAAATATCAAATATCCATCTGGGTAAAAGTGACATTATCAAGGTTTGGAGTCTATGGCCTTTTTTTTTTTTTTTTTTTTTTTTTTTGTAGAGATGGAGTCTCATTATGTTGTCCAGACTGAACTGGAATCCCTGGCCTCAAGTGATCCTCCTGCCTTAGCCTCTTGAGTAGCTGGGACTACAGGTACACACCACTATGCCCAGCTTATGGCTCAGTTTTATGATGGAGAAACTAGGCTGTTGCCTCAGTGAAGCAGTCATTTTCTTACTCAGTTAAAAGATAAATTTTAAATTTTCTATGTCACATCTGATGGAATTTTGGGTTAATTTTATAATTCTGCTCACATGATTTTTATTTGCATTAAATATATTTTTAAAGTAATATTAAATAATTTTAAATATTTATACATAACTTTTATTAGCATCTTTATTCAGTTTGTTGATTGTGTTTTCCTTGGTTGTAATTATAGCAGAAAAAATATTTGACATATTGAAATGCATTCAACTTCTTTCATAATTATACTATATTTATGTAATGTATCATAAATAAGTTAAAACTTCTTGGGGAATATTAGGAGAATGCATGGAAATGCCAAGTGGTATTTAATAAAATGCAATACAAAATTATTAAACATTTTAAAAGTATTTACTTCTTTTCCTTAGGGTTTGTTGTATACTAAGAAAACAGTCTGAATGTGGAAAACTGTTTAATTCATCTTGGTAATAAAGGAACTGAAGATCTTTTCCTATAGAACAATTAGTTCTTGAAACAGAAGTATGTGCCAGTTGAAGTACACATGTGATACAACCTCTGCTTCTACTGAACATAAGGTTATCTCTGAGTTGTTTTAGCTGAACAACATGAAATAGGATGTCCATGACAATTCAAGGCCAGTGGCCCATGTGATTCTATAATTGCTTTTGCCACTTTGCTTTTGTGGAGTCATTCATTATGAGACTGGCCTTATCTTGTCATACCTCCATGTCATTAGCAATGTTTTAGTGCATTAGTGACCAAATGCAGGTTTAACTCTTGGTGATTAAGACTGGGCCAGTTGCCAGCAGAGTAGGGTTTGAAATTCTGCAATTGTTTAGTGAATTTCTATTATATTATAACAATAATATTGAAATTGTGGAAAATGGATTTTAAAGGGTGAGAGACAAGAAAATAATGATATTCATACAGAAAAACAAAGCCAATTGGGTGATTAAAATAACAAATCACTGATATTTTCCAAGTTAAAATAAACTTGGAATTTAACTCTGACTTATCATTTAAGAGTTACAAATCTGGAGTCTCATCTTTCAAAGGGGAAGAGAAAGAATAGAGAAACCAAACCAAAACTCCATTCTAAGATGTGATGATTTGATGTGAAATATCCTCCATTCTTACCTCAACCATTTTGGATCTGTGATTTATTTGTACATACTTAGTGTTTTATCCAATAAACACTGTTCCTTGACTCTCCCCAGGGGTCCCCCCACAAGCTCCCTTCACTGAACATTTATTTCTCAGTTGGCTTGACTTTCCTTAGTGAAGGTCAAAATGAAGGCAACATGCTGGGGGTTGATTGGACTTAAGTGATGTTTTCTGTTACAAAAATATGGGAAACTTTATTTCCTTTTAAAATACAATCTTTTTTTTTTTTTTTTTTTACTGGATAATGTTACATTTTCAACCAGATACAAAGTATATCATTTATTTAGCATTGACTTTGAATTAGGAAGCCTCTTTGACTGAATTTAGCAACTTCAGATTCATTTGTTTTTAATGCTATGGATTGTATTTGCTTTGTGGGTTGGACTATAAAATACATAATTAGATAATTTTATGGTAGCACATTTCAAAACCCTTAAAAGATTTATGAAAATGTGAGGATTTTAGGTTTCAAAATAAATTATAGGAGAAATAACAGAAATTTTAAACTTAATCGTATGTCAAGAAAATAAACTTAAGCATTCTGTGGCAACATTAATAAGATGCCTAAATTGAATTAGTATAAAATTTGGAGTGTTAGACATGGAAATACGAACTTTACCAACCAGCTTAAACAAGATGAACAAGTTACAATTGCAATGAAAATCTGCTTTTTGGTGTTTTGGATTTTTTTTTTGTCTACTTTGGCATCTATGAAATCAAATCTTTTCAGGTCACTGGTAAAAAATGGAAGCATTAAATTGTGGGGAAAGAATTGAGTTAGTTCTAATTCAGCCTTGATTAACTTGAAAAGATATGTTAACCCTTATAATCCATCCCCAACTGAGGATTGCATGTTTTACAGCATGTTGGGGGATTTGGAAAGCACGTTAAACTGATGAAGGTATTCCATTCCATTTAGAAGTATATATCTGAGCTCCAAAAAGATGATTTAGAGTTAGGTTTTATAAATTTTTTTTGTGGTAGAAATAAAACACATCTTATACCAAAGAGTTATAATCAAATAAGAAGCAGTATCTAAACCTTTTGGCTACAAATGAGTGGTTAGATTTTATCCTTCTTTGTCATGTCCCACAAATAACCATGAGGGTCACATAAGGATTCTGACCCTAATATAATCGAAAAGGGAAGAGAATTGATTCAAATTAGTCTCCTGCTGAAAGCAAGTTGCCCTAGATAAAGGTCAAAATCTTGGGGATTTTTATGTGTATAAAATCTCTTAAAGTAAAATCATGTGTTGCATTAAATTAAACATGTGTGATTTTGATCATTTTTTAGATTGATACATTTACTGAAAGGTTTATCATTAAGTGTAATAAATGCAATAAATGTTACATCATTTTTTATAGAAGACATTTCAGAGAAAGTTGAGTCTAAATAGTGAAATAATAAATCAAAATCAACAAAAATCACCAAATAAATCTTATATATGTAATCTAGATCCAGAATGGTGTGCAAAAAGAAAATTATAGAGACAGTGCAACTGGACCGTGTAAATCATTTTTAAAGAATCAAGTCCACAGCTGGCTGTCTGAAGTTGGGCCATACTTTATTATCTAAGAATATACTTTTCTTCTTACACCAAATTTTTAAAATGCATTACAATATTCATCTGCCAGTCTTAACACTGAAAGGCCATCAAAGCCTTGAAATTATCCATATTCTGTCAAATAAGTAACATCATGTGAGTGGGAAAAAGTCTTTGCCAACAGGCTCCAAACCATGTGTAACTGAGAGAGCAGTCCATTAATAAATACTGGTTGATCAAAAGGAAGGGTCATGTGTACTAAAGGAAAGTACTTCATGTAGGAGACTCAGCTCTGTGTGTTTTTGACTTTTGGAGGCACCTGTTAATGTGTATGCTAAACTTTAATCAGTAAATTAAGCATTATTTTGAATTATCTAGCTAAAAGTCTGTTTCTGTAATTGTAAAATGCTTAGGTCCTCCTTTCCAAACTGGGGGACAATTGTGATTTTGTTGTTTTTTAACTATTATTTCAAATGGCTTAAGATCAAGTATAGATTTGTCTTTATGGAGCTTTAGATATCTTTATAGAGTGGACAGAATTCAAAAAAGGCAAAGAAACAGCTATCTGGACTAACTAGGTTAGTCAAATAAACACACACACACACACACACACACACACACACACACACAAACCAATGACATGTAGTGAGTTAAAATGACTGAAAAAAGATAAAGTGATAATAAGGCTTAAATTTTTTTGGTTGATAATACCACATACAACATTGAGAAAATTAAGTGGAGACTTTTATTTCCTCATTCAAAAAACAGTTGTGAGGTAGCCAGACATGTATTACCAAGAAAATGCAACAGTGACCAGACATTGAACTTTATTTATTTATTATATCAAATGGCATTGAAAAGTATAACCCATGGTTACAATTTTGTTTAAAAATGTCTCATGAACAGCAACAATCTTGAGTTTGTAGCATTCCTGAATTATAGCCAAATGTCTGTATTCAGCTTTGAGCAGTTTTACCAAATCAAATCAAATTGAACAAGTATGATTATCCCTATCAATGTTCTAACATTGTATGTCCACAAGGGAAAGACAGTTCACTTCATTATAGGGAAGTTATATAGATGAAGTTCATGCACCTATTAATTGAGACTGAAAATCAAACACTTGCACCTTTGCTTTAGAAAACAGGTACAATCTATACTAGGAGTTCTCAAACTTTAGCATGCATCAGATCACCTGGAGAGGTTGCTAATACATAGGGCCCATCTCTGGAGTTTCTGATTCAGGAGATCTAGGGTGGGGCTGATAATTTTCATTTTGATTTTTAACAAGCTCCTTGGTAATGCTGAACTATTACTGGTCTGTGAACCACTGAGTTATTCTATTCAAAAAAGGAAGAGCGATGGGGAGGAAGTATGTTTTTTGGTTAACATATATATTTTTAAAAACTCAAACCTTTATTGCTTGTATCCGTCCCTTACAAACTCCTGTCAAGGGTTGGAACTCGTGGTTAGGACTTGAATTAGTATAATGATATGGTGAGAGACTCAGTCTTCGTAGAAATACCATGTCTCTTCTGATTCAGGAAAAGGCAATTTTCTGTGTGAGATTGCCCACTGAAACATTTTTAAATCTCAAATATTTTGTAATAATTCAGATGGAATTCATTATGCTCACTCTCTGGCTCCTGAGCTCAACTCATCCTCACAATTGCAGCTAAAGTATTGAGACTCAAAAAGATGAAGTAACCTGATTCATGCATGACAGAGCTGGGACTTCCAACTATTTTCAAATATTGTCTCTATCTCCTTATTCCCTCCTAAGAAATTAGGCCAATGTGGCTTGGGAAGTTAGTTAAAAATGATCAAGAAGACCTTGTATTGAAGGCAGTGTTTATGCATTTGTGCTGACTTCTAACCCTCTTTGCTAGAACAGTGGAATCCAAAGTAGGGCCCAACGCTGCAGGGGGTGAGCCAGTTGAGGTGCTGGGATGTTTATTTTAAAAGTCAGAATGAAATGAAAGTTCACTAACTTCTATGATACGGATTAGCAGCGTTGCCCTCATGGGACTCCAGAGATGGACGGGAAGAGGGCAGTGCCATGTTGAGAGGAGGATGGAGGGTGGTGCTGGTCTTTAGATGTACTGCTTTTTAGGTGTCAAATGTATTTATGAATGTTATCTTGTTTTGAATAATAGCTTTGAAAAACCCTCATGAAATAAACAGATAGGTAAGATTCCTGTAAGGGAATGGGTTTGGTTTGAAGATAGTATTAACAATGTAGAACAAAGCAACTCACAAGAAAACGCGGAGGTGATACCCTTCTTCCTGTCAGATGGACTCTTTGGCAGCTACTTCACATGGTAAAATCAATATTGAGTTCATCCTTCTCTGAAAAGAAGTTCAACCAAAAATATTCAAAATTATCAGGAGGGTTATTTGTCATTTGGATTTACACCTAACATTTCAACACCATTAATATGAACCTTGCCCTAAGTTGATAATGTCTGTTGACTGCAATATATTCTAAATACTATATAATTTATAATAAATGAATATGTACATATTGTGGGTGCATGCACCAGAGTTTTTCTTTTTTTCTGAGAGTGGTATGTAATTAAACAAACTTGGAAATCATTTATTTCAATAATGAATTATTACAGCTGGTGGGGAAAGATTTTCAAACATCTGATGTTTCTGGGTCTGTATTGATCTTGCTATCTGATAGGCAAATCTATAGTTTTTTTGATCCAACTGAAGTTACTTTAAAGCTGGTTCTCTACATGTAAGTTTCCATTTCTTCTATGAAATGGAAGTATGCAAAAGACCATTGTGAACATTAAATACATTAATGGATGGAAAGTGCTTAGCACAATGATAGCCACATAGTAAAGGTACAATAAATTTTAGCTCTCCTGCCCCTTCTGATATAGAACAAGAAAAAAATATAACTACAGGAACAAGCTTCATTATTCAAGTGAGAAGTTGGTGGTTAGGTTAGTGGTTTTTTTTCATGCACCAATGTTCTTGGGATACCTAGACAGGCTCTGGAAATAAACCCTTTAATAGCTGAGAGTGCTTTGATTTATTTTGATCATATAATTTGTTTCCACTCTCTAATTCTCATTTTTATTTATTTATTTATTTATTTATTTATTTATTTATTTTTATTTTTCTTTTTTTAAATTATACTTGAAGTTCTAGGGTACATGTGCACAACGTGCAGGTTTGTTACATATGTATACCTGTGCCATGTTGCTGTGCTGCACGCACCAACTCATCAGCACCCATCAACTCATCATTTACTTCAGGTATAACTCCCAATGCCATCCCTCCCCACTTCTACTTCCCCATAATAGGCCCTGGTGTGTGATGTTCCCTCTCCAGAGTCCAAGTGATCTCATTGTTCAATTCCCACCCATGAGTGAGAACATGCAGTGTTTGGTTTTCTGTTCCTGCAATAGTTTGCTGAGAATGATGGTTTCCAGCTGCATCCATGTCCCTACAAAGGACACAAACTCATCCTTCTTTATGGCTGCATAGTATTCCATGGTGTATATGTGCCACATTTTCTTAATCCAGTCTGTCACTGATGGACATTTGGGTTGATTGCAAGTCTTTGCTATTGTGAATAGTGCCGCAATAAACGTACGTGTGCATGTGTCTTTATAGCAGCACGATTTATAATCCTTTGGGTATATACCCAGTAATGGGATGGCTGGGTCATATGGTATTTCTAGTTCTAGATCCTGAGATGTCCAATATATCCTAAGAATGTTAAAAAAAGAATACAAAGAATTCATTTAAAGTTATACTTTAAAAGAAATTATTTCTAGGGGCAGAAAGATCTTAAGAATTATGATTAAATTTCAAAATGGCTGGTACATTTCTATTATAAAAAAGGCCTTTTGACAGAAGTCTAATAGCTGTCCTTTCAATCAATTTTAGATTCACATAATCTGAAAAAGATCAGATTCTTGCAAAGTAGGAAAGTTCAACACAGTGCTATCACATTTGTAATAGACCTGATGCAAGACATATTTGCAGATATCAGTGAGGCTTAGCTCCATTTGCTGACTTCTAGGACTGATTTCAACACCTCTGTCAACACTGTGCTATATTTTGTCATAGCTTTTGGAATTTTTATGTTTCAAAGTTGATTACTTTTATTTCTCCTTTGAACAGACTTTACAAAAACAGAAACCTGTATTTTACTGTTGAACATTTATTATAATGGAATAGTCTCTATCTTTTACATTTGCATGTTTTTACCTCCACACAACCCTATATATTTACAAACATGAGAACCACTGAGAAAATAGCTTTGGCACATGTCACTGTTTGCTTTAAATGAGTCCTTCCTCTCTGTAATGGCTCAAATGCAGGCAATTGTTAACAATTAACATTGGATCACACTTCAGTGGATTTATATCTGAATAGCACAAACCCTTTGTGTCCTGCTTAATAATGTAGTGCTGCTAATGCATTGCTGCTTTCTACCAATTTCTCAGGTAGCCATGCTTTCTTCTACAGCCATGCATAAAACTTCTATGCTGGGGATTGATTTTTTTGGTTCATTGTAAATAGCAAGATAAACAATCTGTGGACTAAATTCAGTGTAAGTGTGCACACTCTAAATAGGGTTAAAGAACTCCTTAATGTTGATATTTCCTTAGCTTGGCAGTAAAACAAAATCAATGCTAATTTAATAGGGGCTCACAAACCAAGTTTTGCTTTCATTGCCCTTTTAAAAAGAGTATAGGGCTGTAGTTATAAACGGAATTAGTAATTGCTTGGTTGATATGCCTGTTGAATAGCAGATGATTTTTATAGTCTATTCCTTTTAAAGTCTGTTACCTTAATTTTAGATATATTACTTGATAACGAGACTGTTGATTAGAATGGTTGTATTAAACCAGTTTATAATTTTTAAAGTGATTTTTAATTTCCTCTAAACACCCTTCCTTCTGGCAGAGGAAAAAAATTGCTTGTGGGGTGTTCAAAATTGGCCCTGTTTTTTTTTAGATGATCTTTAATTACACTTTAAAACAGAATTTCTTAATGGGGAATTGGAATTCTGCTTGTAAGAAAATTACAGAGGGTATTTGGGGATCTGCTATTAGCTGCAGGAACAAATAGAGAGATTAGTGAGACAAATGATCAGTAGCCTAAAGAAATTACCTATGGGAGACAATGATTAGCCCAGGGAAGATCTAGCTGTGGTCATAAAGGCTGCCTAAATTATGAGCTTATCAAACTTGTTTTAGGAGCTGTTAAGAAGAGGTGGTTTATGTTAGCCACCAGGAATCAGTGGAGGGGTCATTCTGGAGAATAATAAATTCACTATGACCTCTTCCCATGCCTCAGTCAACAACAACAGTGATCTATCCTGAAGTTACAGATTAGAGAAGAAAAAGCAGGGGCCCAGGAGTCCAGAACCATTGATAAACCGCCCATTGATGGAGCCAGGGGAAAGTTTTTTTCTTTTTTCTTTTTTCTTTTCAAGTTAAATGTTTTTAATATATTCATACAGTTACACATCTACCACCACAGTCAATTTTAAAACACTTTCATTACTCTATAAAAGAAATCCTGGCTCTCTGGGCAGGGCATCTCTGAAAAAAAGGCAGCAGTCCCAGTGAGGGGCTTAAAGATAAAACTCCCATCTCCCTGGGACAGAGCACCTAGGAGAAGAGGCAGCTGTGGGCGCAACTTCAGCAGACTTAAATGTTTCTGCCTGCCAGCTCTGAAGAGAGCAGCAGATCTCCCAGCACAGTGCTCCAGCTCTGCTAAGGGACAGACTGCCTCCTTGAGTCCCTGACTCCCGTGCCTCCTGATGGGAAGACACCTCCCAACAGGGGTCGAGTGACACCTCATACAGGAGAGATCCAGCTGGCATCTGGCAAGTGCCCCTCTGGGACGAAGCTTCCAGGGGAAGAAGGTGGCAGCAATCTTTTCTGTTCTGCAGCCTCCACTGGTGGTACCCTGGCAAACAGATTCTGGAGTGGATGCCCAGCAAACTCCAGCAGACCTGCAGAAGAGGGGCCTGACTATTAGAAGGAAAACTAACAAACAGGAAGCAATAGCATCAGCATTAACAAAAAGGACAACAATGCAAAAACTCCATCTTTAGGTCACCAACAACAAAGACCAAAGGTAAACAAATTCATGAAGATGAGGGAAAAAAAGTGCAAAAAGGCTGAATATTCCAAAAACAAGAATGCCTCTTCTCCTTCAAAGGATCACAACTCCTCGCCAGCAAGAGAACAAAACTGGACAGAAAATGAGTTTGACAAATTGACAGAAGTAGGATTCAGAAGGTGGGTAGTAATAAACTCCTCTGAGCTAAAGGAGCATGTTCTAACCCAATGCAAGGAAGCTAAGAACGTTGATAAAAGGTTAGAGGAATTGCTAACTCGAATAATCAGTTTAGAGAAGAACATAAATGACCTGATGGAGCTGAAAAACACAGCACGAGGACTTCGTGAAGCATATGCAAGTATCAATAGCCAAATTGATCAAGAAGAAGAAAGCATACCAGAGATTGAAGATCAACTTAACGAAATAAAGCAGGAAGACAAGATTAGAGAAAAGAGAATTAAAAGGAACAAACAAAGCCTCCAAGAAATAAGGGACTATGTGAAAAGACTGAACCTACATTTGATTGATGCACCTGAAAGTGATGAGGAGAATGGAACCAAGTAGGAAAACACAGTTCAGGATATTATCCTAGAGAACTTCCTCAACCTAGCAAGACAGGCCAACATTCAAATTCAGGAAATACAGAGAACACCACAAAGATACTTGTCAAGAAGAGTAACCTCAAGACACACAATCTTCAGATTCACCAAGGTTGAAATGAAGAATAAAATATTAAGGGAAGCCAGAGAAAAAGTCAGGTTACTCCCAAAGGGAAGCCTATGAGACTAACAGCAGATCTCTCTGCAGAAACCCTACAAGTCAGAAAAGAGTGGGGGCCAATATTCAACATTCTTAAAGAAAAGAATTTTCAACCCAGAATTTCATATCCAGCCAAGCTAAGCTTCATAAGTGAAGGACAAATAAAATCCTTTACAGACAAGCAAATGCTGAGGGATTTTGTCATCACCAGGCTTGCCTTACAAGAGCTCCTGAAGGAAGCACTAAATATGAATAGGAAAAACTTGTACCAGCTACTGAAAAAACAAACCAAAATGTAAAGACCATTGACACTATGAAGAAACTGCATCAACTAATGGGCAAAATAACCAGCTAGCATCATAATGACAGGATCGAATTCATACATAACAATATTAACCTTAAATGCAAATGGACTAAATGCCCCAATTAAAAGGCACAGACTGGTAAATTGGATACCAAGACTCATCAGTGTGCTGTATTCAGGAGACCCATCTCACATGCAAAGACACTCACAGGCTCAACTTAAAGGGGTAGAGGAAGATTTACCAAGCAAATAAAAAGCAAAACAAACAAACAAACAAACAACAAACAAACAAAAACAGGGGTTGCAATCCTGGTCTCTGATAAAACAGACTTTAAACCAACAAAGATAAAAAAAGACAAAGAATAACATTACATAATGGTGAAAGGATCAATGCAACAAGAAGAGCTAACTATCCTAAATATATATCCACCCAATACAGGAGCACGCAGATTCATAAAGCAAGTTCTTAGAAAGCAAGTTCTACAAAGAGACTTAGACTCCTACGCAATAATAGTGGGAGACTTTAACACCCCACTGTCAATATTAGACAGATCAATGAGACAGAAAATTAAGAAGGATATGCAGAACTTGTACTCAACTGTAGACCAAGGGGACCTAATAGGCATCTACAGGTCTCTCCACCCCAAATCAACAAAATATACTTTCTTCTCAGCACCACATAGCACTTATTCTAAAATCGACCACATAATTGGAAGTGTAACACTCCTCAGCAAATGCTAAAGAATGGAAATCACAACAAACAGTCTCTCGGACCACAGTGCAATCAAATTAGAATGCAGGGTTAAGAAACTCACTCAAAACCACATAACTACATGGAAACTGAGCAACCTGTTCCTGAATGACTACTGAGTAAATAACAAAATTAAGGCAGAAATAAATAAGTTCTTTGAAACCAGTGATAACAAAGACACAACATACCAGAATCTCTGGGACACAGCTAAAGCAGTGTGTAGAGGGAAATTTATATCACTAAATGCCCACAGGAGAAAGTGGAAAAGATCTAAAATCGACACCCTAACATCACAATTAAAGAGCTAGAGAAGCAAGAGCAAACAAATTCAAAAGCTGGCAGAAGACAAGAAATAACTAAGATCACAGCAGAACTGAAGGAGATAGAGACATGAAAAACCCTTCAAAAAAAATCAGTGAATCCAGAAGCTGGTTTTTTGAAAAGATTAATAAAATAGATAGACCACTGTCCAGACTAATAAGAAAACAGAGAAGAATAAAATAGACACAATACAAAATGATAAAGGGGAGATCACCACTGATGGTACAGAAATACAAACTACCACCAGAGAATACTATAAACACCTCTACCCAAATAAACTAGAAAATCTAGAAGAAATAAATTCCTGGACACATACACCCTCCCAAGACTAAACCAGAAAGAAGCTGAATCCCTTAATAGACCAATAACAAGTTCTGAAATTGAGGCAGTAATTAATAGCCTATCAAGCAAAAAAAGCCCAGGATCAGACGGAGTAACAGCTGAATTCTACCAGAGGTACAAAGAGGAGCTGGTACCATTTTTTTTCTGAAACTATTTCAAAAAATGGAAAAAGAGGGACTCCTCCTAACTCATTTTATGAGGCCAGCATTATCCTGATACCAAAACCTGACAGAGACACAACAAAAAAGGAAAATTTCAGGCCAATATCCCTGATGAACATCGATGTGAAAATCATCAATAAAATACTGGCCAATCGAATCCAGCAGCACATTAAAAAGCTTATCCACCATGATCAAGTGGGCTTCATCCCTAGAATGCAAGGCTGGTTCAACATACACAAATCAATAAACGTAATCCATCACATAAACAGAACCAATGACAAAAGCCACATGATTATCTCAAGAGATGCAGAAAAGGCCTTCAATAAAGTCTACACCCCTTCGTGGTAAACACACTCAATAAACTAGGTATTTATGGAATGTATATCAAAATAATAAGAGCTATTTATGGCAAACCCACAGCCAATATCATACTGAATGGGCAAAAACTGGAAGCATTCCCTTTGAATACCAGCCCAAGGCAAGGATGCCCTCTCTCATCCTATTCAACATAGTATTGGAAGTTCTGGTCAGGGCAATCAGGCAAGAGAAAGAAATAAAGCATATTCAAACAGGAAGAGAGGAAGTCAAATTAACTGTTTGGAGATGACATGATTGTATGTTTAGAAAATCCTGTTGTCTCAGCCCAAAGACTCCTTAAGCTGTTAAGCACCTTCAGCAAAGTCTCAGGATCCAAAATTAATGTGCAAAAATCACAAACATTCCTATATGCCAATAACAGACAGAGAGCCAAATCATGAGCAAACTCCCATTCACAATCGCTACAAAGATAATAAAATAGCCAGGAATACAACTTACAAGGGATGCGAATGACCTCTTCAAGGGGAACTACAAACCACTGCTCAAGGAAATAAGAGAGGACACAAACAAATGGAAAAATATTCCATGCTCATGGATAGGAAGAATCTATATTGTGAAAATGGCCATACTCTGAAAAGTAATTTACCAATTCAATGCTGTTCCCATCAAGCTACCACTGACTTTTTTCACAGAATTAGAAAAAAACTACTTTAAATTTCATATGGAACCAAAAAAGAGTCGGTATAGCCAAGACAATCCTAAGCAAAAAGAACAAAGCTGGAGGCATCACTCTACCTGACTTCAACTATACTACAAGCAGTTACCAAAACAGCATGGTACTGGTACCAAAACAGATATATAGACCAATGGAACAGAACAGAGGCCTCAGAAATAACATCACACATCTACCACCATCTGATCTTTGACAAACCTGACAAAAACAAGCAATGGGGAAAGGATTCCCTATTTAATAAATGGTGCTGGGAAAACTGGCTAGCCATATGCAGAAAACTGAAACTGGATCACTTCCTTACACCTTATACAAAAATTAACTCAAGATGGAGTAAAGACTTAAATGTAAGACCTAAAACCATAAAAACCCTAGAAGAAAACCTAGGCAATGCCATTCAGGATATAGGCATGGGCAAAGACTTTATGATTAAAACACCAAAAGCAATGGCAACAAAAGCCAAAATAGACAAATGGGATCTAATTAAACTAAAGAGCTTCTGCACAGCAAAAGAAACTATCATCAGAGTGAAGAGTTAACCCACAGAATGGAAGACAATTTTTGCAATCTATCCATCTGACAAAGGGCTAATATCCAGAATCTACAAAGAACTTAGACAAATGTACAAGAAAAAAACAAATAACACCATCAAAAAGTGGGTGAAGGATATAAACAAACACTTTTCAAAAGAAGAGATTTATGTGGCCAACAAACGTATGAAAATGATCACTAGTCATTAGAGGAATGCAAATCTAAACCACAATGAGGTATCATCTCACACCAGTTAGAATGGTGATCATTAAAAAGTCAGGAAACAACAGGTGCTGGAGAGGATGCGGAGAAATAGGAATTCTTTAATACTGTTGGTGGGAGTGTAAATTAGTTCAACCATTGTGGAAGACAGCATGGTGATTCCTCAAGTATCTAGAACTAGAAATACCATTTAATCCAGCAATCCCATTACTGGGTATATACCCAAAGGATTACAAATCATTCTACTATAAAGACACGTGCACATGTATGTTTATTGCAGCACTATTCACAATAGCAAAGACTTGGAACCAACCCAAATACCCATCACTGTTACTGGATAGAGAAAATGTGGTACATATATATCATAGAATACTATGCAGCCATAAAAAAGAATGAGTTGCTGTCCTTTGCAGGGACAGGGATGAAGCTGGAAACCATCATTCTCAGCAAACTAACACAGAAACAGAAAACCAAACACTACATATTCTCACTAATAAGTGGGAGTTGAACAATGAGAATCTATGGGCACAGGGAGGGGAACATCACACACTGGGGGCTGTTGGGAGACAAGGGGAGGGATAGCATTATGAGAAATACCTAATGTAGATGGGTGCACCAAACCAACATGGTACATGTATACCTATGTATAAAACCTGTACGTTCTGCACATGTACCCCAGAACTTAAAGTATAATTTTTTTAAAAAAGTGAAAAAAGAAGAAAAAAGAAAAAACAAATCCTGTACCCCTTAACCATCACCTCCCAAACCCCCATCCCGCCTAGGCCTAGGAATGAACAAACACAGTAATCTGTTTTCTGTCTCTCTAGATTTTCCTGTTTTGAAAATTTCATATAAAGAGAAGCATATGATATGTTCTCCTATGTGACTGACATCTTTCACTAAGCATAATGTTTTCAAGGTTCATCCATGTTGTATCATGTATCAGTACTTCATTTATTCTTATTGCAGAATAATATTTCATTTTATGGATAGACTACATTCTGTTTCTCCGTTCGTCAACTCATGGACATTTGGGTTGTTTTCACTTTTACGTTAAGTTTTTGTGTGGACATACATTTTCATTTCTCTGGGGTTTATACCAGTGAGTAGAATTGCTAGGTTATGTGGTAACCCTGTGTTTGCCATTTGAGGAATTGCAAGGCTTTTCCAAAGTGGAGCCAGGGGAAAGGTTTTAGTTGGTTTTCTGGAGTGAGAAGGCAGATGCAGAAGGCAAGATGAAAGTAATGCTGTTTTCCTCTTAAGAAGGTCAAAGGTAATCAGAATTGGCAGTAGCCAACATGTTGTTGGTTGTTGGTAAACTTCCTGAGAGCCTACCATGTCAGAGAGGATGAGAGAAGCCAGAGCTGATGTGCCAAAATGTATAGCAACTTTATTTTACAAGATGAGCATTTCAAAAATGAAGTTTTAAAGCTCTCTTTACAGATGTAGGCATTTCCAACATGAAATGTAATTATAACCTCTAGGCTAGAGCTAGAGCCAGGGAGAAAGGAACCTAGAGCTAGAGAGAAAGGAACTGAGCGTGAGTTAAGAATATGAAGCCTGTGAGAAAGAAACAAGTCTACAGTAAGGAAGTACAAAACTTAGTCTTGTGCATGACGTTTCCACCTTCTGTGAGGTTTAAACCATTGTGTAGAGAGGACCATGATCACCTAGTGACAGCTTTGATGTAATCAATAGCTCTCTCTCCAGCTCTCACCCATTTCTCTGTGTGACCACATTTTAAAACTCTACACCTCAGTAAAAGATCAAGTATATAGTAGATGTTTAATAAAAATATGTGGCCGGGCATGATGACGCATGTCTGTAATTTCAGCTTTTTGGGAGGCTGAGGTGGGTGGATCCCTTGAGGTCAAGAGTTCAAGACCAGTCTGGCCAACGTGGGGAAACCCTGTCTCTACTAAAAATACAAAAAAATTAGCCAAGTGTGGTGGCACATGCCTGTAGTCCCAGGTAGTTGGGAGGCTGAGGCACGAGAACCGCTTGGACCCAGGAGGCAGAGGCTGCAGTGAGTCAACTCTGACTCACCACCGTACTCCAGCCTGGGCAACAGAGTGAGACTCTGTCTCAAAAAAGTATATGTGGACTCTGCATTAATAACTATGTTTATAGATGAATTTGTTGGACAAAGATACATTTTATTCATAAATCGATTGATTTTGAGGAGTAATTATGTTGAAATTTTTTACACACTTTTTTTCCCCCTTATTAGAGTGGATAAGCTTCTTAATACACCAGAGCTTTCTTCCTAAGATTTATAGTTTGTTTTTAGTCATTGTTTAGATATTTTGAAAAATGGACTAGGTCCAAGTCAACTTAACTACTTGTTAAATGACTACTCTGTGTAAGACACCACAATAGGCACAGGAGAACATGAAGAAAGTGACACTTGTTCTGTGTCCTCAAACAACTTAAAAAACACCTAGTAATATTTGTGTTTCAGTTTCAAATCTGAATCATACAAAAATGATTAAAAATAAGGCTGTGGGTGAGTACGGTGGAAGGGGTAGACGTTGTACCAGCTGCACTCTGCTCTTCCTTGGATTAATCATCATCCTGGGTATTATCTAGGCAGAACTGTCTGTCTGAGGTCATACCACTTAGGTCATAGAAGGCTTGTTTTTCATGGGCCAAACAGAACCAGGTTCTCTGTCAAAAGTTAATTAATAATAAACGATGATAACATTATTAACAACGTGGAGGAGGCAATTCAGTGGCCTGGCATGTTGTTTATTGATGTTTGCATTGTGGACTGGCACTGTTGTATATATTTTTGTTTCCATCTTATTTAGAGCACAGAGTGACAGGAAATTAATATTTGTTAAACAAACACATGAAGGGCTATTGAAAACTCTTTTTTTTCGTTCATTTACAAGTTTGTAACAATAACATTTATAAAGGCAAAAAACCTTTTTGTGGATGATCCCTGTCCATGGCCTGAAAATACTTCAGGGAGAAGCAGTGGTGTACCCAGGTGGTGGCTTGGGGAGGAAGTCAGAAGAGCCTTCAGCCAACATATCCATCATGGCCCCTGTAGGCACTGGAGCAACATCAAAAACATTTCCAAAAGGTCCTCCTTAGTGTTCCATTTTCCAAATCATAGGCTTTCTAGGGGCTGAGAGTGCACATTTCCTCCACAGGTGGAATGAGTCTGCCTTTCTGAATTTTGAATAAAATACAGGACCTGAATGGTATATGTATCAGTTAACATTTTTAAAACAAAAAACTGTCTGTTAACACCGCATGTTCTCACTTATAGGTGGGAATTGAACAATGAGAACACTTGGACACAGGAAGGGGAACATCACACACCGGGGCCTGTTGTGGGGTGGGCGGAGAGGGGAGGGATAGCATTAGGAGATATACCTAATGTAAATGATGAGTTAATGGGTGCAGCACATCAACATGGCACATGTATACATGTGTAACAAACCTGTATGTTGTGCACATGTACCCTAGAACATAAAGTATAATTTAAAAAAAAAAACTGTCCCTCTAGGGTTGACAATATCTGTCTTCTTTTCATCCTCCTGATTGGGAAAATTCAGATCAGAGACAGACACAGGCTTACTTATCATACCCACCCAGGCACATGTGTATATGGACACACTCACTGCTCCCCCACCACCCAACACACAGAGAGGAGACAGAGAAAATAACGGGGGTGGGGATGCAGAGTGGGAAACTATTAGACTTATTTGGCAGCCTTTTTGTATCTGAAAAAATTGCAGTGTCCATATTTGACCAAAGCCATAATGGTGCCCTAGTTCTAATCACCAGCCTCCTCATTTCATTTCTCAAAGATTTAACTTCTGAAAGACTCAGACATTGGATAACATATTTTTGAAAGGAGACAGTTTTAAAATAACTACTTAAGTTATTTAAAGATTGTTCCCTTTGTTGTTGGACATTGAGCACAAAGAACATCAATCTGAATTGCTGTGGGACATTTTGTTTTATGCTATTGTGCAGGAGAATAACAAAATTTTAGTTTAAGCCATAGTTGGAATTATTCTTCAAAAATCCGACAGCTATGCACCTACAAATAACTTGCTTTAAACAACCTTCAGAATCAGTTCTATTATTGTTCACTTACTACACGCTGTAAAAAAAATTGGATAAAACTAGTGGTAGCAAAATATTGAGCTGACTGTGGGCCTGAGACATGGCACTCTGTGGTTCTTTTTGTGAGATCCACAAATTTTAATTAAGGTCCACAATTGCACATCCTTCTATTCAAAGTAATCCAAAATACTTTCTTAGTTTTATAACTCAGTGACTTTTTATATTAGCACTTTCAGATTGACCATTCATATTTCCAAATTTTGGTGGAGATTAGAGCTTTCATAAGTCATCCAAAAATATTGGATCTATCACCGCATGAGACTACTATGTATTTATTGTTTCCTTTTTTAAAAAAAATTTCACAATAGAAGTATACTAGCTCCAAGAGGCTGTGAGTCGTCCTACTTTAAATGGTAGTGGCAGAAAGAAAAACAAAATACCTTGTTTACCATTGGTGATTTCCAAATTGTTGTGTCTTCCAGATGGCTTAGAGAGGTTAAATTACTACAATGAATACCATTTTGAAAATATGTTTCTCTTGGTATCCAAAGACATCAAGTTAAAATCTTAGTTTCATGGAATTTTAACATAACCCACATTTTGGGGGAAGAAAATCACAAAGGGTTTTCATGTACTGTTATCTCAAAACCCTGCAATGTTAGCTGACCACCAGCGTTGTTTTCTTGGGGTAGATAATGTTTTCCAGCTGTCCCGTTACCACCTCTTCCTTGTTTCTCTTATTTGGGCCACCACTTGCTCTTCATCGTAACCAAATAGTAGAATCGGTGTTGACTGTATTGCTATTATAGATTAAAAAAAAAAAGAAGAAGAACGAAGTGAGTTTATATCATGGCGCTCTCTATCAATTAGGAATCAAACTCTGAGCTCCCAGGTGATTGTCATCAAGGCCTAGAGAAGGATACCAGCCACAGGGCAAATTGCAGAGAGAAAATTCTTTCCTGAAGTACAGAGGTTCTCATAGCTATTAGTTTTAACCCTGCTAAGTCAATTATTTATTATGAATGTAGAAATGGAATTATAGCACATGCAGATGTGTATATGAATTGCAATATTGACCTGCTTTACTCAATGCAGAGTCATGAAACGGGACAATTTCCCATCAAATCCTCATACTACAATAGAACTTTCAATATGTGCCCACAGGGCAGCCCTCCCAATACTCTATATTGCCTTTTAAAGCAATAGGAGGCTTCTTAAGGCTCTCACAGATTTAATAAAACCTCCATCAAATTTCGGTTGCTGTAGCCCCAAACAATCAAGTTTCAAGGACTTGCGAGGCCTCACCTGGATTTGCACGGCCGTGGAGCCAGACGGAGTTTTTATTAAACCTGATCTCACACTGTTGGAGATGTTGGTGGAGTTGAGCGAATGAGCAACTGGAGCCGCTCTATGGTGGGACAGATCCAATCGGCAATCCTCTGTGCAGGCATCCCCCAGCACTGCTTGCGTGTTGTATGTTGCAGTGTTTACATAGCGTTTTCACAGAAGGATTCATTTAGGATTAACTTAATTGAATAAACACAAAGCTGCATAATTTATGGACCAAAATAGTTTTTCCTGGTTGGGTTGCTGACTAGCATTTCCTTTCTCCCTAATGGAATATTGTAAAGCCCCCATATTGTTATAATCAGAATTTCATCTTTGAGTTGATTCTGTTCATTTGCATAATATGATTTTATTATAAGCCAGATGTATAAATAATTGCTCATAAAGAGAGCTTTTCCTTCAAGCAAAGTAATGCAAATATATGTGTGTGTGTGTGTATATATATACAGATGTGTGTATATATACAAATATAGCTTATGTTTAATTTTTTTATTTTTCTAATAGAATAACTAAATCTAGTAGCAAAATCTTTTCATTATGTGGATTATACTGAATTCTTGTTAATGTTTACCCCCAAAAAGATAATTTAGGAAAATCAATACAGTGGCTGAGATTTTGCTAATGAGATAGGATAGAGTACATGCTGGGAAGGTGTAGTGATTGTTCTGGGGCCCCAGAAAATTAGCCATCATGGTACTTCCCTATTTAAGAATCCATAATGAGTCCCTGTTGTCTGTTAAATCAAGTTTGGACTGCTTTACTTGTATTTCAAGAGCTTTCATAATCTGGCTTCATTCTACCTGTCCAGCCTGATTAACCCTGCTCATTACTACATGCCTTCCATTAGGGATTGGTGAGCAGTGATAATCACTCCCCATGGGCACCACATACAGCCTCGTGCCTCATTTGCTGAAAATGCATGATGGTCTTTGCACCTGCTGTTCCCTCTACATTGAATGCTCGCTCAACTTTTTGTGCCTGACAGTTGAAATGTTAGCTATTTTTAAAGGTGCTGCATAAAATCCATCATCTCAGGATGAGAAGGAAACTGACTACTCGGTCCTACAGTGAACTTCCACTTCTGTGGTAGGTTGAAAAATGGCACCCCAAAGATATGTCTAATCCTCATCTCTAGAACCTGTGAATATTACTTCATTTGAAAAAAAAAGGTCTTTGCAGATACAATTAAGGATTTTGAGATAAGGAGATTGTCCTGGATGATCTGGGTGGGCCCTAAATGCCATCGCAAGCATCCTTATAAGAGAAATGAGAGGGAAATTTGACACACAGAAGAGGAGGAGGCAAGTGACTGTGGAGGCAGAGATTGGAATGATGTCACAAATCAAGGAAGGCCTGTAGCCACCAGAAGCTGGAGGAGGCAAAGACGTAATTCTCCCCTGGATTCTTAGTAAGGAGTGTGGCCCTGATTTTGGATTTCTGGTCTCCAGAACTAGGAAAGAATAAGTTTCTGTTTCTTTAAGCTACCAAATTTGTGGTAATTTGTTACCATAGAAAATAAAGACACCTTCTTTGGAAAGTACTGAACGTTTACTCTGGTACAGGTAAGAATCTAATCGTTCCCTAATGCTTCATGTGTGGCTGCTCTCTTCCCAAATAGATTATAAATGATTGGTAGGCTCTTAGAGGTAACTGGCACAGATATGGTCCTAGAATATCACTGAATTCTTTTGGAATATGTACTGCTTATTTTTAACACACTGGAAGAGACAAGATGCTGGTTGCCTCTCTGTTCTGTTGACAATTGATATTCTTGCTTCAGGTAAATAGTCACCTCTACAATGTGATTGTGGATCTAAATAAACTGTTTTCTCTTGAACTGTCTGTGCAAAAGTATAATAGATGTAGGTATTTGATATGTCTTTGTTATCTAGTCCAGTCTCCTCCTCATCTACAAATCCCCTGTGTGGTAATTTTTTGGTTCCCAGGGTTGCTGACACACCTGCAGTCCATTTTCATCTGTTACAGAATGTCATCATTGTGGCTGGCTCCCATTCAAATTTCTCATCTTTCCAGAGGAAAGGGTCCAAAGGGCTTATGAGATTGGCAGTGCTATACCTCAGCTTAGCATTCTGGGCTTATGCAACTAAAACAGGGTTAGCAAAATTAGCAGGCACAAGAAACATATAAGGCCAGACCTCATGAGGCCAGGCTGCACTTCCCCTGATGTCCAGGGCTCTCCAGAGCAGAACTCACAGTGCCTCAACATTGGAGCATGGAACATAGCTGGATAGGGAATGAAGCTCAATGTTCTGACCTGATAGTCTTCTGACAATCCTTTAAAATGACTCATTTATAAGGACGCTAAATTTTCAAGAATGAGTTCCTTCAAGTTAAATATTTTGGAATACATTTCAGTTTGGCTGTTTGCAGTAACTTTTATTTGGTCACAAATGTAACTCAGGGTAGAAAGTGTAGGCTGGTTATGCCTGGTTCTGACATTGAGAACTTTAGAACCTCCTCTGAGGTATATCAATATTTAGAAATTTGAATTTCAGAGGAAAAGTTCACCTAAATATTCATCTACAGGAGATCGGAACTAGGTTCTTGGTTTACCACAAGACTAGTCTCTGGAGACAGAGATGAAAGCATTTGATCAAATTAATTTATAACAGCCTTTTCAGGCTGTTAAATAGTAACCCATGGGTATTCTAAGGGGAAACTTCAATAATATTTCTAATCAAGGGGCTACTGATATCAAAATAACTAGTGCCTTCCTGCCTGTCTCTATGAGGACAGTTTAAATACTGTAAAAAATAATCAAGACTCTTTTCTCTATTCTTTAATAATATTGTCCCCAAGTGGTACTATTGGTAAGCCCGAGGGCAAATCTCAGGGTATTCCTAGCATGGCTTTCCAGAGAGGGATTCTGTAAGCAAAATTCCCTTGATAATAAGACAAATAGTTCTCTCTGATTTATTGCTAGCCAAAATGTGTGCATTTAAACCTAGGTAACCACACTCATTGTAGCCTTTCTGTTAATTTCTCCTAGGTTGAAGAAAGCCCTTACTAAAGGGAGTTCTTTAGCTGCCAAACTGTTTAGATCCTTTTCTGAGTGGTGGCTCACCTGGTTTAACTCGTCAGATGTAGTTAAAGTAGAATGGACACAAAGAAAAGTCAATCTAATTTACAAAAAGCAATAACTTGTGATAACCAAATTCATCCAATTGGCTTTTGAGTGTCTCCTCAAAGTTCTAAATTAACTTTCTTTTCAACAAGCTGCAGGTCTGAGTCTCTCCATCTGTTACTCCATAGGATAAGCAGGTAGGCTATAGGCTTACTAATTTTATCACTAACCAGGACCATATTCAGTATAACTACATTGAAAAAGTTTAGAAAATAATTTTAGACACTTTGTAGGGTTTATTGGTTTATCAATGGCTTTTGGATCATATACATGAACTGTCAATTAGGCATGTCATCTGATCTTGATCTAGCCTTTCAAAGTTTCTTTTAGCGTTTGTCTACATACCACATCAAAATCACAGTGGGGAAAGCGAATTCCATTTGTAAGTGGCATGAAAAAGGGCTTTCTCCATATATATATATATATATGTATATATATATGTGTGTATATATATATACACACACACACACACATATATATGCATTTCTAATGATTTTCTGTGGTTCAAAGATGAACTGGATGCTCCCTACCAAATGCAAATATGCTTCACATTCTGCTGATCCCAGAATGTCACCTACACTTAATACTGCCTTTGGACTCAGGGATGACTTCCTACAGGAGGCGATGCTTTAAGAGTGGCTTTGTCGGGCAGATAAAAGGTCAGTGAGCCCTCTGGCAGAAGAAACAGCACATTTATATGTAGGTTGGAGACAGCTTGACACCTTGGGGCACTTTAAGTGGTGCCTCAGAACCAATTGTAGTTCCAAACTATAGTCCTAAACTCAGCCTGGGAAGCTCTTTAGCCTGCAGCTTTTGAGTGAAAGTGTGTCAGTTGCTTGCTTTTCAATTCAGAGAATTGCTTTGGTCTCTGCTGTTACTTTTATGTCCTAAAACCGTCTTCACTTCTATGTGGGTTCCCTGAATTTGGTTCCTTTGCCTTCAGACAAGCACCTTTCTCCTGTCCGGTCTTGGAAACAGCTAACATGGATGTTTGCCAGGATTTTGATCCAGCCTTTCCCCAAAACAGTCTCGGCTTTCATTGGATTCCCTTCTGGGGGCAGCCTGCAAGGAAGTGACACCAGCCTCAGTCCCAGATTCCTGGCCCAGACCTTGTCCTTTTTGTATGACTAGGATGGGGATCACTGGTACCAGGATGCAAAACCAGAGTGGTAGGAAAGGGCCAGATTGCTGAGGCCCTTGCATAGTATGTTAAGGTATTTGGAGTCTATCTATAGCTTTGGTGAGCCACTGGGTGAATTGAAGTAGTGCAGTGAAGTGATCAATATCCATTTTACAAAGATGACCTTGGTGGTCTGGAGGAAAGTGAATGAAGTAGGAAATAACAGGAGGCTGTGCCAATACTCAAGTTAGAATTGAGGAACAAAGGTAATGTCAGAGAGGTTAAAACAAGGAAAGAGATTCAAAATATTTTAAAAGGTAATGTTGATGAGAATTGCTGACTTGGATTTAAAAGTAAGAGAATAGGAAAGAGAGAGAGGTTAAGAAAACTTGCAGGGTGGTGGTACCATATTACTTGTAATAGGATCACAGGAGGATGATCAGGTTTAAGGAGAAGTTAATGGAATAACAATGGACTTAGTCATAATACATCTTGAGTGTGAGCCTTCTATGAGGAATCCAGGTAGAGCAACCCAGTACACAGTTGAGAGTATGAGGAGAGATGGTTAAAGGTAGAGGCCTATGAGTTGTCATTGGCACCCATAAATTGTGGTAGAATATTATTCAGCTCTTGATAATTATAATTACTTAAAATGATAATAACTAAGACTAAGTAGAATATGAAAACATAAAAAGAACAGGGTAAAAAATTGTATTTATTGTATGATTTCAACTATATAAAAATTGTGTTTGTAAACAGATAAAAGTAGGAAAGGGAAATAGAAAAATTAAACACAGCAGACTTGTTAAGATGGTGGATTATTTTTAAATTTTTCATATTCTGCCTCTTTTAAAAAACAATTTGCAGTGTCATGAGACATCATTAATTTTCTAAAAACGTCACTTCTGTAGTTATAATATTGTTCATGTAATACATTAAAAATTGCAAGGGCTGTTGGGCATGGGTGTGAAAATATTAATATGAGATATCATATGAGAAAGTACTTTGTAAACTTCCATGTGAATGATTATTACAATATGAACATGATCCTTTTTTGACTGTCTAAAGAAGTGATATTTTCATAGTTAGCTTCTAGTATTTTGTGTTCCAGATGTTTGTGTTAGTATACAGATTCTCTACATCATTTTGAAGATCATAGCCATGGAATTTCCTGAAAATTTATAATATGAGTAAAACACAAGTAAAAAAAGCCTTTGATGAAATTTGCTTGGATTATCAGACTCATTTATCGAGCAACCTCTGTATGCCAGGTGCTATGCTGATGACATATGAAAAGAATAAAACATACCTTCTATCTTCAGGAATTTTAGAATTTGGTGCAAGAAATGAAAAGCAAATAAGCAATTATTCAGTGTGATGGGTGAGATCAAGGGGAGCTTACCCAGAATTTTAAGGGAACACATCACATAAGGCACCAGAGGCTTTCCAGAGAAGATGGTGTCTGCAATGAGTGTTGAATAATGTGGAGTCAGTTTCCTCTTTCATGCTTTTCTTCTGGCACATATAGGATGCAGATGCAAGTGAATAAATCAGTGAATAAATTAATGGAGTTGTGGATTCTTTGGAATTGGAGGAAGCTTCAAGGACCATCTAGTCAAATAGATTACACAGTGACTCAAGTTGGATTCAGAAACCTAGGCTTTATGAATTTACATCCAGTTGTCTTTCTGCTGTATATTGCTGCTGGGGTGGACATAGAAGAGAGAACTGAATGAAGAAAAGCATGAAAGAGGAAACTGACTTGGTGAGAGCAAGAAGCAGGAGTTTGCTACCAAGTAGTGGTAAATGAGGTGACCATCCCGGCTCTCACCCAACACCAACACACCAGACCAACTTCTGAGGTCCTGTGATGGTAGCCAGGGGAGAGGCCTCTTGAACGGCATTCCTAAAAGGCAGTCAAATTTTCGTGGCTTGTCCACCTTCTGGAGGCCCAGATTTCTCCCCCTTTCTTTAGGTGAGGGGTCACTTTGCCTCTATGTGAGAGTTATGAAGGGCTGCTTTGTTCCGGGAGAAATTTTGTCACCTGTACAAGTCAAAAGCCATGATTTCCATGGTTCTGTGAACTCAGGCAAAACCATGGATTTTCATAAAGAAAGATTCAATTGTGTAATAGCTTTCTCACTGCTGTGATGTTTCAGGACAACCTAACTGTAATGTCATTTCCATGCTTCTAAATTGTTTTTTATCGCAGATGAAATGAAATGAAGCTGTTAATGACAAGCTGAATGGGAAATGCATCTGGCAGCCCTGTGAGGGATGAATCAGCTGCCCTCTCCTTGTGAGAGCGACACCTTGCTTTTATTTTGCCCAGCTCTTCAAAGTGAAATGGCAAATAGCATTAGCAGATCAGGCCAGGAGGACTGAAGGCAACTTTGTGGTGTATGTAATTTGGTGCTTCTTTGCTGTTGGATGTATTTGTGTTAAGTGCCCCCATCTACTCAAATATCAGAGGAGGAATTTTTGAATTTGGGTAGTACTGACTCTTAGGTTGGTGGAAAGTTTGTAGGGTAGATTGTGTGATAAAGAAAATTAGCAATTTCTTGAGACTGGCCTCCTTGAGGCCTGGGTAAAAGGTTATAAGGACAGATCTCATTAGGCTGGAAGGTGTTTTATATTATCAAAGCAGGGCTTTCTCAAGGCAGTTTATCCTTTTGCCTGGGGGAAGATGAGTTTTCTAAATGACTCAACTAACTTCTTTTTGGCATACTTTTGCATTTGGTTCATTTCCAGGTACCAGAAAGAATGTAAATATGGAATGAATCAACTTTTTCCACATTTTTCTCTAGCAGTTCTTTTATGAAGAACAGATTTTCCATAGAGGAAATTAAAAAATACATAAAACTGAGAAACGATGGTGTTGTTGAGAGCGGCCTCATTTTCCATGTCACTTTGTAACTGGCAATGCACACTGTATTCAAATGGCATTAATATAAAGTATAGAGTTTGTTTCAATTAGCTTCATTCCTCCTCAAGATGAGGAATTATCATAAATCCCTGAAATAACAGTTGACTCAGAGATGCTTGTGTCATTGCACTGGGATTTTTTTTACAGCTTTTCTTAAAAAAAAAACTACACTTAGTTATAAAAATGATTAAACTCTGATTTAATGCATTTGATATGGGCCTTTTGCCTAAATTGGGAATGAGGAGAGGAGGGCAATATTATAACTCATTTTCAAAGAGAGAAAAATTATTCTTTTGCTGTAAATTCGGGTAGAATATTTTTTTCCATTTTAGAGCATTTTTCTACATGGAACACAAGAATTTTCATTAGCATTCAGTTCAGATTTTTTTGTTGGATGCCACTCTTTTGAATGATTTGAAAATATTCTTCTGGTGCATCTGTAAACATCTGAAAATTCGATATTTGGTAAAAGACAATTGATATGGACAGCTCAAAAAGCCAGAACTTTATGCAAAGCAGTATCTGGATTGCCATCTAAATGAAAACCGCATGTCAAACAGATGCCATAAATATGAATTCAGACAAATGCCCATTGATAGTTTTTCTGTGGTGCATCTTAGATGGTTCAGTGAGTTACAGATCTTGTGAAGTGCAGCCTGTTTGGTATGCTGAAGGCAAGTTAAAGTTCCCTTCCTTTCTATTGTGACACTACAAGTCTAACCTTTATTGTCAGGGTCTCAGCTGAATTTTCTAACAGCAGATGAGTGGGAATTCATGGAAATAGCATGTGTTTCACCAGTTTCCTTTATTTCTCCCTCAGGACAAGCAGCTGTCAGGTCAGCCCCCCATTGCAGAGCTTGAAGCCATCAAGAGCAGGGATATATTTGCCTTGTTCTGAGGGCAGGCTTTCTGCCGACTCCGGAGATCACATAAATACCTTCAGGCCAGCATGTCTGAGTCATCAGTGAGTGACCTCCTTGACAGGCTGAAACCACAAAATGGGACTTATGGAGCCAGTGAAGCAGGCTGCCCAGCTCTGGGTTCAGCTGAAGCAATCAACAGGAAAGGGAGATTCATTCATGTTCGCACTCCCATTTTTCTACATGGTAGGAAACTAATTCCAGAGAGTAATAGTAGTGTAACAACAAATCCACATAACTTTTATAACCCCATTACCTCCAGTGCTTTACAATGAAATCCAGAGTCTTTGATAGAACATGTTCCTTAATTTCTTTATAATTACAACTAGACATAGTTTTAGAAAGCAAGCTTGACTTTTTAAAATATGAGTTTAACATCTTTTCGTTAGCAGATCTCACTTGCGTGAGGTGAGGAAGGCCAGTTTTGCTATTAACCTACCTTACTCCCCTAGGTCATGGGATGTGAGCTTCCTAGGATGAGAAAGGAGGAAGATGCCAGTCTTTGTTTTCAAGTGCTTGCCATTGTTGTGTGGAGTTGAGAGCTCATGTACTTTGTGTCCTTAAAAAGTGTATTTCTCTGTTTTTTCTCGGTAATAATTTCTAACACTAACTTATTGCTAGATTATTTACCTAGATCATTGTATTCACTTCTTGAAATAACCCTATAATTAATATTATTGGCCTCAGGGTGAAACCAAAGCTGATGGGATAAATAACTTGCCGGAAGTCATGCTAATAAGGGGTAACTGACCAATTTGAATCTGCCTATCTGCCCACGGAGCTTATATTCTTCTTCATTTATCAAGGCTTGAAAAATGTGTGAACTGGCCAAGGGATGTACTAATTTTGTCTTCACACTACAGGTCTGATGGGACTGTGGAACAACTGCATTTATTAAGTACACTTAGTACATCTTTTTTAAGTTTTTGATTTTTTTTTTCATTTATTCAACAAACATTTAGTAAAAACTTCCTACTAGGTGCTGGGGATATAGCTATGAACAAAACAAGTAAAAAAACCTTCCATGTAGAAGTCAGAATGAGGCAGAGTGAGAACTCAACCTGCTTTTGCTAAAGGGAAGGAAGAGGCTATGACTCAAAGAATGCAGACATCATGTAGAAGCTGGGCAAGGTGCTAGGAGATGGATTCTTCTCTAGAGACTCCATAAAAGGAGCGCAGCCCTGCTAACATTTTGATTCTACCCCAGTAAGATCCATGTCAAACTTTTAACCTATAGAAGGGTAGGATAATAAATTTGTATTGTTTAATGCTACCAAATTTGTGGTAATTTGTTAAAGCAGCAATAGTAAACTCATGCAGATGACATTGAAAGATTCTCCTCAGAGTCTGGGCATCATCAGATTTGCTGTCTTCATGAGATTCTTGCACTGGCAGTGTAGAGCCTCGATCACTGGGGCCAAGGCTAAAGGCAGAGAGATGAAGTAGGAGGTACTGTAAAGACAAAACATCACAGGGTCAGAGTCCACCATAAGGCAGTGGATGTGAGTTTGTTTACTTGTTTGGCAAAGCATTTGTAGAGTAAATGTTGTAAAGCTGAAAAGAAGGAGCCAGAGATGAGCACGTTTTAAAAATTGAGGATAAGGGGCCAGGTGCAGTGGCTCACACCTGTAATCTCAGCACTTTGGGAGGCTGAGGTGGGCAGATCACGAGGTCAGGAGATCGAGACCAACCTGGCTAATACAGTGAAACCCCATCTCTACTAAAAGTCCAAAAAATTAGCTGGGCGTGGTGGTGGGCGCCTGTAGTCCCAGCTACTCGGGAGGTTGAGGCAGGAGAATGGCATGAACCAAGGAGGCAGAGCTTGCAGTGAGCTGAGATCACACCACTACACTCTAGCCTGGGCAACAGAGTGAGACTCCATCTCAAAAAAAAAAAAAGAGGATAAGGAGAGACACTTGTTGGAAATAGGTGTCTGAGTGCATAGGAGAAGAGACAGGTGTCAGCCTGTGGGATAGGCAGGATGTGTTGCTAGGAAGAGTGTCACTGTTTCTGGCGGCATTTTAGAGCAATGCTAGTGATGCTGCTTATGATGGAGATGGTGGAGTGATAACGATGGTGGGAATGGGAGTATTTGGGCATGGGTAGAAGGAAATGGAGGCACCCAGGTATGAGAACTTCTCTATTTCTTTGTGTAGAAGAAGGGGAGTTCATCAACTGAAAGTCAGTAAGGTAGAGTTTCACGATAGCCCCTGTGCAGAGTGGAGGGGACGGGGCAGGCTAGGCGGTGTTAAGTCTTGCCTTCAGCATACCAAAGCCTTGCCCTTTTTGGCATCACTTTTTGAGGCTGTATGATACATACATATATACATATATATGTATATATATACACATACATAATACAAGATATGTATTATACATACATATCTACATATATGTATGTATAAGATATGTATGTATGCATACATATATATGTAGATATGTATGTATAATACATATCTTGTATTATATATATGTGTGTATATATATATCTCTTCCCTCACCAATGTGTGTGTGTGTGTATATATATATATACACATATATATATATCTTCCCTGACCAATGCTCAGCAACCTAGGAGTAGGAACAGAGATGGGCATGTTAAGGAGTAAGGATTTGGAAGAGAGAAGGGAGCAAGGTATTCTACCCCTCCCTTTAGTGAGGAAGTGATTTTTACATGGAATGGAAGAAAAAATCATTTCATTTTGTTTGAGACTGATTTCAGGAATTCCCAAGAAGTACATCTACATCTATCCCACGATTCTCTACAAAACCTTCTTCATTCAGTTCACAACTAGATCTTTCCTTCAAATCAGGGTCATTATCTTCTGTTAAGGCAAATATATCAAGAAGAAAGGCCAGCCAGCCATGCCTATCTTTGTAGGAATGAGTTAGTTCCTTTCCTGGGAAAAAGTGTCACTGGGGAAAAAATGATGGGGAGGACCACATTGAGTTACTTGGGAGGAGGGGCCCCATCTTGGGAAGAGAAGGCTTAATTGCTAGAGCTCTGAAGGTAAATGGCTTTTCAACCACCTATATTTACCTTCCACGTTCCCAAAGAGAATGCTGGGGCCTGGCTGGGGAGTCAGGGATGGCAGGACCTTACTTCCCACAGGCTACCTGGGTATTTTGTGCTCTGTCAAGGTTTGCATTGCTTATACATTGAAGTATGTTTGCATGTAGTCCTGTGGAAGGAAAACGCGAGACACTATGGGAGAGGACAGGGAAGATACATATTCCCTTTGGGACTGGGAGAAGTCCCTGTCACTGTCTGTCAACAGAGAAGCTACATAGTGCCATCTTATGCAACTTAAAATGGGAGAGATGACAAGGCATAGCATTCAATCCAGAAGTCCCTTGAGGGCTGGTAACTCTCTTTGGGAGGCATACCCTAAAAAGAATGCACAGCCAGTTAGGGTTAGAGTTCTGTTTAATATCAAAGGAAACCTTTCTCATCTTTAAGAAACATGTATAAAGACAGCCTGTAATCCCCAGTGCCTCAGATTTATGCTTTCCAAATGTGGACACCTATTTTTCCATGTGCTCGATATCTTTTTAATGGACTACAAATATTTGAAATGTGTAAACACCAGGGAGGATGAGTATTTTAAGTGTGTACGGTTGGAGCTGGATTAGGAGAACTTGGATAGAGGAGGGAAGCATGAGACAAGATGTCCCAGCGGTTTAAACTGCTGGACAAGAGCATATTCTTAGACCAGGGAAAGTGGAAATATTCTTTCCTTTGAACTTTCAGAATTCACTCATCAAAAAGCATCTTTCTTTTTTGGAGGTGTGTTGTCTTTGAATTTTATACTTGAGCTAGAAGGACTGTGTTCTTCCTTCTGTACATACCTGCCTTCCAGAAGAGGTGGGGTCAAGTGTATCTTGGACATCTCCCCACTCTCCCCGCCACAATGGTACTAATATACATATACTCTTTGTTTCCAACCCAGTCTTTCTCTTAGAGGAATTAATAGCTTCAAAGCCAAATACTGACATGATTAGAAAAGATTGCTCATTCTAAATAGAGTGGTATGTTTCCAGTCAAAATAATCTCTGGAGTCTTTTCTGTGGTTTTCCTTACTGCACTTCCTTAATCAGACACACCTCCACTGGAGATCCTCCATTTTCCCAGGTGCAGAATGGGAAGAGAATATACTGTATAATACTTTGGTGAAGATTAAATGAGATATTAACACAGGTGAATCACTTGCACATACAGAGCCCCCAGTGCTAATTCACATCAGTTGACAGTGAATGATATCCTGCTTTTCCTAATGTTTATTGATGTTTTCATGCATTTATGCACTTTTTAAATTGTTTAGAACTGGAATGTTGTAGTTCCATGGGTCTCAGCTGTGGGTGTTTTGTTTTGGTCATAAAGTACCCATTGGTAAGTGACAGGATGGCACAATGGTGAGAACACGATCCCTGGAGCTAGACTGACTGGGTTTCAACTGAGGCTTCACCCCCATTTAACTGCATCATCCTTGAGAGACACTTTACTTCTTTGTGCCTTAATTTCCTTATGACAAAGGAAGGGGGGAATGATAATTATATAACCTGCCTCATTGAGTTGTTCTAAGGATTAAATGAATTAATGTGTAAAAAGCATGTAGTGCCTGGTGCCAGTAAGGGCTATTAACAGTGATTGTTGCTACCATATTTTTTTAGTGCCCATAAGACATTTAGAATAGTGTCTAGTACATGTTACCTGTTTCTTTTTCTTAAAATTTCAATAGTTTTGGGAGGCACAGGTGGTTTTTGGTTACATGGATAAGTTCCTTAGCGGTGAGTTCTGAGATTTCAGTGCACCTGTCACCTGAGCAGTGTACACTGTACCCAATATGTAGTCTTTTATACCTCAATCCCCTCCCAAACTTACCCCTAGGGTCCTCAAAGTCCATTATATAGTTCTTCTGACTTTGCATGCTCATAGCTTAGCTCCCACTTGTAAGTGAGAACATATGATGTTTGGTTTTCCATTCCTCAGTTACTTCACTTAGAATAATGGCCTCCAGCTCTATCAGAGTTGCTGCAAAAGACATTATTTCATTCCTTTTTATGGCTAAGTAGTATTTCATGGTGTATATATACCATATTTTGTAAATCCATGCATTGGTTGATGGACACTTAGGTTGGTTCCATATCTTTTTCTTCCATGTGTATTTTCCACATAATGACTTTTTTTCCTTGGATAGATACCCAGTAGTGGGATTGCTGGATAAAATGGTAGTTCTACTTTTAGTTCTTTAAGGAATCTCCATACTGTTGTCTGTAATGGTTGTACTAATTTACATTCCCAGCAGCAATGTAAAAGTGTTCCCTTTTCACTACATCCATCTGTTGTTTTTTGACTTTTGAATTATGGCCATTCTTGCAGGAGTAAGGTGATATCTCATTGTGGTTTTAATTTGCATTTCCCTGATGATTAGAGATGTTGAGCATTTTTTTCATATGTTTGTCGGTTGTTTGGGTATCTTCTTTTGAGAAATGTATATTCATGTCCTTTGCCCATGTTTTGGTGGAACTATTTGTTTTTTTTCTTGCTGATTTGTTTGAGTTCCTTGTCGATTCTGGATACTAGACCTTTGTCTGATGCACAGTTTGCAAATATTTTCTCCCACTCTGTGGACTGTCTGTTTCCTCTGCTGATTATTTCCTTTGCTGTGCAGAAGCCTTTTACTTTAATTATGTACCATTTATTTATTTTTGTTTTTGTTGCATTTGCTTTTGGGGTCTTAGCTATGAATTCTTTGCTTAAGCCAATGTCCAGAATAATTTTTTTCCGGTGTTATCTTCCAGGAGTTTTATGATTTCAGGTCTTAGGTTTAAGTCATTGATCCATCTTGAATTGATTTTTGTATAAGGTGAGATATTGGGATCCGGTTTCATTCTTCTACATGTGGCTTGCTGGTTTTCTTAGCACCATTTATTGAATAGTATGTCCTTTCCCCAATTTGTGTTTTTGTGTGCTTTGTTCAAAGATCAGTTGGTTCTAAGTATTTGACTTTATTTATGAATTCTCTGTTCTGTTCCATTGATCTACATATGTATTTTTATACCAGTACCATTCTGTTTTGGTAACTATAGCCTTATAGTTTAGTTTGAAATCAGATAGTACAACGCCTTCAGATTTGTTCTTTTTGCTTAGTATTGCTTTGGCTATTCGAGCTCTTTGTTGGTTCCATATGAATTTTAGAGTTGTTTTTTCTAGTTCTGTGAAGAATTATGATGGTATTTTGATGGGAATTGCATTGAATCTGTAGATGGCTTTTGGCAGTATTTATGATATTGATTCTACCCATCCATGAGCCTGGGATGTGTTTCCATTTGTTTGTGTCATCTATGATTTCTTTCAGCAGTGTTTTGTAGTTTTCCTTGTAGAGGACTTTCACCTCCTTGGTTAAGTATATTCCTAAGTATTTTATTTTATTTTTGCAGCTGTTGTAAAGGGGATTGAGTTCTTGATTTGATTCTCAGCTTTGTCATTTGGGTGCATAGCAGTGCTACTGATTTGTATACATTGATTTTGTATTCTGAGACTTAGCCGAATTCATTCATCAGACCTAGCAGCTTTTTGGATGAGTCTTTAAGGTTTTCTAGGTATATGATTATATTATTGGTGAAGAGCACAAGTTTCACTTCTTCTTTTCCAATTTGGATGCCTTTTATTTCTTTTTCTTTGTCTTATTGCCCTGGCTAAGACTTTCCATGTTAGCTGTTTCTACAAAACATGGTTAAAGATCTCTGATCCATGAATCTAAATTCCAACTTCTAGAGAATAATTCTAGACTTAGAATGATTTCTAGTACCAGAACAGGGAATTACTAGCAGTAGGTAAGGTAGCAACAAAAGTCTGCAGAAGGCAGTGGCTTAGATGGCTGGGACTTTCAGGCCTTGATCCAGGCTCCTCCAGACACCAGGTGGTTGGTGGTTTCTTAAATACCATGTGCTACACTTGCAGACTGTTGGCCTATGAACCCAACTGTGCCCATAGATAGGTTCTGTTTGGCCAGCCCAGGAAATAAAAAAAGATAAATTGGTTGCCAATATTTAAAATTGGGGCTGTTTCTCATAAAACTCTGGACTTCCTTCCTCTCAAACAATGAGAGGATCTGCAGTTCTAAAACAGCCATCTGTTTTAACTGTGTAGAGCTGCTCATTTTAGATTGCTCATTCACTTTTCTTCTTCCACAGTCCTCACTACTTCTTATTACTTTATATCTGGCCCACTTCAGTCATCTGTGTTATTGTCTGATCCCTGTAGGCCTCTGAGTTTGCAGCTCCTACTGTAAACTAATATAAAAGAAGTGTTGCTGGGATCAGGGCAAGATGGTACATGCAATGTGGAGAGAGATTCTGTTCATCTAATCTTGATTCATGACATGTTTCCTCAGCTTAAAAACTGGTCATTTCACATAAACTGTTATCAATATCTCTAAGTAGAGTCAATTTATGCACCTCAGGTGTACCACCTTGATGTCTAACACTGGCAGTTACTACCAGAAAATGTTCACTATAGAATCGAAACCATCAGGACATGGCACTAAAAAGAGTACCTAGATTAACATGCCATTTTTAGAGTTACACAATATATGTTTAAATGAAAATAATCCCTGATAATTATGGCTTTGTAATATAATACTTCTGGAAAAATAGTTTTCCTGAATACCAGAGAATAAAACAAAGACATTTGGAATCCAGCTGCAGGGACATCTTTAGCAGTTAGACATTTTAAGTTGGGTACCAAGTTCCCACTTACAGAATTAAAAGCAGGATGGCCAAAGGAACAATGTGGCTGGTCTTTGGTATATCCAGGATGATGGGGAATATATCTTAAATATTAAATATAGGTGTGTTTACTCCCACCAAACCATCACACTGGCCCTGGAACCACCTTTTGAAAAAAGTCATGGGATAAAAGGATATTTCTGTTCTTCAAACTACAGTGCTCCAAAGGTCATGTCCTATAATTAAATTTAGTCAGAGGTCCAGAGACATGTGTCAAATGAGAGATGTGCTTTCCATAGGCAGGTGATGTTCAATCGGTATCGGAATGAAAATGTTTCTCCTTCACTTGCCAACATGGTAGAGGATTCGGAAACTCCATGTTTCCTTAAGGCTTTCTTGATCAAGCAGAAGAACATCATTTTGTTGGAGTATACAGCTCAGCATTGCATCATGCAGTGTAAATGACAAGACATGCTTCTTTATCAGCAGAGATGTATGTTAATACAACTGTCACATTAAATATTTGCTGCTGTTGGCTCAGTTAATGGCTGTCATAAAAATGTGGCAATATCTGGCATTTTAAGTGTGTGTGGTGCCTAACGTAGAGTTTGCTGTTGTAAAGAAGCCACACATTTAGAACTAATTACATGCAAGCTATGATAGCAGGTTTATTTATTTTTTTACCAAGATCTGAGCTGTGATCAGCACTTGTAATCACAAAGCAAGGAAAAAATAAGGAATGACAGGAACACCTTCATGTTGAAAGCAGTCTTGTCCTAAAGTGCTGTGAAGTATTAAATGTTTTTCAATAGAAAGTGATGACGATTAGTCACAAACAGATATAATTATGAAATAGCCTGGATCTGGCTTTTCTATTGTGTTTACATCCACACACTTTATTTTTAAACTTTATGTAATCTAGTAAACACTCAAATGGTATCATTTTGAATCTATCTATCTATCTATCTATCTATCTATCTATCTATCTATGACCATACCTCAGTAAATGGTCACCAAATTGACTTGCAGAGTGATCCGTGAGAACAATTATTAATACATTTCAGCATATTTTTCATGTGTAATAAAATATAATAAAGATAACCTTTGATAAGTTTAGTCATGTTCACAACAATCATTTGCACATCTATTTTACAAAGAGCATTACAGGTTGGGCCTCTCGTTAAACCTGTAAGGAGTGGATTATCTCCCTCTCATAGAGGAGGCTGAATTCTCATCATGGACCCAGCACTCAAAGACAAGTGATTGGACTCCAAAGTCCCTGATCTTGCCCCTTTATGCTGAGATTTCTCATGGGAAGGGATGTCCAGTCTTGTATATACATTCTCGTGGGCTCCACTTCCCTGCAGCCATGCTACCTTTCCCCACAGGTCACCACACATGGGTTGGGTATATTGCTTGGCTCCCTTTCTGAAGGAGCAGCATCCACCAGTACCTTTGTCCAAGACTCCGGAGCCCTGTGGCGAGTGCTCTCTCTGGCTGAGACAGGGTCATGGCCATATACTTGGAAAGATCACAGCCCTTGTTTGGATACAGCTCCCACCCTCAGCCTGCTTTGGGGCAGAAACCTGCTTTGATCTGTGTGCAGGCCTGGGAGGTTATGGCCCTAATTAATTCATGCATAACAATCTGACTTTCCTTTTCATTCAGAGAAAAGCATAATCATTTCAAAGCTTTCATAATGCTGAAATTCTTAAAAATCCAATTGAATCTTGTTTTTATGTCTGGTCAGGGCAATTTCTGGGCAGCACTGAAACAAAAAGATAATGAAAAATGTGTCTTTTAAATGACTGAAAATTATTCCTGTTAGAAGATGAGTTCAGGTCATTAGGCAAGATTTTAGGGGAAAAAATCCTCCTAAATTATAACAGGCAGAGGAGTGGTCACAAACTCTTCATCAGAATGCAGTTTTTGTTATGTGAGTACATCAGTCTACTAAACTACTCCATTCTTTGGAAATGTCATATAAACAGAAGAAAAATAAAAGTGTGAAGGAGACCACAGATATGAAAGTCCTTTGTAAACAGCAATGTGCTTTGTAAATGTGACATATTATTACAGCTTGACTTCTGCAGTTCCCTTCCCCATGGTTAGAAATTATTAGAGGTCCCCTGACTCCTGTCAGGCTCCTTTTTAATGATCTTTAAGCCTTATTCCTGAAGGCAGGACAGTGATACTGGCAGGAAAAGTGCTTAATAATTTGTTTATGGTAAAATGCTATCCTAATTAGTAGATCTCATTAATTTCAATGAGGCATTGCTCTGACTCTCCCCCCTGTAGTCAATCAGTCAGCAAATTCTGTTGCCTTTCCCTATCAGAGGTATTTCTTACTGTTTGCTTTGTCCCCACTGCCATCACCTGAATTTGTGACCTCTCATGTCACACCTGAGCAGCGGCTACACACGCCCACCTACAATCTACCCTCCATGGCAGCCCGAGTGGTCTTTCAGAAATTGTGTTAGGGACTTCCAGCTTCAGACCTGCAGTGCGTGCTCCATTATGGCCCATAAGGCCCTGTAGGGTCCTGCCGTGCTTGCTCTCAATCTCTTCTTGCAGTATCTCTGTCTCCCACACTGCCCTTATTTTTCAGTCCCTCAAATACTTGAAATTTCTTTCTGCCGTAGGTTTGGCCTTTGCTGTTCCTTCTATCTTGGATGCCATTTCCCTAGATCTCTATGTGGGCTGCCTGGTCATCTCTCAAGTCTCTGCTCAAATGTTCCTTCCTCAAGGGGGCCTTCCCTGGCTATCTGACCCACAGTGGCCTGCTCCCCTGCACTGGCGTCCTTTACCTTACTTTCTTTGAGCTCTTACTTTTCAAAATTATCTTATGTAACTGTTCTTTTATTATTCATCTCTTTCAGATCAAATGTATGTTCTTTGAGGGCAGGGGCTGGGTCCATATTGTTCTCTGCTGTTTCTCCAGGGCTTAGGACAGAGTCTGGCACACAAGGCACAAGGCACTCTGGTTTATCTGCTGAATAACTGAGTACCAACTAAAGGCAGAAACTATTGACTGAGAAAAAAGAGAAATGTTACAAAAAAGTGATTTTGTTTATGTTGGCAGTCACTAAAACAATTAGCAAAATTCAATTCAATGAAGATAAGTAGTCAAAGTGACTGTTTTTCACCAACCAAAGAGATTAATTCAGTTACAGGCGTAACTAACTGTTGATAAAATAAGAGGTGCTATAGCATCCTTTAGCTATTGATATTTCTTGGTTAAACTAGTCAGGGCTGCTTATCATGCTTGAAATCTTCAATTCCCATTCAAATTTTACCAATGATAAAAACTATAGAACATCGATCACTTATTTTCCCAGAAAATAATTGTTTCTGGAGTAATTCCTAGTGCTCAATCTTACAGGATTGAGGCTGTGATTTTATTCTTTTTGTAACTCTTCTTCTTTCATTCCAGTGTGTATCACCTCATGGTAGAGTGTATTCATTCTCTTTCTCTCTCTCTCTTTTTTTTCTTTTTGAGATGGAGTCTTGCTCTGTTGCCCAGGCTGGAGTGCAGTGACATGATCTTGGCTCACTGCAACCTCTGCCTCCTGGGTTCAAGCAATTCTCCTGCCTCAGCCTCTCGAGTAGCTGGGATTACAGGTGCCTACCAAAACGCCTGGCTAATTTTTGTATTTTTAGTGAAGACAGGGTTTCACTTTATTGGTCAGGCTGGTCTCGAATTCCTGACCTCAGCTGATCCACCTGCCTCAGCCTCCCAAAGTGCTAGGACTACAGGTGTGAGTCAACCTGCCTGGCCGTATTCATTCTACCAATATGTTTTGGACACCTCCTGTGTGCCAGGTCTTTACCTTGGCACTGGAGAGCCCATGGGAACCAGACAGAGGATATCCTTGCTCTGGGAAAGGTTGGCTAACAATTTCCCTCTGTAGGAATTTAGAATGAACACAACTGGTATGTGATGCCACCCTCATGAAACTTCAAGGAAGCCAGAAAGTGATGGTAGGTTGGCCTGGAGATGTTAGGTTGGCCTGGAGAAAAACCCATGTCCTCATGAAGGCCCAGGATAAGAGCATCTGTGAAGAAAGGGCAGGCTGGGTCAAATGTTATAAAAATGGACTTCATGGTTTGGCTATAAGGACAGTCACGCTCCCAATATAAGCCTGCCAAGTAGTCTGAGTCAAGAGAAAGAAAGTTTGGGCAAATTCAGAATATTTTGGACTCAGTGGCCTCCATATCTAAAACCAGATTTTGGTCTTGTACATTTTAGTATCTAATCATGGCAAGGGAATGCCTAGTTGAAAGAGAAATGAGCTTTTCGAGTTTGGGATTAAACAGTAAGTAACTGGAACTAAATTGATTTTGTTGAGTTTCAAAATGACTCAGAAACAATTGGACCCAATTCTCCTCAAAATTAACATCAGTAAAAAAGATTAAGCAAAATAAAACTCCCCTGGGCAGAAAATTGTAAACTGGGATTTTCTCAGGCACTTCTAGTTCTTCCATCCTTGGTCGACAAAGACAGAAACTTGGGAACACTGGCAGGATTTTAAGCCTTTAAGATTATTATGAAATTAGAGTTCCAAGTCTTAGAAATGTTTAAAGAAGACTTTTTTCGCTTGATATTTCTAATTTCTTCTAAGTATTGAAATATATCATCCATATACTCATTTTAGGTTATAGAATTTCAGAGATGGAAGGAACCCTTAGAAACAATTAAGTCTGGCTATGCATTTCTACAGGAGAAAACTGAGACTGAGGGAGGCATACACATGCTTGCTCAAGGTTTACGCACAAGCCTGTGGTAGAGCTGGGACCACAGTTCATTTTGTCTTACAGAAAGACCCAGTGTTTGAACAGGTACAGCCTCACTTTCCTACTTATAAAGCTCTATAAAGTCCCTGAAACCTTGGTGAATTCTTCTCACTAAAAATATGAGATTCTGATGGTCGGATAATATAGGACTGAATGATTACAATCACAATCTTGCTTTTTCCTTCTGATAATTTCAGTGATGTGGCAGTTTATAGGTAATAGGCATTGAGGATGCTTGTTAAAAATGTAACATAAAGAAGATTTAAAGAGTTGGACCTGGACAGAGTCAGTGTGGGGCATCAATACATTGTGCTTGTGAACCCATTTCTTCACCCTGACATTCCTTTACACTGACAATGTCAACCTTATTTGTTGTTGAGTTTTGAAACCCACATTTCCTCCTTGTTTTGTGGGAGACAGTTCACATTCTAAGAGCAGAGGTGGCCAAATAAGTGACATATCATCTTTGGGAACTCCTTTCCTGAGAAGGGTGTGTCCTTTTAGGACTCTTTAGTTTCTGATTTCATTGCATGCTCCTGACAGCCATATGACACGAAAACCATGAAACAGAGAGCAGAGAAAGAGGGCCTTTGGCTGCAGTGGGTGCTGCCTGAAGTCTCTGTGATGGGGTGGAGTGTTGATCACCAGCTTTCTTTGAATGCCAAAGTCATGCCACACAAATAGAAAAAAAAAAAAAAAAAAAAAAAAGGATCCTGCATGCCTGTAATACAAAGGGACACTTCATTATTTTTTTCTTCTGTTTAAAAACATGGGCAGGTGCAGCTACGGATTCCTGCAGCCTATTGCCCCTTTCTTCCCCAACTCCCCCTGCTTTATATGGCAACTGTCCAGACAGGGAGGAGTATGGACATAAATGAGAATTTAAAAGGTACCAAGTGGGGAGGAATTTTGGCAGGGAAGAATTGGAAAGTGTTATGTGAGTGGTGATTGTCTGGCTGGGTCCTTTGAAAATACTTAGGAGTTACCTAGTTGCAAGCAAAGTTTTGCTTTTTTTCCAACTGTTGTAACTATTTGAGGTAAATTATCATCTTTGCTTCACCTCTCCCCCAGCATACATATCGCCTACAATGATATCTCTTTAGGCTGTGCAATCCCCAGTTTTTACAAGCCAAGAAAAAATTTAGTTAGTTGGTAGTTGGCAGACAGATCTACAGGGAGTCGCATTAGTAATCAGTAGGCTATACCCGCTTCCAGCTACTTTTGGACCAAGGCCTGGGAAAAAAAATATATTATTTGAACTCTCCTTGGAGACACTGTTAAAATTGTATTTTATTAATTAGTGTCCACTTAAATTTGAGTCAATCAATACCCAGGGAAATTAGCCTGCTCTTAAATCACACCCAAATATAATGATGATAGTAAAACAATACAATACTTTAATACATGTGATGCTTACTGCCAAAAAGTGCTCGCATCTATTGCCTTATGTATACTCCCAGAATACTTCATTAGCTGAATTTTTAAATAAGAACATGCAGATTTATCATTTTTCATAATATTCTGATGATAAAAACATTCATATTCAAAAGTACTTATTAAGTGCTCATTACTAATAATACCAACAATACTGAGCTCATTTGACTTAAATGAAGAACCACAAAAGGAGTTTCTGTTTTTGATGAAGATTATCTGTCATTTTTCACTTTGTTCTCAAAAGAGTAGGCAAAGCCATTTGGGCGTCAGAGTTTAGTTGGATGATACATATTCCACGTGTGGAATTGGTCAAGATCAGAGAACTTCTTCCTTTCCTCTGGCTTAGAGACTAAGTTTTTAACATAGTTATTCTCTCTGGCATTTAGATCATGAATTTTGCACAGCCCCACATCAAGGAGAAAAGAGGCCCTTTATATGTTAGATTTGCAGAATGACTTCAGATGTTTTGACTGGATAGCTGTAGAACAGAATGGAAATAGTACAAGTCATGATCTCCTTTGCTGCCTTCCAGACTCCACTGGACTCTGTTATTATTAGTTATCTACTGGAATATCATGCTGTGATTCTTATCCAGTGTGGTTTGGCTTTATTATTCCTCTTAAGATCTTGTTAATGTTTAGTTGACTTGTATATTTCAGGAGACCTAGTAAGGTCTCCTATCAAAGTATCTTCTGTCTAAAGTAGAAAGAAAGAGTTGATGGCAATGATCTTTTTTTGTAAGATGTGGGTTATTTCATACAAACATTCTGCACAGAAATACATGCACATAACCACACGTAAAGAGTTTTGAGTTGGTTTTTGACAAGCCCATTCTCACTGTCTGTAGAGAGCATCAGAAGTGTCTTAGGACGCTTGCTGTCTGGAGTCACTATGAAACCTACACATCCTTTTGACAAGAAATGCTTAGCAGATAAATAGCTCTGACAACCTGGAAAGTTGAGCTGTTGTTAGTTATCTCCTCTGAGTTACTATGGGCAGAGACTTGGTGGGTTGTTGGGAGAAATGGATGCATGGGACAAAGGGTGACTTTTGTTCTCTTCAGTTACTTCCCTCATTTCTTCTTGACTGCATGAAAATCTTGTCCCTGAGGAAGCCAATGTTGTGTGCCCTGATGCCTCCAGTGAGTCACTTACCTATAGTTTTTCTGGAGAGTCTATTTTCTGAGATAAATTTGAGCTGGGTCCAGAGATATACCTGAAAGTCATCATTACCCACATTTTTCAGATTTGGTGATGGTGCTGGGGAAGTGGGATGTTAGGCAGAATGTAGCTGTATCAGCCAACATCACTGGCTCAGAGAGCCATAAAGAGCCCTTCTCCAGGGCTTCCCTGAAACTCAGAGTTTACTTGCTATGTTGTGCACTGGTGGGGCACAGCAAAGAATTGGCCACTGATATCCCAGGACATTTCCTTAAAGCTAGCTTTGCATGGCAGTGCCTACCAATCTGCATCCCTCATCCCTCATCTTAAGGACCTTTTTTTTTTTCTTTTTTTTTTCTTTTTGGAGTGATCCTCCTGCTGTTCTTTACCAGTACTAATTGTATGAACATTATCAAAGTTTGTTACTATGTAGTTGTCCTGTTTACGCCTGAGGGTGAGGCCTCACCCTGTAAGTAGAGAGTAATCTGTTCTCTGAAGGAGGTGTCATCCCAGGTTTCAGTCCCTAGGGAAAAAGGCCTACCCTGAACTGGACGCTAGGGCACTGAACACTTAGGCTGCGAGGTTAGGGATAGTATCTCTCCTGCCATTTCTACTCTTTTGGAATGTGCTCTGGAATGGTGGGGACCAGGAAGGCATCTACCAGAAGGAGGCTGACTTAGGGCTAGGGTGAAATGGGTCCTGAACCCAGGAGAACAAGTCATATTTTGCAAGCTATATAAAAGATTTGGTTACATGTTTCTGTTTCAGCCTCTTCTCCTTAATTGCTTAAAACAACTAGCATTCCCTTAAATGTCCTGGCCTGGTCTCAGCTGGACTTTAAGGGGAGGATTTAGGCTATACCTAGTCCAGAGTGTTAAAAGAGGCAGTGCCCTTTGGATTAGGGGGTGGTAGCAACAGGAATTAGCAATAAATACCCAAAGCTCAAGGTGCAGGGACGTGGGGAATCTCAGAGTCAATGCCAGGGCCTTGGCACTGTTTCACCACCGGATGGATTTCTCTCTTCAGGGCCCACTTTAGAGGACCTGGGCAGTATTTTACTAAGGAAAGAGGTAGCTGCCTAATAGCTCTTTGGTACTTTATTTCTAGGGTGAATTTTTATTTTTATTTTTTGTTTTTGTTCATTATCTGGCTGGTTTATTTATTTTTTTCAAAAATACCTAGAGAAAGTTGGGTAACAACCCTCAACCAACAGAGGTACCCTGTTAGAAGCGAATAGTCAGTGTTTAACCTTTCGAGGAAAAATGAGCCCTTAGTAATATATGATCATCATAAGCAAGAATCAATCTTTCCTTCTTTTCTTTCTTTCCTTCTTTCCTTCCTTCCTTCCTTCCTTCCTTCCTTCCTTCCTTCCTTCCTTCCTTCCTTCCTTCCTTCCTTCCTTCCTTCCTTCTTTCCTTCCTTCTTTCTTCCTTTCTTTCTTTCTTTCTCAACTGAGTCTCACTCTGTCACCAGGCTGGAGGGCAGTGGCGTGATCTCGGCTCACTGCAACCTCAGCGTCCTGGGTTCAAGCAATTCTCCTGCCTCAGCCTCCCGAATAGCTGGGACTACAGGCGCACGCCACCACACCCGGCTAATTTTTGTATTTTTAGTAGAGACAGGGTTTCACCATGTTGGCCAGGATGGTCTCAATCTCTTGACCTTGTGATCCGCTTGCCTCGGTCTCCCAAAATGTTGGTATTACAGGCGTGAGCCACTGCGCCCAGCCACATTTTTCTTTTTTAATGACAGAACTGGCTGGGCATGGTAGCTCATGCCTATAATCCTAATACTCTGGAGGCCAAAGTGGGAGGATCACAGGCTGGGCGTGGTGGCTCATGCCTGTATTCCCAATACTTTGGGAGGCTAAGGTGGGAGGATCACTTGAGTCCAGGAGTTGGAAACAATCCTGGGCAACATAAAGAGACCCTTGTCTCCATAAAATAAAAAAAAAAAAAATCTAGTTAGGAATGCTGGTGTACTCCTGTAGTCCCAGCTACTCAGATGCTTGGGAGGCTGAAGTACCACTGAAGTCTACCTGAAATAATTTAGCTGCACAGCACCACCTGTAGGAAATCTATGTGTGGGTGTTGCACTGTACGATGACCCAGGGTAGGTTTAGTTTTTAGTTTTAGAAACAGGGATAGTTTATTTTCCTTGACTTCTGACTGGATAAGTACAACATGTTAAATACTGGTGGGTGGGATTTTTTTGTTTTGTTTTGTTTTGTTTTGTTTGTTTGTTTTGGAGAACTTAATGATAATGCTTTCTAGGCATAGCACTATGACTCACAGTTTTTGCACTGAGTATGTCTCAAGTAATCTTAATTGACCAGAGGAAAAAAAAACCACATATTACTAACAGGTATTACATTCACTACCTCCTTTCTCTTTTAAGTTGCTTTTTCTAGAGACATTTCCTACATCTTCAGTGAGACATAATATTTGTTTGAATCATTTCTCACTTGTTAACTGATGCCATTCTTAAAGCTAGCACAGTGCTTTCCACGTAATAAGTTTTCCACAAATGTTATTGAATGAGTGAATTACACAGAGTCTATTCATCTGTACCTCTTTGGGGATATGCCTATAATGGTTTTAGTTCAAATGCCCCTTCTTTGTAGAGGCTTCCCCTGATCCCCTAATGGAATAACCAAGTACTGGTTGTTGTCTTTCATAGATATCAGCTTTTTTTCCCTTTTAAAGTACTTACTATATTCACTTATTTGTGGTTTAATGTGGACTTCATCCATTTGATAGAAAGCTCTATTGAGAATGAGGCCCATGTCTGTTCTGTTCCTCATTCTAGCACAGTCCCCGGTACAAGGTGATGCTTAGTAAATACTAGATAGCTATTACTAAACAGCAGATGATTGGATGGATGAGCGACTGTTACCTACTCACCTGCACATCTGCAGTGAGCTACATGCTGACCTTATTCCACTCTTGAACAATAAAGAACAATGAAGAATACCATAGGAAGTGGCCATAAGCACCCCTTATGTCAGCAAAGTGTTAGAGATTGAGTGGCTAAAATGAGTAGGTTTTATCATCTAGTAAGATTATGCTCCAGTGTTATCAGGTTTGGGATAGAGAACTTCTCTGTTTCAATATATAATTATATGGCCTTAGATAGGCCCTAGATGCAATTCTTGCTCAAATAACAAACTGTGTGATCTTGATCAAATTACACAACCTTTCTAAACCTCCTTTCTTAATATGTAAATTTGAGACACAAATAGTACTTACTTCATGTGGTTGTTTAGAAGATTTAACAAAGTAATGTATGTAAAGTATGCAGTTTAGTGCCCAGCATGGAATAAGGAATGAGTGCTCAATAAAAGTTATTATTAAATTAATAATAACATTAGAAACCCATCAGTGGACTAGCAGTGTCCCAGGACTCAAGTGGGTTGTAATTAAATATAATAAAAAATGTCTTACGCTCAACTTCAGTGAAAGGAATTAGTACTTTCCTTTTAATGGATAAATAATGGAATCAGATTAATTCCCTACTGTCAAAACTGGATTTAGTAAGATCTGAAAGGTTATAACAAGGGACACTACCACTATAGATGAAAACATCTCTGTCCTCCAAATATTAAAGTTATTTAATAGTATGTTGGATGATCTTTTAAAATCTCTTTGACAAGATGAAAATTCAAGCACACAAGAGTTTAAATATGTTATAACTTTACCAAAGTGTGATATTAGCAATATCTTACAATAAAAAAATTATGTAAATATTCTTTTAATTTTTGTCAAAGGTGTAGTAGAAATATTAGAAATATATTCATTTTTCTTATTAGAAAATAAACATAATCTTTGAATATAATGTTTAAAAATGTTTAGTCATATTGACATGACATATATATATACATATATATAATAATTTAGATAATTTACAGTGACAAGTAAGACCTAAATTACAGGAACCAGAAACCTAATTATTCCAAATGGAATAATCTTGCTAACCAGTGTCACTCATTTCAAGGGAACAAAGGCAATGGCTTTTTAAAATGTCTTGTCTCTATTAATAGTTCTAATTTTCCACAAATTATATCAGAATTCTCCTATATCACAAAGACAGCAGAAGCTGGACATTTATTTATTCATCAAATGCAAGAAAATGCATACTCCACCTAACCCTTGGCCACCTATGTGGGGATCAGTGGAGCCTCTTACTCTACAGCAGTCAGCCTACAATTTTCTCATCATTTTTCGATCTGGGCAAAGAAAATTCAGAAAGAAATTCTCAGATTTCAGACCTTGTGTCAATGTGAGTGGTGTATTGTGGAGTAGTTTTTCTCCATGTTACTCATGCCCTCAAGTTTTTGATGGGATAAAGACTTTGGCAAGCAATCAGTCTCTTGTGTTTGTCATTTCATTTCCATTTCAGGAGTTGACAGGGTGTGTGATGAAGAAGAGAGGGTTTGGGTACTGGAATTCTAGTGCACAGCTTCTAGGGCATGTTGGAGACACTACCTCACCCTGCTCTTATTTTTTGTCTCTGGAACATTAAATTAAAAAGCCATCTTCAGGAATGGCAAAAGTGGTACTATATTTGCTGTTACACCTACCTTTTTGGAAAGGGCTATGAACTCAAGACATGGGTGAGAGTGACAGTGAAATACTGCATTTTTAGATTAGGAAGACCTCCTTGATGAATGAATATCACTTTTACATCATTACAAAGTTGAAAGATACTTGTATTTTCATTCTATCTGAGACGATGCCAAGCAAATGCTATCCTTTAATGATTACATATTAATGTACTTTCTGAAACACTTTAATATTGGATATTTTTATGTTTGCATGCCTGTCTTGCATTATCAACTCTCTCTCTCTCTCTCTTTCTCTCTCTTCCTCTATCTTATCATTCCTCATTGGCATACCAATCTAAAAACAAACAAACAAACAAACAAAAAACCAAAAAGGAACATTACACTCTTGAGATACTTCTCCATTTATTACCTTCTCATCCCAGAAAAAGTTAAAGAGAGAGTTGTCTATAATTGGTGCCTCTACTTACTCACCACTTCTTTTCAACCCAACCTGCTTTATCTTGGCTTTCTTCCTGTATTCCATTAAATTGGCCCTATATCTTGCCAAAGCTACTGGCCAATTTCCCATTCTCATCTTACTCCACCTCTCAGTAGCAGCTGTTGTTGAACACACTCTGCCTTTTAAACACATCCTGCTTGAAACATGCTTCTCTGGCTTCTGTGACACCAATCTTCTGGTTTCCCTACCTCAGGGCTACTTTATCTCATGTCCGTTTCTGGATCTTCCTTCTTTACAAGAATTCTGTATGTAGGGATCTCAGGCTTTGATCACAGTAAACTCTTCCAGCTGCATTCTCTTCTAGTTTTGTGGTGCTAATATATCCATACAATAATGGGTCTCAAATGTCCAGCTCTGGACTTGTTTGTTCAACTGTCCAAATGGAACCAATAGGATCCATATCTATCTATCTACATATATAGATATGTAGATATCCATATATGTACACATGTATATCTCTCTGTCTCTCTCTATATGTATAATCTATATAATATATATACACACACACAAAGAGAGAGCTAGAGAAACAGAAAGATTTATCTTAAGGAATTGGCTTACACAATTATGGAGTCTGGTGACTAAAATCTGCAGGGTGGGCTAGCAAGCTGGAAACCCAGAGAAGAGCCAATGCCGCAGTTCAAGTCTGAAGGCCATCTGCTGCAGAATTCCCTCTTGCTTAGGCGAGGTCAGTCTTTTGTTCTGTGCAGGCCTTCAACTGATTGATGAGGCCCACCCACTTTATGGAAGGGTATCTGCTTTACCCAAAGCCCATCAATTTAAATGTTAATCTTACCTAAAACATCCTCACAGAAACATCCAGCGTAATGTTTGATAAAATATCTGGGCACTGTGGTCCAGCCAAATTGACACATAAAATTAACCGTCTCAGAAATCAACATCTCAACATGGATGTCTAAGAGGTACAAAGAAGAGGGAGGCATAAGGACCAAGTGATGCTATCCTCTTTATAAATCAGAGAGAAGTTGAGATTCTTTTTGAAAGCCAAGGGAAGAGTGAACTCAAGTGTATTCTTGAGATGTAGCCATTGTATATATTCTCAAACTAGGGGCAAATATCAGGGCTAAGAACACTGTAAATAGTTGCTTAGTGTACTGTCTTTATACTTACATAGATAAGTCCCTGACAGGGATTGATTTATCTGAATGTAACCCCATCGTACATTGAAAATATCACAAGTCAAAAATGTATTTATCACATCTAACCTACTGAATATCATAGCTTAGCCTGGACTACCTTAAATGTGCTCAGAACACTTAGAATAGTCTACAGTTAGGCAAATATATCTAATCAAAGCCTATTTTATAATGAAGTATTAAATATCTCATGTAATTTATTGAATACTATACTGAACGAGAAAAACAGAAAGATTGTACGGGTGCTTGAAATACTGTTTCTACTGAATGCATGTCACTTTCGCATCATAATAAAGTTGAAACGTACTAAGTACATCGTAAGTCAGGAACCATCTGTACTGAAACACCACTCAGCTACTAGATAACCTCACATGCCCCAATACCTTTGAAAGTTTTGTCCTAAAATGAATGACTTACTCCCAGAATTCAAGGTCCTCTTCAGTCTCCTCACTGGAATAGCAGTTTTGCCACTACTTTTAATTAGTTGCAAAAGTAATGGCAGTTTTGCCATTAAAAGCAATGGCACCCAACATAATACCTCTCAGACTAATTTACTTTTGCACCCAACATAATACCTCTCAGACTAATTTTCTGACGATTGAACTCTTCAAACTCTATGTGTCTAAAGTAGCCATTAACCTTACTCTTTCAATGATCACAGCTTCAGATCACTCAGCATAATTTCCCTTCACTCTTATTCATGAGACAAAAGTAGTGAATATTGTTATCCTAAAGGACTCTTTTCAAATGATCCATTTTTATATCAGTCAGGAATTTTAAACACATGTGAGACTCAAATGCTAGACTTATAGGGAAAGATCTAGTTCTTTATTCCTTTTCTTATATCTAGTGATTGTTTCTGTCATCACAATTATTGTAAAAGCATCTGGAATTTAGTGTCTAAAGAAACTCATTCTGCCAAATTCAGACATAGTATTCCAAATGGTCCTTATTCACAGTTTTCCTCATTCTCTTCCCACCCAAAATGAATACTTGGATCGTAAAATGGTAGGGAGAGTCCTTTATAACTCTCCTCATATAGCAGCCTTGCTCATAGAAGAAACTTTCAACACTCCTCCCACCTATTCAAACTCACTTTTTCTCAGCGGAACAGGAACACTTAATCTGATTGGTAAGAGCCTAACATTCATTGGGCCACCTCTTACCAGTGGGTGCTGTCACTGTGCTCCAAATGGCCTCAAGTCCCTTCTGCCCTTGGGATAGTGACCTCCTTATTGACAGCATACTTAGGTAGGGCCATGGCCATATTTTCAGCCCTCTGTCTTTAGCTTCTGAAGAGCTGCAGTTCCAGTCATCTTAGATTCAGGAAAGGTGGAGATGGGATGCTCCTGTTGGCTGGAGGCCTAAACCATATTCATGGATATGAGAATAGCAGGAACCCTGCTTTCAGAGGATTTTTGGTTCTTGCCCAGATTATTAAAGCAGTACTTCCTGTTCCATGGTTCCTTGACCATATATACTATCAGCAAGAACCCCTGGGGAGGAAAAGAGGTGAAGGGCCCCAAATTCCTAACATAATAACTGAAACAATCTAGAAATTAAACAGAATTTCAGTTCTATTAGTTTCCTAGTGCTGCCATCATAACAAATTACCACAAATTTAGTGGCTTAAAACAATACTCATTTATTGTCTCACAGTTCTGGAGGTCAGAAGTTCTGGCATAGTGTGGCTCAGCTGGCTCTGCTTTGGATATCACAAGGCTGAAATCAAGATGCTGGAAGGGCAGTGTTCCTTTATAAAAGCTTGGGCATGAACCTGCTTCTAAGCTCATTCAAGTTGTTGGCAAAATTCAGTTCCGTAAGGCTATAGGACTGAGATCTTGTTCTCCTGTTGGCTGTCATCAAGGAGCTGTTCTCAGCTCCTAGAGGCTGCCCATATTCCTTGTCTCATGATCCTTTCTTCCATCTTCAAAGCCAACAATGGCAGGTTGAGTCCTTCTCACACTTTGAGTCTCCTTGACCTCTCTTCTGTCTCCCATTTCCTCTGCTTCGTCTCTGTCTGCCACTTTCTTCTTTTAAAGGCTCCAATAATTAAATTGGATGCATCTGGATGATTGAGGCTACTCTCCCTATTTTAAGTTCAGTTTATTAGTGACTGATTAATTCTATCTGCAAAGCCCCTTTACAGCATATATAGATTAGTGTTGGTTGAATAATCAAGTGACAGAAAGCTTGGGGGTGTGGGGACATTTTAAAAATTATTACTACCACATAGCTCATCTGTTTTTCAATTATAACTCTCATCACTTCTCATAGTTCTGGCTAAATTTTCACTTTTGCCCACAATGTTCAGGCATCACACTTTGTTCACTAAAACTGCTCTGCCCAAAGGTGAACCATCTTCTAGCACGCTCTGGCTGTGTTTCATAGGACAAGTCCCTAAACCTCTCTGAGCCTCCCTTTCCTAATATACAACAGAGATCAACTACTCTACAACATTATTCCAAACATTAAATGAAAATATATTGTGAATAAACTTTGAAAATGGCAAAATGAAATGCAAATGTTTATTGTGTTAACTTACGTTTTAAGATAATTATTTTAAAAATTAGAGTGAAAAGTTTTCTGGTATATATGTTTTTTGAATATGGTGATTTCTAAACCTACTTGGAACTGAAGTCAGGAAACCTGAGATAGAGTTCAGTCATTAGCTGGATGACCCTGGGCACATCATTTGATTTTTCAAAACTTTTTTGTTCTCATGTGTAAATTAATGTGTTTGACAAAAGGAACTCTAATGCCCCATTCTGTGCGGAAATTATATGCTTCTATTTTATGTTCTTTCTTCAAGATGTATTAAGAATCAGAGTTGTAAGAAGCAATCTACTTATAGTCAGTTCTTCACAAGATGACCGTAAAATGCCCAAGACAAGCTCGTAACACTGAGACTAGAAATCTCTTCTAGGATAACCTGAAACGTCTCTGTAAATCCCAGCAGGTCTTTTATCATTTCAGTAAGCATTTCTTCAGCACCCAATTTAAAAATATTTGGCTATTGAACAATTTCAGTTTGAAAATTCATATTAGTTAATTGACTAGATTTTATGTTTCAAAAAATACTAAATATCTTGCACTAAGTAAAAATTATCCTTGAATTTTGTTTTTTTAAAAAAATCAAGCATGAACAGAAAATCTAATTCAATATTTGTGAACTTCTTGATTTCTTCAATTTTTCAAAGTTTGTACATTAAGAAATAAATTGTAAAATTTTCCTTTTCTCTCCCCAAGAATTTTGTTTTTATCTCAAACAAACCATGAAGATTAAGCTATGTGTCTTCAGTTACTGTCTTGAGAGTCACTAATAATGCATTCCATTTTGAATGTTAGTCTATTCTACTCTCTGGATCTGGAACAAACATTATTTTTATAAATTTTAGTTTTGAACGTTAAAAAGGAAGCATTTTTCTCAAATTTTCTTTTAGTGGGTTTTCCAACATAGGACACTCATTTTTTTATCACAGCATTGGTGAAGGAATTTAGGAGAGCAGGATTGTGAATTTTCAAGTCCCTTTTCATTTGATAGGCACCGTGGAGAGCCTCACTTCTTCAGGGGCCATGCCAGAAGCAGGAAAATGACAGGGTGGGCTGAGTGTGAGCACAAGTTCCTGTCACATTTGAGTTAGTGCTTCTTAAGAGTCGGGGGAATTAGTTATTTTTGACCACACTGTGGTGGTCAACCAGTCTTCACTTAAAGAAAATAATTTTCTTTGCCACAGTAATCTCCTAGGTTGTTGTAGCTGGCTGGACTTGAAGTTTCACAAGATGGATGTGGCATACGGTGTGTTCTGCTGTAATCAGTTGCATGTGTGTGATGCTTTCAGTCCCATGGCCTGAGAGTAGGGTTGGAGTGGAAATGTTAGTTGGTCTGAAGCAAGGCAACAGTGTGGGCTCACATACTCCACATACAGTTTTTTATCTGGAAGTTGGCACTTCGAACATGAGGGTTTAGACCCAGCAGAGACAATAAAAGACAAGATAGGCCAGGTGCAGTGGCTCACATCTGTAATCCTAGCACTTTGGGAGACCGAGGCGGGCAGATTGCCTGAGCTTGGAAGTTCGAGACCAGCGTGGGCAACACAGTGAAACCCCATCTCTACTATAAATACAAAAAAAACTAGCTAGGCATGGTGGCATGCACCTGTAGTCCCAGTTACTCAGGAGGCTGAGGCAGGATAATTGCTTGAACCCAGGAGGCAGAGGTTGCAGTGAGCGGAGATTGCACCACTGCCCTTCAGCCTGGGTGACAGAGCAAGACTCCATCTCAATTAAAAAAACAAAAAAAGGAAAAAAACAAAGACAAGATAGTGGTGGGGACTATAAGAATAGAGAAATAGAAGGATACAAAAGTAGCAAAAAAATAGTAGACCTTGAATTGGAGCTACAAAAGAAAGAGGAGAAAACAAGAGGTGCGAAAGGCAAGACACCAGCTGATTCCTTTGTTAATTCATTTAGCAAACTGAGCACCTACTTTGTGCTCAGTACTGTGCTAGTTGCTGAGGATACAACAATGAACAAATTGGACACCCTTATTGCCCTAGAGTAGCCTATGATCTATGAGGAAGGCCAATCTAAAAAGTATATTTAGGCACTACATACATCCTACCCCTGCTCAGAAAGAGAGAAACTCACCTGACCTGGTAGGTCCTTTCAGTCTTTCCAGAATGTATTCAGGTGAGCAATAAGTCCTCATCATGTTGGCTCTGCCTCACGGTGGTTCCTCAGTGACAAAAGCTATGGGCTTAAGGAAACAATTTTTAATGTTCACAGTCTGAAATGCTGTTGGCAAGCCATAGTTTGTGACTATGTCTGCCAGACAGACTTGTTTTTGTTGGGGAAAGAATAATTACAGAGTGACATGTACATTATCCTTAAATGGAGTTGGAATATCTCTGCAGGATGGTCAAAGACTTGAGTTCCTTGATGTAAGAATAGGTGAGAGCAAAATAGGATGCAATTGGGAAGTAAGCTTAGGTGACTTTCTTTCTGTCCTCCTTTGGTAATCAAACATAATCCTTCAAATGCTTGTACTGAGCACCATACTGGTGTTGTCTTCCTGGGTCAGACTCTGTTTTCCCAATTCCAGCTGTAGTTTTCCTGTATCTCAGTTCCAGATCTTGCTAGATCTTGCTAGGTGACAGGAAGTATTTGATAAACTTACTCAACGTGAACTGTAGTGGGTAGGTACTGTATTAAGGGTCCTGGTTTTCTCTTTAGCAACTGTTAATGTCCCTATGGGCCAAATAAATTAGTAATGGAGGATTTCAGGCAGAGCCAGGGAAAGGGCAGAGGGTTTTGGGCTTTCAATTCTTTGCCTATTATCTAAATGCGTAAATCTGCCAAGGCTCTCACCTGTCTGTCACTGATAGAGAGAAGGTGGAAGCATTTGGGTGTAGTTCTGGCAAAGCTTCTCGTTCACCACACATGAGAAACCCCTACTTACACAAATTTTTCCAGTAGAAATTCTAAGAGCTTAGAATCATATTTTGACAAGACTTTTTAAAAGCATGTTTTTCATTCTAAAATTGGGTAAGTGTACCCCATGCATAATAGTTTTTGTCAGATCAGCCCGCATCAAAAAGTGTGGCCTTTTAGACCAATTGCTGAAGTATGCTTTGAGTTTGAGACCCAACACCCATCCCTTTTCTGTCACTATTTGCCTTCAGCCTTCCCAAGAACTTTGAACCAGGCAAAATATCTGCAAAGGAGGGTGACTAAAAGAATACCAAGGCTATTCTTCTAAGTAATCATTGTTTAGAAAGTGAAGTTTTGTTTATTTATGTTTCATTCTTTTAATCTTTTTTCAAAATTAAAAGGTAGAAGATTGAAATTAGAAATAATGCTCAGCATTTATATTTGTAAATATACTTATTTGCATATATGCTGAATTTAAGATGTTTAAATATTATTTTAATTACCACTTATGGTGTATTTTATCATTCCCAAGGTCCTTATTATACATTTTCTAGTTTGAGCCACATAGCAACTCTATGTAACCTACTATCTTTTTTTCGTGACTAGGAGGAAAAAAGATCCACATAGATGCTCCCTGCATAATTTCGTATAATTCTTACCACAGCATTGTAAAGCAGGCATTATTTATGGGTTTATGTTTTGACAAGTGAGCATTACCCAGCTTTTAATCGGAGAAACCAGGATCCAGAGGCAGATATGTCCAACCTCAAAACCCCGTGTTCTTGCTTCCCACCTCTGCCCTACCCCACCGAGGGCTGGCATTGTTCTGGCCCGGGAGGAAGCTCATCTCTACGCACCATGACCTCCGTCCGTGGAAATGGCTTTTTTTCAGGAGGCGTATTCCGCCAAGACAGCAGGTTCTCCCCACTCAGGGAGCCGGGTGGTTGCCCTACCTACAGCACTCACAGCCTCTGAAATTCCGTGGTGTGGATGTGGAAAGGTGCTGGTCCCAGCCTAAGTAACCAAAGGCAGGCATTTTGCTGCTGTTACCTACATGCAATCAATTATTGCCTTCTGCCCACCTAATCCCTTCATCCCTGTTTCTCTAAAGCCATTTCACCCTGCTTTTCACCTGGGAACCGCAGCACCTGGGAACCGCGAGTCCCTCATTTGCGTCATTCTGCCTGCTTCCCTCCACTTTGTAAAATGCAGATTTTGTTAGCCCCCCGCACAAGCACACCCGCTCCTACCCACGTTTTTTAACCTAGAAATGTCGGCTCCTGTCAGGGTAGAAGGCAGGGGATATAGGAGGGGAGAAAAAAAATCAATGCCGGCTTCTGGCTATCATTTAAACACAATAGAATCAACTTCTGTGGACATCTGCTATTCTCAGGCTAAATTATGGCATTGGAAGGCTTCAAATTTGAGAAAGTACATTACCAAATCAGTTTTATAAGTGACACTTTTGTGATTCCAATATTATGAAAACACATTCAATTCCTTATTCTTGTTGAATCTCTAAAATTAGGATTAGCCTGGGCTTAAGTGGATAAAGAACTCATCTAGAATAAAATAGAGTAACCCATTTCAAAGCCTGCACAAGTAAAGCCATTTTGCAATTATTTATATATTTATATACTTAAAGTCTTGCAAATGTTGTCAACCCTAGCTCTCACTGAACATCTCACCATGGCGCCCAGGGGAGCCTTCAAACCTGACAGCCATTACCTATTTGTCAGGAACAAGGAGAGGTTTTAAAGAAGAATGAGGTCTCCCCCTTTCAGATGTAGAAATAAAGGGCCGGCTGAGAGACACATCCAAGAATAGGCAGTGTGAGGACCTAATGGGTCATGACAGCTCAGATATAGAAGTTATCTCCCCTCAGGAGGGGTGGCCCCATTATGCACTTGTGGTTATGTTTTGCTACAGCAGCCATGAGTGATGAAGCCACCCTTATCTTACAAAGATGAAGACCATATTTTCCAACCCTGTGGCATGTTCTTTCTGTGCACCCACTTAGGGCTTGGATTTTATTTCCCAACTACATGCATGTATATATCTCACATACACAGCAGAAGAAAGAACTGCCTGTCTTTAAGTGACATTTAGTGATGAATGTGCCACTACTGACATCTTGAATGAGAACTCTCCCCCAAAACAGTAGACACTTGAATGACTTTCAAGAAAACCAACTCCCCTGCTCTATCAAGATGGCTTTCATATCAATTTAGCTCCCTATGCCAAAACATTTTAGAAATGGCACCACCACATTTTAAAAACCAGAGTGATCCCTTGTCTGAAAAGTGAAAAGCAAACAGAATCCTTGCCCATATCATTCCTGTGAATTGGATCATCTCTGTCCTAGAAGCTATCAACTCCCCCACCAAAAAAAAAAAAAAAAAAAAAATGCGCATTCTCAGGTCAGTTATTTTCTAAAGCAGGCCTCCTGGTGGAAAGCCTTGGTGATAAAAGAGTGTATGAATCTTAACCCTGTTTAAATCACCAGTCATTCTATATTGTGCTTTCTCTTTTTAGTTTTAAATTATTTATTAAAAGACACAATCCCTGTTAGGGCAACCTCATCAGGATGGAGAACATGGATCCAGTGACTTGTGCATAAAATCTGCAACTCAAATGAAAACTGTGGGGAAACTTCAAACAGTGACAGAAGAGAAAAAACTCAAAAGTGAGGTGTTCCCTTTCTGATTTCAGTTCAGAAGAAGAGATGGCTTGTAAATATTTTGGTTTTATTTGGCAAATGTTTTTTTTTTCCTCTCTCTCTTTTAAAGGTAAAATGCTTTTAGAAACCCCCAACTTGGTTTTCCTTATAAAAATGCAGGGAACCTTGCTTAGGGTTAGTTTTGTCCCTCCTTTAGGAGGTGCATGTGGGGTGTTTGGGAGGTGAAAAAGGGCTAGTTGCTCTCTTTTTCTTTGCTTTGATGGATTCCTCCCCTCATCAACCATAGCCCAGCTCATAATTATAATGCAAAACAGCATCCCCACAGCCTGCTTGGTGCATTTCAAATCTGAAGTTCCTTGAAGTTCTAAGGATTTTTAAATATTGATATTCATTAATTGTGTGGCTTTTGTGACATAAATGCACAGTACACACTTTTATGTGCTGGAAACAGCTAAAAATGCCATGTCACAAGTGTTTACATGGCTGTTATGGAAAACGGTACCATGCTAATATATGTCTGCTTCTTAAATTCTGTTAGCAGTTGTAAGACAGTCAGATACCACCCGTGGGATCTTGTGCCCTCATGAAACACAATTACAATGAGAATATCTCATTATCTCATTGGCTTTAGCTTACTGCTCTGTTACCATGGTTTCAAATACACAGAGGAGACTGAAACTAAGAGTGCTGCTAACAAAGAACATATCCTTGTACAATGACATCAGATCATGTTAGACAGAATAGACTTAATTAAATACCCCCTGATGGAGGCCAAAATACAGAAGTTGAGTCTACTTTTTAAAAAGGAAACCTGCCATTTAAAAACATTCTGCTTAATTTACTTGGGAATTTTTAATTTGTTTTTAACAGCAACTACAATAACAAAAACGACTCTGAATCCAGATCTCATTTAATATTCACTGGTAGTAATGAGAAGTTAAAAAAAATGGAGAAGAAAAAGACAACTGTCAGAAGATACTGATATCAAATGTGGTTTTCTTCCAAGTGTCTGGCTACTGAGCCTAACCAATCCACAGATTAAGCACAGGGAATAGTTCGAGTGCAAACTATCATACCCTCTGCTGTTATGTGTCCTCGGAATTCCAAGCATGAATTCTAGTCTTCCCAGATGAGACCTGGTTTTGCCAGATACACTCATGGCATTTCAACCTCTTTTCTGACACATCAAGTGTCTAACTTTGCAAAACTAGAATTACACGACTTATCATGAAGGGAAGCAAGTTGATTTTATTAGAAGAGAGATCACAACTTTGGACTCTTGGACTTACAACTGTTGTGTAGCTTGCCGTGGTTTGATTGATTTCCATCCCCTGGCTTACTCTGCATTGATGAAAGTACCTCATGACTCCAGTCAATGTGGCTTTTGTTTAAGCAAAGCTTTCAAATACTCTTTGGTATGAGAAATCATTTAGGCTTCAGAATTATCCTAGTGTATAACCATTTTTCTCCCAAAGACCTAAAACAGTGGCTATCATTTTTCTATGTTGTAAAATTAATTTCTCTATAATAGAAATCTCCCTTGTCAATGTGAAGTTTATTCCTCCTCCCCATACCACACAGGCACACTAGAATCATAGCAGTTAAAAAAAAAAAAAGAAAAAATTTAAATCACTTATAGGCCCTGGAGACTATCTGGTGACATAATGTGACAATAATGACATCCCTAGTGGTGTTAATTGATTTTGTCCTGGTAGAGAGGGTAATTTGGCTTCCACAGTGACTGCGGGATCATGGACTTACTGATTGGTCTGCCTAGGTAGTATTACCGTTAATGAACAGAAAACACACTTTCTTCCTTAAAAGATACTGGTAATTACGTGGAAGGGAAGATGGAAAGCCATGGGTTCTTAATCGTTTAAGGAGTGTTCATTCTGAGCTGTTTGCATTAAAAGGGGATATATGTTAAAAGACTGTGAATTAGCAATTCAGAGTCTCACTCCATAAAATCCAGCTGCTTTTCTGCTACCTTAGGAAGATTTGTGAAAAAGCCAAATGATTTGTAAAGTGTGCTTTAAGAGAAAAAAATAGCAATTGGCAGCCGCATGTGCTGTGTGATTAAAAGTGATACATCATCTGTCAGGCTGGCTTACTTTATTGGTCTACATTCCTTTCTTTATGGCTTCTAATTGGTGTGATTTTGAAAATATTTTTAAAATGAAAAACACATCTCATTCTAAATTGTGTGTGTGGAATAAGATATTCAGACAATTCTCTGGTTTTCAGAGAAGCTGGATAGATTTGGGAGTCATTCAAGCTGGAATGAAATAATTGAGATTATGTGAATAAAAATGATGTTACTCATATCAGTTAAAGGCACCATTATTCTCTGTGTCCTCTGAGCTTGAAAACTTTGGAAATATCTCAATTTGTTTCTCAGCCATTGGGTTCAACTGGCTATCAAGTCCTATCCATTTTATGAGGCTTGGTGACATTCTGCCTGTAGGCATCAGTTCTGTCAAAGCAGTTGTTTATAGCTGGTATTCATTGTATCGGTGATATCTGTGCAGTACAGTAGCCGCACTTGTTGCTAAATATTTTGCATATTACCACTACATTCTGCTATTTAAATATCTTTTGAATCTGCCCCTTTATCCCTATTAACATGCCACTACCTTAGGTCAAATTTTAGTTATCTCTAATCTAGACTCTTGTAATAATTTTTTAAGGGGGATTATTAGCTGGTTACTCTTTTTTCTCTTTTTTAGTAGTAGTATTTAACTGGTATTTTTTACTCCAATGCCTTCCTCCTCTAATCCATGCTCCACATTCTAGCCACAGTTACTTTGCATAGTTACATAAACTATTTTTTAGGCCAGGTACGCTGGCTCATGCATGTAATCCCAGCACTTTGGAAGGCCAAGGTGGAAGGATCACTTAAATACAGGAGTTCAAGATCAGCCTGGGCAACATAGCAAGACCCTGTCTCTACAAATAAATAATTATAATATTAGCAGGCATGGTGGTGTATAACTATAGTCCCAGCTACTTGAGAGGTTGAGGCAGGAGGATCGCTTGAGAGTAGGAGTTTGAGGCTACAGTGAGCTATGATTGCACCACTGTACTCCACTGAACGACAAAGGGCCTCAAAAAACAAAGAAACAAAAGTCCTATTTAAAAATAGAAGTATTGTGTACACATAGAAAATTGCACAAATCATAACTCTACAGCTGTGTTGTTTTAGGATGGGTTCCCTAGAAGCAGAGCCTGAGATGGGGATTTTTACGCAAGTGATTTATTTAGGGAGAACTGTCCATTGAAACCTGTGAGAGAAAAAGTGAAGCAGGCTTCGTGGGAAAAGTTGTGAAGAACTGTGAAGGGTCCAAGATTTTGCCTTGCTTGCAAGCTAACAAATTAGCCTGGCACAGTTTCATGGATGCTGGCAGTCTCTTGGGTCACAAATAAAGTGTTTTAGCACCGACAGCAATAGCAGAAGCCAGAGTATCAGCATTTGCACCAGCTCCCTGAGCCTCAGTTTCCCTAAAGTGATGCAAAGATGGCCAGGTAATGTCCTGCACAAGTAGTGGGTTATGTTAGAGGAGAGGAACCTGACCTTAGGGAACCTGAATCTTTTACAATGGGTAGTAACCTGTCTGAACATTGCCCTGGAGGGATATGTCATTTTTCTTCCACTGTGTAGTAAACCTGCCCTTTGTTCCAGGGGGATGCTATTTTTATCTTCCAAGACTGTTCACTATACAAACATCCTAGAAAGGATGGTGCAGAACATTGCCATCAATGCCTCTGGTTGGCAAGGTGCACAGAAATGTGAAAGTGCTAGGAAAAATTGCCTCACAACAGAAGGCTTTATGTTTGGCTAAAGTCTAGCCTCATGGTAATCCCTTGAGGAGCTCTGGAATATGGATAGCTCCTCAAGCAAGGGGGCTGGCTTTTTGTACGTCCCTTCTTTATCAAGGATTTTTATTTTTGTTTTTGTTTTTGTTTTGTTTTTTCTATTCTTTGCTCTTTGCATTGCCAAATATGGCTTAAAATCAGCTTGTCAATTTCTAACAATAACAAACCAAAACCAAATTCAGGTATTTAATTGAGATTACATTGAATCTATAGGTCAACTGGGGGAGAATCTACTTCTTATAAAGTTAAAATGTCCAATCTGTGAGCATTTTGATATGTTGCATTTTGTTATGATTCAGTTCACAACACATTTTTCTTAGGTCTTCTTTACTTTCTTTCTATAAAGTTTTGTAATTTTCAGTGTAGAAGACATGTATGGCCTTATTCGATTTATTTTTAGGGGTTTGATGTTTTCTAATATTATGATAAATGTTTTTAAATTTTTGTTTTCAATAGTTTGTTGCTAGAATATAGAAAAACAATTGATTTTTATATTGCCTTGTATGCAAATATATTGCCTTGTATGCAAAAATTTAAAAATGATATCCAAATTCATTTTCAAATTTTAACAGTGTTTCTAGATTCTTTTGGATTTTTAAGCACAGTTATGTTGTCTATAAAGAACAATAATGTATCTTCTTTTCTAATCTTTATGTAATTTATATTTTTCTTTCCTTATTGCAATAGTCAACATCCTTAGCACAATGCTGAGTAAAAGATAGTGTACATCCTTCCCTCATTCTTCATCTAAGAGAGACTTTTGCCATTAAGTATGATGTTTGTTGTAGGCTCATTCATTCATTCATTTATTACAGATGCTCTTTATCAGATTAAGGAAGTTTCCTTCTATCCTAGAATGTTAAGAGTTTCTAATATGAATGCATTTTGAATTTTATCAAAAGCTTTTAGTACCTTTATTTTGATGATTATAATATTTTCTCCTTTGTTTTGTTAATTTAGAGAATTACATTCATTGATTTTATAGTGCTAAACCAACCTTGCATTCCTGGAATAACCCCAAAATAATTATGTTGTATTATATTTTCAATTTATTGCTGATTTTGATTGGCTAATATTTTGTTTAGGATTTCAGCACCTATGTTCATGAAAGAAACTGGTCTATAATTTTACTTTCTCATTATGTGTTTGCCAGGGTTTGGTATCAGATCATAGGGGCCTTATAAATAAGTTGGGAAGAATTATATCATTTTCTGTTCTCTATAAGAGTTTGTTTAATGATTGGTATTGTTTCTTCTTTAAATTATTGAAGATTTTTAATTACTGAAGCAATTTCTTTGATAAATTTAGTACTAATCAAATTTCCTATTTCTTTTTGGGTCAGTTATGGTTGTGTTTTTCTAGGAACTTCCCCTATTGACATGTTCAATTTTATTGGTAAAAAGTTGTTTATAATATCCTTTCATTTTAATGTTACTTTTCATACTTTCTGATATTCATAATCTGCACCTTCTATCTTTCTCTCTTGTTCTTGATTAGTTGTAGCAGAGGTATATGAGTATATTGTTCTTTTCAAAGAACTAACTTTTGACTTTGTTAATTTTTCTCTAGTGTACATTTGTTTTCTATTTCATTGATTTACATCTTTCTTTTTAAAAATTGTTCAATTTTTATTTATTTACTCATTTTTAGAGATGATGTCTTGTTATGTTGCTCAGGCTGGCCTCAAACTCCTGGACTCAAGCAATTCTCTCACCTCAGCCTCTCGAATAGCTGGGGCTACAGGCATAAGCCACTGTGCCTGGCTTTCATTTATGTCTTTCTAACTTTTAATTTGTCTTTGTTCTTTCATTGGGTATATTTTGCTGCTCTTTTTCTAACTTCTTGAGATGAATACTTAGATAATTAATTTGCAGCCTCTTTTTTTTTTTTTTTTTCCAACAGGGTCTCACTCTGTCACCCAGGTTAGAGTGCAGTGGCCCAATCATAGCTCACTGCAGTCTCAAACTCCGAAGTTCAAGAGAGTCTCCCACCTCAGCCTCCCGAGTTATAGGACCACAGGTATGTGCAACCATGCCTAGTTAATTTCTTTCTTTATTTTTATTTTTGCTTTATGGTAGACTGGTCTCAAACTTCTGACCTCAAGTGATCTTTCCACTTCAGCTTCCCAAAATGCTGGTATTACAAGTGTGAGCCACTACACCCGGCCCTTTTTTCTTTTCCTATATTTGTGTTTAAGACTACAATTTTCTCTCTAAGTGTAGCTTTAGCTTCATTTCACACATTTTGTTTTGCTGAATTTCATTGTAATTTCAGTAAGGTCTTTAAAAAATTACCATGAGATTTCTTTAAATTGTATTCCTTTATTTGGATAAGTTTTTTTTTTTTTTTGTAGTTTCAGTAGAGACAGGGTTTCACCATATTAGCCAGGATGGTCTCGATCTCCTGACCTCGTGATCTACCCTCCTCGGCCTCCCAAAGTGCTGGGGTTACAGGCATGAGCCACCGCGCCTGACCTTTGGATAACTTTTAAAGTTTTTTTTTTTTTTTTTGTTACTGATTTCTAACAATTTCACCAAGTTCAGGGATTATATTTCTAGAATTTAATTATTTGAAATCTGTTAAAATTCACTTTATAAATCAGAACATGATCAATATTTGTAAACATTTACTATGCATTTGAAAACTATATTCTGAGGCACATTCTTAAGGAAGAAAGTAGATTAGGGCTTGCTAGGGCATGGAGGAAGGTAGAATGGGATGTGACTGCTAATAGTATGGGATTTTTTTTTTTTTTGAGGTAATGAAAATGTTTTGAAACTAGATAGTGGCGATGCTTGCAAAACTTTATAAGTATATTAAAAACCACTGAATTATGGACTTTAAAAGGGTCAACTTTATGGTTTATTAATTACATCTTAAGAAAGCCATTATAAACAAATATGAACCAAATCAACTGTGCCAAAATACCCTAATATGTATTAAACTTTATCTTAAATCTCAAAAAAAAAGAAAACTGTATTCTGCCATTTTCTCTACACATGAATTAAGTTATTTTTGTTAATCCAATTGTTTAATCTATATCCTTACTTATTTTTGCCTATTTATTTTATCAGTTGCTATGCGAGAGGTATTAAAATCTCCGATTGTGATTATGACTGTGTCTATGTCTCCTTTTAGTTGTCAAGTTTTGCTTTAAAGCAAGTTCGTTTGTGTAGTCCAATTTGGAATTGTTATGTATTTCTAGTAAATTGACCCTTATGTCATTATAAAATACTCCTTTTCAATCTTCAGTAATGCTCTTTGCATTTATCTTATATTATTATAGCTAGACTTGATTCGTGTTTGCCTTATACAAAGTTTTCCATCTCTTGATTCTTCTGTGAATCTCTATTTAATATCTGTCATTTGCTAATTTGCATATAGTTACATTTTTATCTTGTCTGCAAAGTTTGTCTTTTAATTAGAGTATTCCGTCCATTTATAGCTGATGTAACTACCGATGTATTTGTGTTTAAATCTACCATATTTCTCTTTTTTCTGTTTGTCTCATTTGTTCCTGTTCCTCTTCCTCTCCTTTCTTGTCTTCTCTTTATTATTCCATTACTTTTGCTATCTCATCTCCTCCTCATTGATTAGCTATTACATTATTTTACTATTCTTTGCATGGTTATCTTAAAGTTACAGTATGTATTCTCAACTCATAAATTTTAATACAAATGACCACTTTTACATTTTCTGAAAAATGTAAAAACCTTAGAACTCTAACTTTATTAACTAATTTCATCTTCTGTGTTTCCATATGATATTTTTTTTTTCTGAAGAACCTCTGCTTTTGTCTACAAAACCTCTCTTTATATATACTTTTCATACACAGTCTGCTGGTGATAAATTATTTTATTTTTGTTTGTTTGTAAATTTATGTTACTTTAATTTTAAAAAATTGTTAGAGAGGTATATTTACATAAAATAAAATTCACCAATTTTAAATGTGTAATTTAAAGTGATTTCACAGGTACTCGAATTTGTGTAATCACACTATGATCACAGTAGAAAATATTTTCATTCTCTTGTGCCTTTATGCAATCAATCCTCTCCCCACAACCCCACCCTCTAATAACCATTGACCTGCTCTCTATCACTAAAGCTTTCCTCATTTAGGGTTCCATATACAGTTGACCCTTGAACAACATGAGTTTAAAATGCATGAGTCCAGTTTTTTGCAGATTTTTTTCAGTAAGTATTAATATATTGGAAATGTTTTAATTGATTTGTGACAATTTGAAAAAACATGCAGGCAAACCATGTAGCATAGAAATAACCCCCTAAAAACAGAGAAAAAGTTATATATGTCATGAATGCATAAAATATATGTATGGCCAGGTGCAGTAGCTCACACCTGTAATGCTGGCACTTTGGGAGGCTGAGGTGGGAGGATTGCTTGAGTCCAGGAGTTCAAGACCAGCCTGGGCAACATAGCGAGATCTTGTCTCTAAAACACACACACACATACACAAAAAAACAAATTAAAAATTAGCCAAGCATGGCAGCATGTACCTGTAGTCCTAGTTACTTAGGAAGTTGAGGTGGGAGAATCTCTCGAGCCCAGGAGTCCAAGGCTGTAGCAAGTCATAATCACATCACTGCACTCCAGTCTTAGCAACAGAGCAAGGGTCTCTCTCTCTCTCCATATATATACATATATGTACATTTTATATAAATATAAATAACACATAATATATTTATAAATATATACATATATTTATAAATATATACTTATATATAAATACATAAATATATAAATTTATATATTAAAATACTTATATAAATATATACTTATAAATACTTATGTATTTATTAATATATAATATATTACATATAACTTTATAAATGTATATTTATATATTTACATATTTATGAATATATTATGTATTATTTATTTATATTTATAAATATAAATATATAAATATAATATATATACTAGTCTATTGTACCACCTACTATTATAAAGTATACACAAATGTATTACAAAAAGTTAAAATTTATAAGAATATAGGCATACAAACACTTATACACCATATATGGTGCCATTTGCAGTTGAGAGAAATATAAACAAACATAAAGATGCAGTATTATGTAGTAATTGCATAAAATTAACTGTAGCACATACCATACTACTGTGATAATTTCATAGTCACATCTTGTTGCTGTTGCAGTGAGCTCCAGTGTTGTATTTGCTTCACATGCCATGTGACACTAATCATCTCTGTGAGCAACTGGTCTCTGCAGTAAATTATGTATTGCAGTAAGTGGTCTCTCACAGTCCTTGCATTGTCTTTCATTGTGTTTGGTGTGAAACCATAAATCTTAAATCGAGCTTGTCCAACCCGCAGCCCCACTGCATGCAGCCCAGGATGGCTTTGAATATAGTCCAACAGAAATTTGTAAACTTTCTTAAAATATTATGAGTTTTTTTGGTGATTTTTTAAAAGCCCATCAGCTATTGTTAGTGTTAGTGTATTTTATGTGTGTCCCAAGACAAATATTTTTCTTCCAATGTGGCTCAGGGAAGCCAAAAGATTGAACACCCCTGCTTCAAATTATACCACAAAGCTGATATGAAAGTGATTCTAAAAGTACCCACAAGAAGTAGAGATAAGTTATTACATTACAAGAAAAAGGAAAAAGTGAATTGCGGCTGGGCGTGGTGGCTCACACCTGTAATCCCAGCATTTTGGGAGGACGAGGCAGGCGGATCACCTGAGCTTGGGAGTTCGAGACTAGCCTGACCAAAATGGAGAAACCCTAGCTCTACTAAAAATACAAAATTAGCCATGTATGGTGGCACATGACTATAATCCCAGCTACTCAGGAGGCTGAGGCAGGAGAATTGCTTGAATCTGGGAGGTGGAGTTGCAGTGAGTCCAGATCATGCCATTGCACTCCAGCCTGGGCAACAAGAGCAAAACTCCATCTCCAAAAACAAAACAAAACAAATCAAAAACAAACAATAAAACAAACAAACAAAGTTGAATTGCTTGATACGTGCCACAGACTGAGGTCTGCAGCTATGGTTGCCCACCATTTTCAAGATAAATGAATCCAGCATAAGTACCATCATAAAAAAAGGAAAGGAAATTTGTAAAGCTGATGCTGCAGCTATGCTAGTAAGTGTGAAAATCCTACACTTTTTACAAAACACCTTTTTTTCTCATATTGAAAATGCTGCTTTTGTATGGGTACAGAATTGCTGTAAGAAACGCATACAGGCTGAGTGCAGTGGCTCACACATGTAATCCCAGCACTTTGGGATGCTGAGGTGGATCACTGGAGACCAGTCAGGACAACAAAGCAAGACTCCATCTGTAAAAAAATAAAAATAAAAAAAAATTTATCCAGGTGTGGTGGCACGTATTTGTAGTCCTGGCTACTTGGGAGGCTGAGGTGAGAGGATTTTTTGAGCCAGGAGGTCAAGGCTGCAGTGAGCCATGATCATGCCATTGCATTCCAGCCTGGGTGAGAGTAAGACCTTGTCCAAAAAAAAAAAAAAAAAAAAAGAAGAAGAAGAAGAAGAAAGGACACCTATAGACAAATATTATTCAATGAAAAGCAAAGTGATTATATCACAACTTAAAGCAAAAGGAAGGTGAAAAAGCTAATGCCAGCAAAAGATGGTTTGATAACTTTAGAAATAAGTTTCACTTAAAAAATCTCAAGATAGGGCAGGGCATGGTAGCTCATGCCTGTAATTCCAGTACTGTGGGAGTCCGAGGTGAGTATATCACTTAAGGCCAAGAGTAAGAGACCAGCCTGGATAACACGGTGCATTTTTGTCTCTACTAAAAATACAAAACTTAGCTGGGTGTGGTGGTGCATGCCTGTAATCCCAGCTGCTTGGGAGGCTGAGGCATGTGAATCGCTTGATCCTAAGAGGTGGGGATTGCAGTGAGCCAAGATTGCACCACTACACTCCAGCCTGGGTGACAAAGCAAAGCTCTATCAACAACAACAACAACAACAAAGTCAATGTAACAAGATAACAAGAGAAGCTGCTTCTGCTGACCAGGAGGCAACAGATGAGTTCCAGATGCCATTTAGAAAATAATTGAGAAGAAAGGATGTCTGTCCAAACAGGTCTTTAATGAAGACCAACGTGCCCATTCTGGAAAAAAAAATGCCACAAAGGACATTGATTAGTAAGGAAGAGAAGTGAGCACCAGGACTTAAGGCAAGAAGGTATAGGCTAACTCTAGTGTTTCGTGAAAATATGGTCAGGTTTATGACCAGGACTGCCCTTACGAAGCTGCTAACCCCAGAACATTGAAGGAAAAAGATAAACACCAGTTGTCAGTCTTTTGATTGTGTAACAAGAAGGCCTAGACAACTAGAACACTTTTTCTTGATTGGTTTCTACTGATGCTTTGTCTCTGAAGTCAGGAAGCACCTTGCCACAAAGTGACTGCCTTTTAAAATTCCTTTGATATTGGATAATGACCCTGGCCACCCAGAAGCCTAAGAGCTCAACACCGAGGGTGTTAAAGCTTGCCCCTAAACACAACATCTCTAAATCAGGCTCTAGCTCAGGAGGTCATGAGGACCTTTAAAACTCATTACACACGCTACTGTATGGAAAGGACTGTCAGTGCTATGGAAGCGAATTCTGATAGAAAAAATATCATGAAAGGAAACAAACTCTGCTAGAGAGAGTATCATGAAAGTCTGAAAGGTTTACACCATTGTTATAGAAAAAGCTGTGAAATCAATCAAGCCTGGAGCAATAAATTTCTTCTGGAGGAAACTGTCCAAATGTTGTGCATGACCTCACAGGATTTAAAACAGAGCTGATCAAAGAAATCATGAAAAAAATTGTGACTATGGCAAAAAAGGTGTGTGGGGTGAATGGTTTCAAGATATGAATCATGAAGGAACTTAGAGCTAATAGACACCACACCAGAGGAATTAACAGAAAATGACTTGGTGGAGATGAGTCCAGGTAATGAGGAAGAAGACATAGAAGAAGCAATACCAGAAAGCAAATTGTCATTAGACAATCTGGCAGAAGGGTTCTGATTATTCAAGATTGCTTTTGACTTCTTTTATGACACAAACCCTTCTATGCAGGGACACTGAAACCAAAGCAAATGATGGAAGAAGGACTAGTACTGTATAGAAACATTTTTATACAGAAATGAAAAAGCAAAAAAGTCAGACAGGAATTATAATGTTTCTGTAAAGTTACTGTAAATGTGCCTGCCTTTCCTGCCTCCTTTCTTCCTCCTCCACCTCTTCTACCTCTGCCACTCTTGAGACCAGACCAACCCCTTTCTCCTCCTTTTCACCCTACAAAATGTGAAGATAACAAAGATGAAGATCTTTATGATGAGCCACTTCCACTTAATAAATAGTAAGTATATTTTCTCCTTTATATACTTTTCTTAACAACAATTTCTTTTCTCTAGCTAACTTTTGTAAGAATACAGTATACAATAGATGTAACATGCAAAATATGTATTAATTAACTATGCTATCAATAAAACTTCTGATCAACAGTAGGCTATTAGTAGTTAAGTCTTGGGGAATCAAAAGTTAAATGGGGATTTTTACTGCTCGAGGGGTCGATACCCCTAACCCCCATGTTGTTCAAAGGTCAACTGTACATGGAATTATGTATGGCCTTTTGTATCCAGCTACTTTCATTTAACACAATGCTTTCGAGAGTCATCAATGTTATTTTATATATATATATATACACACACACACACACACACACACATATATATATATATCAGTTTGCTCCTTTTTTATGTTGTTATGTGCATTGCTAGGTTTTTTCATTGTACTGTGTGGATATCACTAGTTCATTCATTTTCATTGTTTTGTATGCCACAATTTGTTTATCCATTCACCAGTTGATGGGCATTTGGGTTGTTTCCAGTTTTTTGCTATTATGAGTAAAGCTGCTATGAACATCCACATGCAATTTCTTGTGGATATATGCTTTAATTCCTCTTGGGTAAAAGCAAAGGAGTGGGATTACTGAGTTATATTATGTTTTTATATGCATGGTTATGTTATGTTATATTTAACTCTCTGAGAAACTGCTAAATTGCTCTCCAAAATGGCTGTGCAGTTTCACTATCTTACTAGTGGTTAATTAGCATTCCAGTTGCTCCACATTCTTACAAACACTTGACATTTTCAATCTTTTTAATTTTAGCAATTCTAGTGGGTGTATAGTGGCATCTCATTGTGATTTTAAATCACATTTCTCTGATGACTAATGATGCTGAGAATATTTTAAACTGTTTATTTGCCATTTGTGTATATTCTTTGTTAAAATATCTGTAAAGTCATTTGCCTATTTTAAAAGTTGAATTCTTTCTCTTTATTTTTATTACATTGTAAGAGTTTTTAAATTAATACATTTAGATTTACTTTGATACAGGCCAATATCCCTGGTGAACATTGATGCAAAAATCCTCAACAAAATACACACAAACCAAATTCAACAACACATTAAAAAAATCATTCATCATGACCAAGTGGGATTTATCCAGGGATGCAAGGATGGTTCAAAATACACAAATCAGTGTGATACATGATATCAACAGAATGAAGGACAAAAACCACAGGATCATTTCAACTGATGCTGAAAACACATTTGATAAAATTCAACATCCCTTCATGATAAAAACTATCAAACTGGGTGTAGAAAAAAATACCTCAACACAATAAAAACCATATATGACAGACTCATAGCTAGTATCATACTAATTGGGAAAAACTAAAAGCCTTTCCTCTAAGATCTGGAAAATGAAAAGGATACCTACTTTTACCACTGTTATTTAACATAGCACTGGAAGTCCTAGCTAAAGCAATCAGACAAGAGAAACAAACGAAAGGCATCCAAATCAGTAAAGAGGAAGTTAAACTGTCACTGTTTGCTGATGATCATTTACCTTGAAAACCCTAAAAAATCCTCCAGAAAGCTTCTAGAACTGATAAAATAATTCAGCAACATTTCCAGATACAAAATTAATGTACACAAATCAGTAACTCTTCTATACACCAACAGTGACCAAGTGGAGAATCAAATCAAGAATTCAACCCATTTTATAATAAGCTGCAAAAAAGTAAAATACTTAGGAATATACTTAACCAAGGAGGTAAAAGACCTCTATAAGCAAAATTACAAAACACTGCTGAAAGAAATTATAGATGACACAAACAAATGGAAACACATCCCATACTCATGGATGGGTAGAATCAGTATTGTGAAAATGACCATACTGCCAAAAGCAATCTACAAATTCAGTGCAATTCCAATCAAAATACCACCATCATTCTTCACAGAATTAGAAAAAACAATTCTAAAATTCATATGGAACCAAAAAGGAGCCCGCATAGCCAAAGCAAGACTAAGCAAAAATAACAAATGTGGAGGCATCACATTATCTGATTTCAAACTATACTATAAAGTCATAGTTACCAAAACAGCATGGTACTTGTATAAAAGTAGGCAAATAGACCAAAGGAATAGAATAGAGAACTGAGAAATAAACCCAAATACTTACAGCCAACTGATCTTCAACAAAGCAAACAAAAACATAAAGTGGGGAAAGAACACCGTTTTCAAAAAATGGTGCTGGGATAATTGGCTAGCCACATGTAGGAGAATGAAACTGAATCTTCATCTCTCACCTTATAAAAAAATAAACTCAAGATGGATTAAGGACTTAAATCTAAGACCTAAAACTATAAAAATTATATTCTAGAAGATAACATTGGAAAACCCTTCTAGACATTGGCTTAGGCAAGGATTTCATGACCAAAAACCCAAAAACAAATGCAATAAAACAAAGATAAATGGCTGAGACCTAATTAAACTAAAGAGCTTTTGCATGGCAAAAGGAACAGTTAGCAGAGTAAACAGGCAACCCACAGGGTGGGATAAAATCTTCACAATCTATACATCTGACAAAGGACTAATATCCAGAATCTACAAGGAGCACCAACAAATCAGAAAAAACAAACAAACAATCCCATTAAAAAGTGGGCTAAGAAAATGAATAGACAATTCTTGAAGATATACAAATGGCCAAGAAATATACAAAAATATGTTCAACATCACTAATGATCAGGGAAATGCAAATCAAAACCACTAAGGATACCACCTTAGTCCTGCGAGAATTGCCATAATAAAAAAATTAAAAAAACAGTAGATGTTGGTGTGGATGCAGTGATCAGGGAACCCTTCTACACTGTTGGTGGGAATGTAAACTAGTACAACCACTATGGAAAACAGTGTGAAGATTCCTTAAAGAACTAAAAATATAGCTACCATTTGATCCAGCAATCCCACTACTGGGTGTCTACCCAGAGGAAAAGAAGTCATTGTAGGAAAAAGATACTTGCACATGGATGTTTATAGCAGCACAATTTGCAATTGCAAAATCATGAAACCAACCCAAATGCCCATCAATCAACAAGTGGATGAAGAAACTGGTATAAATATATGATGGAATACTACTCAGCCATAAAAAGGAATGAATTAACAGCATTCGCAGTGACCTGGATGAGACTGGAGACTATTATTCTAAGTGAAGTAACTCAGGAATAGAAAATCAAACATTGAATGTTCTCACTGATACGTGGGGGAGCACAAAGGTATAAGAATGAAACAACGAACTCTGGGGACTCAGGCGGAAGGATGGGAGAGGTGCGAGGGATAAAAGATTACAAATAGGGTGCAGTGTATAGTGCTTGGGTGATGGGTGCACCAAAATCTCACAAATCACCACTAAAGAACGTACTCATGTAACCAAACACCATCTGTACCCCAATAATCTATGGAAAAAATTTAAAAATGGATTCTTTCTCTTTATTGTTGTCTCATTGTAAGAGTTTATAAATTAATGTATTCTGGATATAACTTTAATATATGTAAGTTATGTATATATATTCTCTAGATCTGACCGCATTTGTGTTTTCTTAACAGTGTCTTTTGAAGAGGAAATTTTTAATTTTGATGAAGTCCATTTTATCAATTTTTATGGCTCATATTATTCTTATTTTAAGAATATTTGACCTTTAACTGAAGATGACAAAGATTTTGTCCTTGTGATTTTATTCTTGTGGTTTGCTTGTATAAATTAAAAATTATTTATTTTATGTTTTCTTCTGTGAGTTTTATAGTTTCATCCCCCACATGTAGACTTTTTACTCATTAGGAGCTAATTTTTGTATATCATATTATGTAAGGGTCAATGTTTATATTTTTGCACATAGATATCCAATAGTTCCACATTATTTATTGCAAAAGCTATCCTATCCCATTGAATTACCCTGGCATTTTTGTTGAAAATCAATTAAATAATATATAAATATTTAATTATAAAAATATATAATATATAAGTTTATTTATTTCTGGACTCTATTCTGTTTCATATCTACATATCTGTTGCTATGACAATATCACATTGTCTTTTTACTGTAGTGGTGTAGTATGCCTTGAAATTTTATAATGAAAGTCCCTCAAATTTGTTTTGTTTTACAAATTTGTTTTGGCTATTCTAGGTCCCTTGCATTTCTATGTAAACTACAGAATCTGCTTGATAATTTCTGCAAAATTAAAAAAAAAAAAAGGCCTGCCAGATATTTTTGGGAGGAGAAAGTATTGTGTTGAATTAATAGATCCATTTTGAAAAACTTGATCTTTTAATAACATTGAGTGTTCCATGACTTTCTATTTATTTAGGTCTCCCTTAATTGCTTTCAGTAATGTCTAATGTATAGTACTTCCACATGGTAAAAATTTTTTTCCTAAATATTTTCTATTTTTAGGTTATATTATAGATGGAATTTTAAAATTTTCATGTTTAAGTTTTTGTTGCTAATATATAGAAATGCAATTTGTTTTTAAACATTGGCCTTGTATCCTGCTATGTTGGCAAACTTGCTTACTATTTCTAGTAGCTTTGTGATAGATTCATTTTAGCAGCTTTTTCATAGATGGTTTAGTTATTTTCTACATTCTACCATGTGATTAGAGAATGAGGGTGGTTTTACTTCATCCTTTCTTATCTGGAAGTCTTTTATTTTATTTTACTTTTGTTTTATTAAACTAGTCAAACCCTCACACTGTTTAATATTAGTGATAAAAGAAGACTTGCTTCTGACTTTAAGGGGTAACACTCAGTCTTACAATTTGAGGAATTTTCTATTTCTATTTTTATTGAGAATTATATGAGTAATGGCCCTTGGATGTTGCCAAATCCTTCCCGGATTTATTGAGATGTATACATGGTTTTTCTTTTTTAGTCTGTGAATCTGGTGAATTATACTGTTTTATTTTTTAGTGTTAACTTTAACCATCAAATTGGGTACAGAACAAACATATCTCAACGTAACAAAAACCATATATGACAGACTAATAGCTAGTATCATACTGAATGGGGAAAAACTAAAAGTGTTTCCTTTGAGATCTGGAACATGAAAAGGATACCTACTTTTACCACTGTTATTCAACATAATACTGGAAGTCCTAGCTAAAGCAATCAGGCAAGAGAAAGAAATAAAAGGCATCCAAAAGGAAAAGAAAGAAGTCAAATTATCCTTGTTTACAGATGATATAATTTTATATTTGGAAAAACCTAAAGACTCAACAAAAGACTATTAGAGCTAAAAAACAAATTCAATCAAGTTGCAAGATACAAAATAAACTTACAAAAATTAGTAGCACTTCTATATGCCAACAGTTTAGAATCTGAAAAAGAAATCAAACAAATAATCCTATTTACAATAGCTACAAATAAAATAAAACACCTAGGAATTAACCAAAGAAGTGAACGATCGCTACAATAAAAATTATAAAATGTAGATGAAAGAAATTGAAGAGGACACATAAAAATGAAAAGATATTCCATGTTGATGAATTGGAAGAATCAATATTGTTAAAATGTTCATACTACCTAAAGCAATCTACGGATTCAATGCAATCCTTATCAAAATACCAATGACATTCTTTGCATAAATAGAAAAATCAACTCTAAAATTTATATGGAACCACAAAAGGCCTGGAATAACCAAAACCATTTTGAGTAAAAAGAACAAAACTGGAGGAATCACATTACCTGACTTCAAATTATACTACAAAGCTATAGTAACAAAAGAGCATGGTACTGTTGTAAAAACAGACACATAGACAAGTGGAACACAATAGAGAACTCAGAAACAAATCCATATATCCACAGTGAATTCATTTTTTACGAAGGTGCCAAGAACACACACTGGGGAAAGGACAGTGTCTTCAACAAATGATGCTGGGAAAATTGGATATTCATATGCAGAAGAATGAAACTAGATCCCTGTCACTCACCACATACAAAATCAAATAAAAAATGAATTAATGACTTAAATGTAAGACCTCAAATTATGAAGCTATTAAAATAAAACATTTAAGCAACTCTCCAGCACATTGTTCTAGGCAAAGATTTCTTGAGTAATAGCCCACCAACACAGGAAACCAAAGCAAAAGTGGACAAATATGATCACATCAAGTTAAATACCTTCTGGCACAGTAAATGAAACAATTGACCAAATAGACAACCCACACAATGGGAGAAAATATTTGCAAACTATCCATCTGACAAGGGATTAATAACCAGAATATATAAGGGGCTCAAACAACTCTATAGGAAAAAAATCTAATAATCCAGTTAAAAATGGTCAAAAGATCTGAATAGACATTTCTCCAAAAAATACATACAAATGACAAATAGGCATATGAAAGGCTCAACATAATCATCAGAGAAATGCAAATCAAAATCACGATGAAGTACCATCTTACCCCAGTGAAAATGACTTTTATCCAAATAGGCATAATAAATACTAGTGAGGAGGTGGGGAAAAGGGAACCCTCATATTCTGTTGGTAAAAATGTAAATTGGTACAACCATGATGGAGAACAGTTTGGAAGTTCCTCAAAAATCTAAAAATAGAGCTACCATGTCATCCAGAAATCCCACTCCTAGGTATAAACCCCAAATAAAGGAAATCAGCACATTGAATAGATATCTGCACTGCTATTTTTGTTGCAGCACTGTTTACAGTAGCTCAGATTTGGAAGTAACCTAAATGTCCATCAATAAATGAATGGATAAAAAAAATGGTACATATACACAATGGAGTACTATTCAACCACAAAAGATGAGGTCCTGTCACTTGCAAAAACATGGATGGAACTGGAGGTCATTATGTTAAGTGAAATAAGCTAGACACAGAAAGACAAACTTCACATGTTATCACTTATTTGTGGGAGCTAAAAATTTAAAAAGTTGAATTCACGGAGTTAGAGAGTAGAATCATGGTTACCAGAGGCCAGGAGGGATAGTGGAAATGGGGAATGGGGATAGTTACTGGGTACAAAAATATAGTTAGACAGAATGAATAAGATGTAGTATTTGATAGCACAACAGGGTTATTATAATCTGTACATTTATTTATTGTACATTTCAAATAATTTATTTTACATGTAAATAAATTAAATGTGTAAACTAAAATAGTATAATTGGTTTTTCTTTGTAACACAAAGAAGGGATAGATGCTTAAGGTGATGGATATCCCATTTACTCTGATGTGATTATTATGCATTGTATGCCTGTATCAAAATATCTCATGTACCTCATAAATATATACTTACTATGTCCCTAGAAAAATGAAAAATAGAAAATGTCACAAAATAACATGTATCCCAAAAATATCTACAACTATTAGATATCAATTAAAATTAATTTTAAAACTTTAAATAAAAAATATAATAGAAAATAAAAATTGCCCACAATCCCATTAAAGAGAAATAACCACCATCGGCATTTTGGGTTATTTTCTTTCCTTCTTTCTCCCATCCTTCTTCTGATTTAAATCCTATGAATTTAAATAGGACATATATGTAACTGGGTGTTGAGGGACATCTCACCTGTTTCCCTGGAGTTGGCACAGAGGACCCAAAGCTCAGGGCAGAGAGCCATTGGTTACCCCACAGTCAAAAAGAGATCTTCAAACAACTGGGGTCCAACTGCTCACTCGGAATTTATCAAGAAGTGGCCAAACTTCTCCAGTGTGTATAAGCAAAAGTCTGCTGGCGAGGGAGAGGGAGGTGCATCAGAATCTCAAATGGTCTGCCCTATAGGGAGGACTGCACCACACCTCCCTCCAAAGCTAAAGGGCCTAGAATTGTCCAAAGATGGGGGTAGGTCTACAAGAATGAGGAATCAGTCTTTTTCTCCTGGGGAATCCTCTGCTGAAACCCTGTGCTTTTAGATCAGCTCTGTGCAAAAGAGAGATCTAAATAGCATGCAAAAAGAGAATGGAAAGCTGAAGGAGGAGCAGTCTCACTGCTTGGCAAGGTGAGCATGTATAAGCTCCTTCTGGAACTAAAGGATACCTTGAAAGTAACCTAGTTTGATTCAACTTGCCTCTATAATACTCAAGGTATCATTTCCTAAAGTGATGGGGTTCCTACTATCCAGACACTGCAGACTGTACCTTTGGAACAGCAGCTGAAGAACATTTGGAGTTTCCTGGTTGCAGAGCTCCCATAAGATTCCATGCCATGGGGAGGTTCACTTGAGCAGTCAGAGGGTCTTCAAGTAACACCTGCCACATGGAGGGCTCCTATGTCAGGGGTTGTGAATCTGAGAAGCCAGCAGAGAAACCTACAGAGAATCATATTGGTGGTCCAGTTATGGAAAGGCTAGTCTCATTTCTTTCATCCTTCTTCCCAGGTTCCAATCCTTAAAAAGGCTGATCCCAGTAAAAAAGAGAAGAAAGAAGAAGGAAAGGTGGATCTCTTCCCTGTTCATGTCTTTTATGAGGGAGGCTGGGTCAGTGCTGGGCTGTGGGTGGGAAAGAGAATGAATGAGTATTCTAGGTTTTCCAATTTGTTGGCACATACTTTTTCATAATAGTCTCTAATGATTCATTGTATTTCTGCGGTCTCAGCTTTTATGTCTGCTTTTTTGTTTCTGATGTTATTTATTTGGGTCTTCTTTCTGCATTTTTTTTTTTTTTTTTTTTTTTTTTGAGACAGAGTCTTGCTGTATCACCCAGGCTGGAGTGTGGTGGCGCAATCTTGGCTCACTGCGACCTCCACTTCCTGCATTCAAGCAGTTCTCCTGCCTCAGCCCCCTAAGTAGCTGAGATTACAGACATGTGCCACCATGCCTGGCTAATTTTTGTATATTTGTAGAGACAGAATTTTGCCATGTTGGCGAGGTTGGTCTCGAACTCCTGACCTCAGGTAATCTACCCTGCCTTGGCCTCCCAAAGTACTGGGATTATAGGCGTGAGCCACTGCTTCCAGCCTGGGTCTTCCTTCTTTTTTCCTTAGTCTAGCCAAGGATTTGTCAATTTTGTTTATCTTTTCAAAAATCAATATTTTGCTTCATTGATCTGCATTTTTTTAGTCTCAATTTTATTTATTTCTGCTATGATCTTTATTTATTTATTTATTTTTTCTTTTTTTTTAAATATTTTTCAACCTTTTATTATTATTATTATTATTATTATTATTTATACTTTAAGTTCTAGGGTACATGTGCATAACGTGCAGGTTTGTTACATATGTATACTTGTGCCATGTTGCTGTGCTGCACCCATCAACTCGTCAGCACCCATCAACTCGTCATTTACATCAGGTATAACTCCCAATGCAATCCCTCCCACCTCCCCCCTCCCCATGATAGGCCCCGGTGTGTGATGTTCCCCTTCCCAAGTCCAAGTGATCTCATTGTTCAGTTCCCACCTATGAGTGAGAACATGCGGTGTTTGGTTTTCTGTTCTTGTGATAGTTTGCTAAGAATGATGGTTTCCAGCTGCATCCATGTCCCTACAAAGGACACAAACTCATCCTTTTTTATGGCTGCATAGTATTCCATGGTGTATATGTGCCACATTTTCTTAATCCAATCTGTCACTGATGGACATTTGGGTTGATTCCAAGTCTTTGCTATTGTGAATAGTGCCGCAATAAACATACGTGTGCATGTGTCTTTATAGCAGCATGATTTATAATCCTTTGGGTATATACCCAGTAATGGGATGGCTGGGTCATATGGTACATCTAGTTCTAGATCCTTGAGGAATCGCCATACTGTTTTCCATAATGGTTGAACTAGTTTATAATCCCACCAACAGTGTAAAAGTGTTCCTATTTCTCCACATCCTCTCCAGCACCTGTTGTTTCCTGACTTTTTAATGATTGCCATTCTAACTGGTGTGAGATGGTATCTCATTGTGGTTTTGATTTGCATTTCTCTGATGGCCAGTGATGAGGAGCATTTTTTCATGTGTCTGTTGGCTGTATGAATGTCTTCTTTTGAGAAATGTCTGTTCATATCCTTTGCCCACTTTTTGATGGGGTTGTTTGTTTTTTTCTTGTAAATTTGTTTGAGTTCTTTGTAGGTTCTGGATATTAGCCCTTTGTCAGATGAGTAGATTGCAAACATTTTCTCCCATTCTGTAGGTTGCCTGTTCACTCTGATTGTAGTTTCTTTTGCTGTGCAGAAGCTCTTTAGTTTAATTGGATCCCATTTGTCAATTTTGGCTTTTGCTGCCATTGCTTTTGGTGTTTTAGACATGAAGTCCGTGCCCATGCCTATGTCCTGAATGGTACTACCTAGGTTTTCCTCTAGGGTTTTTATGGTATTAGGTCTAACATTTAAGTCTCTAATCCATCTTGAATTAATTTTCGTATAAGGAGTAAGGAAAGGATCCAGTTTCAGCTTTCTACTTATGGCTAGCCAATTTTCCCAGCACCATTTATTAAATAGGAAATCCTTTCCCATTTCTTGTTTCTCTCAGGTTTGTCAAAGATCAGATGGCTGTAGATGTGTGGTATTATTTCTGAGGACTCTGTTCTGTTCCATTGGTCTATATCTCTGTTTTGGTACCAGTACCATGCTGTTTTGGTTACTGTAGCCTTGTAGTATAGTTTGAAGTCAAGTAGCGTGATGCCTCCAGCTTTGTTCTTTTGACTTAGGATTGTCTTGGAGATGCGGGCTCTTTTTTGGTTCCATATGAACTTTAAAGCAGTTTTTTCCAATTCGGTGAAGAAACTCATTGGTAGCTTGATGGGGATGGCATTGAATCTGTAAATAACCTTGGGCAGTATGGCCATTTTCATGATATTGATTCTTCCTATCCATGAGCATGGTATCTTCTTCCATTTGTTTGTGTCCTCTTTGATTTCACTGAGCAGTGGTTTGTAGTTCTCCTTGAAGAGGTCCTTTACATCCCTTGTAAGTTGGATTCCTAGGTATTTTATTCTCTTTGAAGCAATTGTGAATGGAAGTTCATTCATGATTTGGCTCTCTGTTTGTCTGTTACTGGTGTATAAGAATGCTTGTGATTTTTGCACATTAATTTTGTATCCTGAGACTTTGCTGAAGTTGCTTATCAGCTTAAGGAGATTTTGGGCTGAGACAATGGGGTTTTCTAAATATACAATCATGTCATCTGCAAACAGGGACAATTTGACTTCTTCTTTTCCTAACTGAATACCCTTGATTTCTTTCTCTTGCCTGATTGCCCTAGCCAGAACTTCCAACACTATGTTGAATAGGAGTGGTGAGAGAGGGCATCCCTGTCTTGTGCCAGTTTTCAAAGGGAATTTTTCCAGTTTTTGCCCATTCAGTATGATATTGGCTGTGGGTTTGTCATAAATAGCTCTTATTATTTTGAGGTACGTTCCATCAATACCGAATTTATTGAGCGTTTTTAGCATGAAGGGCTGTTGAATTTTGTCAAAAGCCTTTTCTGCATCTATTGAGAAAATCATGTGGTTCTTGTCTTTGGCTCTGTTTATATGCTGGATTATGTTTATTGATTTGAGAATGTTGAACCAGCCTTGCATCCCAGGGATGAAGCCCACTTGATCATAGTGGATAAGCTTTTTGATGTGTTGCTGAATATGGTTTGCCAGTATTTTATTGAGGATTTTTGCATCGATGTTCATCAGGGATATTGATCTAAAATTCTCTTTTTTTGTTGTGTCTCTGCCAGGCTTTGGTATCAGGATGATGTTGGCCTCATAAAATGAGTTAGGGAGGATTCCCTCTTTTTCTATTGATTGGAATAGTTTCAGAAGGAATGGTACCAGCTCCTCCTTGTACCTCTGGTAGAATTCAGCTGTGAATCCTTCTGGTCCTGGACTTTTTTTGGTTGGTAGGCTATTAATTATTGCCTCAATTTCAGAGCCTGCTATTGGTCTATTCAAGAATTCAACTTCTTCCTGGTTTAGTCTTGAAAGAGTGTAAGTGTCCAGGAAATTATCCATTTCTTCTAGATTTTCCAGTTTATTTGCATAGAGGTGTTTATAGTATTCTCTGATGGTAGTTTGTATTTCTGCGGGGTTGGTGGTGATATCCCCTTTATCATTTTTTATTGCGTCGATTTGATTCTTCTCTCTTTTCTTCTTTATTAGTCTTGCTAGTGGTCTGTCAATTTTGTTGATCTTTTCAAAAAACCAACTCCTGGATTCATTGATTTTTTGGAGGGTTTTTTGTGTCTCTATCTCCGTCAGTTCTGCTCTGATCTTGTTATTTCTTGCCTTCTGCTAGCTTTCGAATGTGTTTGCTCTTGCTTCTCTAGTTCTTTTAATTGTGATGTTAGAGTGTCAATTTTAGATCTTTCCTGCTTTCTCTTGTGGGCATTTAGTGCTATAAATTTCCCTATACACACTGCTTTAAATGTGTCCCAGAGATTCTGGTATGTTGTATCTTTGTTCTCATTGGTTTCAAAGAACATCTTTATTTCTGCCTTCATTTTGTTATGTACCCAGTAGTCATTCAGGAGCAGGTTGTTCAGTTTCCATGTAGTTGAGCGGTTTTGATTGAGTTTGTTAGTCCTGAGTTCTAGTTTGATTGCACTGTGGTCTGAGAGACAGTTTGTTATAATTTCTGTTCTTTCACATTTGCTGAGGAGTGTTTTACTTCCAATTATGTGGTCAATTTTGGAGTAAGTACGATGCGGTGCTGAGAAGAATGTATATTCTGTTGATTTGTGGTGGAGAGTTCTATAGATGTCTATTAGGTCTGCTTGCTGCAGAGATGAGTTCAATTCCTGGATATCCTTGTTAACTTTCTGTCTCATTGATCTGTCTAATGTTGACAGTGGAGTGTTGAAGTCTCCCATTATTATTGTATGGGAGTCTAAGTCTCTTTGTAAGTCTCTAAGGACTTGCTTTATGAATCTGGGTGCTCCTGTATTGGGTGCATATATATTTAGGATAGTTAGCTCTTCCTGTTGAATTGATCCCTTTACCATTATGTAATGGCCTTTTTTGTCTCTTTTGATCTTTGATGGTTTAAAGTCTGTTTTATCAGAGACTAGTATTGCAACCCCTCCTTTTTTTTGTTCTCCATTTGCTTGGTAAATCTTCCTCCATCCCTTTATTTTGAGCCTATGTGTGTCTCTGCGTGTGAGATGGGTCTCCTGAATACAGCAGACTGATGGGTCTTGACTCTTTATCCAGTTTGCCAGTCTGTGTCTTTTAATTGGAGCATTTAGTCCATTTACATTTAAGGTTAATATTGTTATGTGTGAACTTGATCCTGCCATTATGATATTAACTGGTTATTTTGCTTGTTAGTTGATGCAGTTTCTTCCTAGCTTCGATGGTCTTTACATTTTGGCATGTTTTTGCAATGGCTGGTACCAGTTGTTCCTTTCCAGGTTTAGTGCTTCCTTCACGGTCTCTGTAAGGCAGGCCTAGTGGTGACAAAATCTCTAAGCATTTGCTTATCTGTAAAGGATTTAATTTCTCCTTCACTTATGAAACTTAGTTTGGCTGGATATGAAATTCTGGGTTTAAAATTCTTTTCTTTAAGAATGTTGAATATTGGCCCCCACTCTCTTCTGGCTTGGAGAGTTTCTGCCGAGAGATCTGCTGTTAGTCTGATGGGCTTCCCTTTGTGGGTAACCCGACCTTTCTCTCTGGCTGCCCTTAAGATTTTTTGCTTCATTTCAACTTTGGTGAATCTAGCAATTATGTGTCTTGGAGTTGCTCTTCTCAAGGAGTATCTTTGTGGCGTTCTCTGTATTTCCTGGATTTGAATGTTGGCCTGCCCTACTAGGTTGGGGAAGTTCTCCTGGATGATATCCTGAAGAGTGTTTTCCAACTTGGTTCTATTTTCCCCCTCACTTTCAGGCACCCCAATCAGACGTAGATTTGGTCTTTTTACATAATCCCATACTTCTTGCAGGCTTTGTTCATTTCTTTTTCTTCTTTTTTCTTTTGGTTTCTCTTCTCACTTTATTTCATTCATTTGATCCTCAATCGCTGATACTGTTTCTTCCAGTTGATCGAGTCAGTTACTGAAGCTTGTGCATTTGTCACGTATTTCTCGTGTCATGGTTTTCATCTCTTTCATTTCGTTTATGACCTTCTCTGCATTAATTACTCTAGCCATCAATTCTTCCACTTTTTTTTCAAGATTTTTAGTTTCTTTGCGCTGGGTACGTAATTCCTCCTTTGGCTCTGAGAAGTTTGATGGACTGAAGCCTTCTTCTCTCATCTCGTCAAAGTCATTCTCCGTCCAGCTTTGATCCGTTGCTGGCGATGAGCTGTGCTCCTTTGCCAGGGGAGATGCGCTCTTATTTTTTGAATTTCCAGCTTTTCTGCCCTGCTTTTTCCCCATCTTTGTGGTTTTATCTGCCTCTGGTCTTTGATGATGGTGACGTACTGATGGGGTTTTCGTGTAGGTGTCTTTCCTGTTTGATAGTTTTCCTTCTAACAGTCAGGACCCTCAGCTGTAGGTCTGTTGGAGATTGCTTGAGGTCCACTCCAGACCCTGTTTGCCTGGGTATCAGCAGCAGAGGCTGCAGAAGATGGAATATTGCTGAACAGCGAGTGTACCTGTCTGATTCTTGCTTTGGAAGCTTCCTCTCAGGGGTGTACTCCACCCTGTGAGGTGTGGGGTGTCAGACTGCCCCTAGTGGGGGATGTCTCCCAGTTAGGCTACTCAGGGGTCAGGGACCCACTTGAGCAGGCAGTCTGTCCCTTCTCAGATCTCAACCTCCGTGTTGGGAGATCCACTGCTCTCTTCAAAGCTGTCAGAGTCGTTTGCATCTGCAGAGGTTTCTGCTGCTTTTGTTATTGTTTACTGTGCCCTGCCCCCAGAGGTGGAGTCTACAGAGACAGGCAGGTTTCCTTGAGCTGCTGTGAGCTCCACCCAGTTCGAGCTTCCCAGCAGCTTTGTTTACCTACTTAAGCCTCAGCAATGGCGGGCGCCCCTCCCCCAGCCTGGCTGCTGCCTTGCCGGTAGATCACAGACTGCTGTGCTAGCAATGAGGGAGGCTCCATGGGCGTGGGACCCTCCTGGCCAGGTGTGGGATATAATCTCCTGGTGTGCCTGTTTGCTTAAAGCGCAGTATTGGGGTGGGAGTTACCCGATTTTCCAGGTGTTGTGTGTCTCAGTTCCCCTGGCTAGGAAAAGGGATTCCCTTTCCCCTTGGGCTTCCCAGGTGAGGCGATGCCTCGCCCTGCTTCAGCTCTCGCTGGTCGGGCTGCAGTAGCTGACCAGCACCGATTGTCCGGCACTCCCTAATGAGATGAACCCAATACCTCAGTCGAAAATGCAGAAATCACCGGTCGTCTGTGTCGCTCGCGCTGGGAGTTGGAGACTAGAGCTGTTCCTATTCGGCCATCTTGCTCTATGATCTTTATTATTTCTTTCCTCTACTAATTCTGGGCTTGGCTTGTTCTTGCTTTTCTAGTTCCTTGAGGCACATTATTAGATTGTTCATTTGAAGTCTTTTTCATTTTTTGATATAGGCATTTATTGCCATAAACTTCCCTCTTAGTACTGTTTTTGCTATATCCTATAGATTTTGGTATGTTGCACTTTCATTTTCGTTTGTTTTAAAATGTTTTTAAATTTCATTTTTAATTTCTTCATTGACTTGTTGGTCATTTAGGAGCAGGCTGTTTAATTTCCATGTGTTTATGAAGTTTCCAAGTTCCTCTTGTTATTTATCTTTAGTTTTTTCCATTGTGGTCAGAAAAGATATTTGATATAATTTCTACATTTTTGAATTTGTTAAGACTTGTTTTGTGGCCTAAGATGTGACTTCTTCTAGAGAACACTGCATGTTTTGAAAAGGATGTGTATTCCACAGCAGTTGTGCAAAATGTTCTGTAAATGTCTGTTAAGTCTGGTGTATAGTTTAACTGTTGTTTCTTTGTTGATTTTCTGTTTGGATGATCTGTCCATTACTGTGAGTTGGGTGTTGAAGTCCTCAACAATTATTTTATTGCAGTCCACCTCTCCCTCTGGATCTATTAATGTTCGCTTTATATATGTGGGAGCTCCAGTGTTGTTTGATGCATAGATTTTTAAAATATTTTTTATATCCTCTTGCTGAATTGACCACTTTATCATTATATAGTAACTTTCTTTGTTTCTTTTTACATTGTTTGATTTGTAATCTATTTTACCTGATATAAGTATAGCTCTACTGCTCTTTTTTTATTTCCAGTTGCATAGAATATCTTTTTCCACCCCTTTGCTTTCAGTCTACATGTGTCTTTCTTTTCCTTTTTACTTTCTTTTTTTGTTGTTGTTGAGATAGGGTCTCACTCTGTCAGCCAGGCTGGAGTACAGTGGCATAATCACAGCTCATTGCACCTCCTGAACTCAAGTGATCCTCCTACCTTAGCCTCCTGAGTAGCTAGGACCGCAGGTGCACACCACCATGCCTAGCTAATTTTTAAAACTTTTTGTAGAGATGTATCTCCTTGTTGTCCAGGCTGGTTTTCAGCTCCTAACCTCAAGAAAACCTGCTGTCTCAGGCTTCCAAAAAGCTAGGATTCCAGGTATGGGCCACTGCACTTGGCCCTATGTATGTCTTTATAGGTGAAGTGGGTTTCTTGTAGGCAGCATGTAATTGGGTCTTGTTTCTTTATTCATTCAGCCACTTTGCTTTTTAATTGGAGAATTGAGTCCATTTACATTCCGTATTGTTATTAATAAGTAAGGACTAACTAATGCCACTTTATTGCTTGTTTTCTGGTTATTTTGTAACTCTTTTCTTTCTTATTGTCCTTCTTTGTGTTTAAGTTACTTTCTCTGATAGTATGTTTTAGTTCATTGCTTTTTATATTTACTGAAGTTTTTAATGGGTTTTTGCATTGCAGTTACAGTGAGTCTTTAAAAAATCATCTTACAGATATAAAAAGTTGTAAAGAGATGACAACTTATCATAGATCACAAAGAATAGAAACAACCCCTACCCTTTAATTTCAACCTTCCAGCCATTTTGACTTTTATTACTCTTAATTTACATATTTTTATATTGCCTATATTTTAATAGGCAGCTGTAGCTATTTTTGTTTTCTATAGACTTGTCTTTTGGACTTCTTAGTAGAGTTATGAGTGGATTGTGCCCCACAATTACAGTATTATTCTCATTTTGTCCATATCCTTAATTTTACCAGTGGGTTTTATACCTTTCAATTCTTTGGAATCTCCCCCCGCTTTTTTTTTTGTTAGTGTTTTTTTGTTCTGTCTGATTGAAAAACTCTTTTTAGCATTTCTTGTAAGATAGGTCCAGTGGTGGTGAATTCTCTCACCTTTTGTTCATCTGAAAAAGACTTTATCTCTCCTTTGTATTTATAAGATAGCTTTGCTGGATACAGAATTCTTAGATGGCAGTCTTTTTTTCTTTCAACACTTTGAAAATGTTATTCAACTCCCTTCTGGCCTGTATAGTTTCCATTGAGAAGTCTGTTCTCAGATGAATTGGAACTACATGATATATTATTTCTTTTCTCTTGTGGATTTCAGGATTTTCTCTTTGTCCTTGGCCTTTGAAGTTTGATTATTGTATGTCTTGGGGTACTCTTACTTGAGTCAAATCTGTTTGGTGTTCCCTGACCTTCCTGTACCTTAACATTTATATCTTTGTCAAGTTTTGCTCTTGCTCTTGCTCAACTTCCTCTTAAACACCAATGATTCTTAGATTTGGTCTTTGGAGATAATTTTCATTATCTTGTAGGTGATCTTCATTGATCTTCATTATTTTTTCCTTTTCTTTTCCTCCTTTTTCTGTGTATTTTAAAATAACCTATCGTTGAGTTCACTGATTCTTTCCTCTGCTTGATCCATTCTGCTGTTGAGAGCTGCTATTGAATTTTTTAATTCAACAAATGTATTTCTCCATTCCAAGATTTCTGTTTGATTTTTCAAAATTATTTCAATCTTTTTGTTATACTTCTCTGATGCATTTCTGAATTGCTTTTCTGTTATCTTGGAGATTTTGGCATTTCCTTAAAACTAGCATTTTTGGATTAATGTTCAGAAAGCTCACATATCACTGTCTCATTAGGGTTAGTCACTTGCTTTGTTCATAATTCCCTGTTTGCTGTGGTTTTTGTTTTTTGTTGATGTACATCGATCTCTTTGCATTAAAGGATTAGTTATTTATTAATTACTCTTTTTTATGTGGCTCGTGTTTTTTTTTTTTTCTTTTCTTTTCTTTTTTTAGTGAGTATATTTGCTTAGAGGTCCTTTACTACTAGGTTGCTGCCTTCTTTTCAGCTCTAGATGGTGCTTTAAGCCCAGGCTCACCTTGACTCCAGTAAATAATGGCAGCACTGCCCTTCACAAATGGGGAATTCCTAAAGGGAATGTCCGAGCAGTGTATGAAGGTTGGCTAGTGGTTCATGCCCAGGAGACCCATGGGACAAACATCCTACTGTGTGAAGCTACTGAATACCCACTCTGATTTGGCATTTCCTTTGGGCAAGTTATAGGAAAGAGTTTCCAGGGCTGGAGGTGGTAGTCCTGCCTTTCTCCTTTGTCTCTGGCTTTCTCAGGCATAATTTTTCCATCCAGGCATTCGTGATGCTTCATGATGCTCCGTGTTAAGGCAGGGACAGGTCTCCTATTTAGCTTTCTCCATGTCTTTTCATGGCTTAATAGCTCATTGCTTTTTGTTGCTTAATAATGTGCCATTGTATGGAGGCACCACAGTTTGTTTATTCATTCATCTATTGAAGGACATCTTGGTTGCTTTCAAGTTTTGTCAATTATAAATAAGGATCCCATAAACATTAGTGTGCAGGTTTTTGCGTGGACATTGATTTTCACTCATTTGAAGAGTCACAGTTGCTGGGTAATATGGCAAGAATAAGTTTAGTTTTGTAAGAAACTGCCAAACTGTTTTCCAACGTGGCTGCATTATTTTGCATTCTCACTAGCAATGAATGAATGAGAGTTAACCTGTTATTCCATATCCCTAATGGCATTTGGTGTTGTCAGTGTTTGGATTTTCACTATTCTAGAAGGTGTGTAGTGGTATCTCATTGCTGTTTAATTTGCAATTCCCTAATGACATATGATATTGGGCATCTTATCGTATGCTTATTTGCCATCTGTATATCTTATTTGGTGAGGTTCAGATGATTTGTCCATGTTCAAATTGGTTTTTTTGTTTTATTGTCCTAGAGTTTTAAGAGTTCTTTGTATATTTTGGATACCAGTGGTTTATCAAATATGTTTTTTGCAAATATTTTCTCCCAAATGGTAACTTGTCTTTTCATTCTCTTAACCATGTCTTTCTCAAAGTAGAGTTTTAAATTATAATTAAGTCCAACATACCAATTTCTTTTATAAATCATGTTTTTGATGTTGTATCTAAAAGCCATCGCCAAGCTCAAGGTCAGTTAGATTTTCTCCTGTGTTATCTTCTAAGAGTTTTATAATTTTGTATTTTACATTTAGGTCTATAATTCTACACAAGTTTTTAAATGCTCTTCCTACATAGCTTATATCAGCAAATAACCTTGAGGATATTAGACAATTGTTTTTGCTTCTTAGCAATTCCCTTCTCTCCAGAATCTTGACCCCTCAAGTCCTGACTTCCTGGGTAGCCCTGGACTTCAATTTCTGTCTTTCTAACCCTGTAAGGTTGCTGAAAGCTGTGCTCAGTTTCTGTGTCTTTTAGCATCTGCTTGTTACTTTGCTTATAAGCCTGTCCAACCATGATGTTATGAACTGGAACTACCTTAAGGGGAAAAAACAGCATAGCATAGAATATCATGTTTACGTCAGTGAGTTTCCCTCATTTCTGAGGCCTTGAACCCTCATATCCAGGGTGATTCAGTAGTTCTTTTATTTGTCCAAAGTAAGATTTTCTAAAAATTAAATCTGTCTTTCTTAGTTGCTCCTGATAAGAAAATAGATCTGCTATGAACCAATCTTCTATTAATAAAACTGAAAGGTATGGTTTAAAAGCACAGTTCACACATATCTTTATTGCCTAAAATCCTTTAAAAGCTCTCCACTGCCACTGAATCTGGCATACATGGAAAAATATACCCCATTATATTCTTCATCCTGTGGTTCATGCCCATGCTTCTGGGTCCAGTCTCTACTTCATATATGCTTTCAAGTAATATAATAATTCACAATGTTTTCTCATATTTATGTGCTTTTGCTTCTGTTTTTCCTTTTACCCACAAAATTCTTATGATACTCCAAATTACCTAATTACTCATCTATCTAGCTTCAAATCAAATGTCATGTTTTCTGGGAAACATTCTCTGAGCTCTCTCCCTAGGAAGAATTAATAGTTTGCTCGTTTACATTCTTATTGAATATATGACAAACTCCAATTACAGTACTTTTCACATTGCATTTAATTAATTGTTTTTGTCTCCATCTCCTACCTCAGACTATTAACTTTTCTATTATCAGCACACAATAGGACATAGCATACAATAGGAGATCAATAGATAACTATTGAACCATTACGTATGTGAACTGTTAAATCACCTGATTTATCTCACCATAGGTTCTCACTCTTATGTTTTCTCCATCACTCAGGAACATAGTTAATTCATCCATTTAATTTTTAAAATCTACTAATTCAACAAAAATATACCAATTACCAACCATGTGTCAGGTGCATTTCTAGGAAATACGGGGACTACAATGAAGAATAAAGTAGAATCAGTCATTGTCTTCATGGGGCTTCTAATCTAGAGGTATTAAGCTTTGCTTTTGAAAACGTTTCCCACATGGGTGGCGGAAAGCCATTTCAGCTAGAATGTTTCCCTCTTGGCTTTCTTTCCTTATTGTTTGTCTTAGATCTGTTGATACAGTTTGGCTCTGTGTCCCCACCCAAATCTCATTTTGAATTGTAATCCCCATGTTTCGAGGGAAGGACCTGTAATCCTCCTGTGTCGAGGAAGAGAAGGGATTGGATCATAGAGGTGGTTTCCCCCATGCTGTTCTCATGATAGTGAATTTTCATGTGAGCTGATGGTTTTAAAGTGTGACATTTCCTTGTTCTTGCACACACTCTCTCCTGTCAACTTTTGAAGAAGATGCCTGATTCCCCTTTGCCTTCCACCATGATTGTAGCTTTCCTGAGGCCTCCTAACCATGCTTCCTGTTAAGTTTGCAGAACTGTGAGTCAATTAAGCCTTTTTCCTTAATAATTGCCTAATCTCAGGAAGCATTCTTTTTTTTTATTTTTTAAATTTTACTTTTTGATAAGTTATTGGGATACAGGTGATATTTGGTTACATGAGTAAGTTCTTTAGTGGATATTTGTGAGAACCTGGTACACCCATCACCTGAGCAGTATCACTGCACCATATTTATTGTCTTGTATCCCTTACCCCCTTCCCACTCTTCCCTGCAAGTCTCTAATATCCATTATATCATTCTTATGCTTTGCGTCCTCATTGCTTAGCTCCCACATATCAATGAGAACATATGATGTTTGGATTTCCATTCCTGAGTTACTCCACTTGGAATTTTATATATATATATGTGTGTGTGTATATATATATGTATATGTGTGTGCATATATATATATATATGAGTTTCTTTATCCACTCATTGATTGATGGGCATTTGGGTTGGTTCCACAATTTTGCTATTGTAAATTGTGCTGCTATAAACATGCGTGTGCAAGTATCTTTTATGAATAATGATTTCCTTTTCTTCTGGGTAGATACCCAGTAGTGGGATTTGGTGGATCAAGTGGTAGTTCTACTTTTAGTTCTTTAAGGAATCTCTACACTGTGAATGTAAAGTAGTTAAGGGAGTATTCTTTATAGCAGTGTGGGAATAGGTTAAAAACATCTGTTACACTAAATGTCATTACAGCATTTCATACTCTCATGTATTGTGGCACTCTATATGCAATAGAAAATAATTTACTATGCATTATGTAATATGTACTATGGAGGTGTTTATATGCTGAGACTTCCCATCTCAAGTAGCAGTTCAAAGAGTTTAGGTGGCTTTCAGTTGGTTTACAGAGATCGTTTCATTAACCAATATAATTATTTTGTCTCCATTTAAGTGACAAGGATAAAAAAATTTATGTCAATTGATATTGCCAAATGGAAATTTGATAAAAATATTTCATTTGATGCCAAATAAGCATTTGTTTGGACCCTTTTTCTTATTCTCATTTTGGGGTTGGAGGAAATGGAGAGTAATAAATATTGTAACACTATATGGTAAGTTCATCATGTGTGGCAACTAGAGCAAAATCTTGAACATATTCTATCAAATATATAATGGTTTTCCATGATGAATATTTTAATTTTCTTGTTATATTTACTACATGTATCTGTATCTCAGTAAATGACAAATTCTTAGACAGTAGGAATTATAGGCTATGAAAGTGCATTCCTTCTAAAGGGATTTCCTAAATGTTAAATGTAAAGGTTCTAAAATTTAAATTGTGCCTTAAAATTTTTACATTTAATTCTTGCAGTATTTTATTTGAATTGACCCATAAATTTAAAAGTGATCATTGCTTTTTAGACCTGCATTTATCACATTTCTAATACATGAAGCAAAATAAAGCCTGGGAAAGTTATGCCTAGGATTTTAAATACTATAAGACTTAGACAGCTGCACAATAACAGTGGGAGACTTCAACACACCACTAACAACATTAGACAGATCATCAAGGCAGAAAACTAACAAAGAAATTCTGGACTTAAGCTGGCCACTTGGCCAATTGGAACTAAAAAACACAGAGTATCCAACAAAAACAGAATATACATTTTTCTTGTCTGTACAGGGAACAAATTCTAAGATTTGTGCTCAGTCATAAAGCAAGTCTCAATAAGTAGAAAAAAATTGAAATCATGCCAAGCATGCTCTTGGTCCACAGCGCAGTAAAAATAGAAATCAATACCAAGAAGGTCTCTCAAAACTACACAAATACATGGAAATTAAACAATTTGCTCATGAATAATTTTTGGGCAAACAATGAAATTAAGGCAAAAATTAAAAAAAAAACTTCTTTGAAATTAATGAAAATAGGAACAGAACTTACTAAAATTTGTGGCATGCAGCTAAAGCAGTGTTAAGAGGAAAGTTTATAGCACTAAACACCTTCATCAAGAAATTAGAAAGATCTCAAATTAACAATCTGACATTGCACCTAGAGGAACTAGATAAAAATAATAAACCAACCCCAAAGGTAGCAGAATTTAAAAATGACTAAAATCAGAGAAGACCTGAACAAAACTGAGATGCAAAAATCCATACAAAAGATCAGTGAAACCAAGAACTGGTTCTTCCAAAGAATAAACAAGATTGATAGACTGCTATCTAGATGAAGGAAGAAAAAAAGAAAAAGGAAGAGAAGATCCAAAAAAGCACAATTAGAAATGACAAAGATGGCATTACAACCAAGCTCACAGAAATACAAAAGATCCTTAGAGACTATTATGAACACCTCTATGGATGCAAATTAGAAAATATAGAGGAAATGGATAAATTCATGGAAACACACAACCTCCCAAGATTGAATCAGGAAGAAAGTGAAAACCTGAACAGACCAACGTCACTGAATCAGTAAACAAACTAACTGAAACTGAATCAAACACCGAAACAAACACGAAACTTAATCAGAAAACAAACAAACAAACAAAAAACCCTACTAACGAAAACAAAACCCTGTACCAGATGGATTCACAGCTGAATTCTACCAGATGTACAAGGAAGAACTGTTACCAATCCTACTGAAGCTAGTACCAAAAATTGAGGAGGATGGCTCTTCCCTAACTCATTCTATGAATCTAGCTTCAGCCTGATACCAAAATTTTGGAGATATACGATGTAAAAAGAAAACTTTAGACCAATATCCCTGATGAGCATAGACAAAAACATTTTCAACAAAATACTAACAAACTGAAACCAGCAGCACATCAAAAAGTTAATTCATCATAATCAAGTAGGCTTCATTCCTGGGGTGCAAGGTTGGTTCAACATACAAAAATCAGTAAATGTGACTCAATGCAAAACAGAATTAAAAATAATAACCATATATGATCATCTCAATAGATACAGAAAAATATTCTGACAAAATCTAACATCACTTAATGAAAGAAAAACCCAACACACTAGGCATTGAAGGAACATACCTCAAAATAATAAGAGCCCTCTATAACAAACCCACAGTTAATATTATACTGAATGGGCAAAAGCTGGAACCATTTCCCTTGAGAATTGGAACAAGACTGGGTACTCAATCTTAGCACTCCTATTCAACATAATACTGGAGTCTTAGCCAGAGCAATCAGGCAAGATAAGAAAAATAAAAGGCATCCAAATAAGAAAAGAGGAAGTCAAACTATCTGTCTTTGCTGACCACATAATACCACACCTAGAAAAGTCTAAAGACTCTGCAAAAAAGCTCCTAGAACCGACAAATTATTTCAGTACAGTTTCAGAATATAAAATAGCATTAAAAATCAGTAGCATTTCTATATACCTGTAACGTTCTAGCTAAGAGCCAAATCAAGAGCACAATCACATTTGCAATAGCCACAAAAAACCTGAAACACCTAAGAATACAGTCACCAGAGGAGGTGGAAGATTTCTATAAGGAGAACTATAAAGCAGTGCTGACAGAAATCAGAGAATATACAAATAAATGGGAAAACATTCTATTTTCATGGATTGAAATAATCAATATCATTAAAATGGCCATACTGTTCAAAGCAATTTACAGATTCAATGTTATTCCTATGAAACTACTAATGTTATTTTTCACAGAATGAGAAAAAAAGTATTCTAAAATTTATATGAATCCATGGAAGAGTCAAAGTAGCCAAAGCAATCCTAAGCAAAAAGAACAAAGCTGGAGGCATCACATCACAACTTCAAACAATACTATAAGGTTGCAGTAACCAAAACAGCATGGTACTAGTACAAAACAGACACATAATCCAATGGAACCCGTTAGAGAACTCAGAAGTACAGCCACATACCTACAACTGTATGATTTTCAAAAAGTCAATAAAGACAAGAAATTGGAAAAGAACTCCCTATTTAATAAATGGTGTGGAGATAACTGGCTAGCCATATGCAGAAGAATGAAGCTATACCCCTCCCTTTCACCGTATACAAAAATTAACTCAAGATGATTAAAAATGTCGATGTGAGACCTTAAATTGTAAAAATCATAGAAAAAAATACTAGGAAATACCCTCTGAACATTGGCCTTGGCAAATACTTTATTAATAACTCCCCAAAAGCAATTGTAACAAAGATAAAAATAGACAAGTGGGACCTAATTAAACTAAAGTCATTTTGCACATCGAAGGAAACTATCAACAGAGTAACCTACAGAATGAGAAACTTCCTAGACAACCTACAGAATGAGAAAAAATATTCACATACTACATATCCAACAAAGATCTAATATCCACAATCTATAAGAATCTTAAATGAATCAACAAGCAAAACCAAATAATCCCATTAAGAATGGGCAAAGCAAATGAACAGACATTTCAAAAGAAGACATAGAAGCAGCCAACAAACTTGAAAATAATGCTCATTATCGTGAGTCATCAGAGAAATGCTGACCAAAACCACAATGCGAGACCATCTCACACCAGTCAGAATGGCTATTATTAAAAAGTCAAAAAATAACAGATGCTGGTGAGTCTGTGTTTAAAAGGGAACACTTATACACTGTTGGTGGGAATGTAAACTAGTTCAGCCACTGTGGAAAGCAGTTAAGAGATTTCTCAAAGAACTTAAAACAGAACTACCATTCGGCCCAGCAATCCTATTGGTGGGTATATACTCAAAGGAAAACAGGTCCTTCTACTAAAACACATGCACATATATGCTAATCACAGCACTATTCATAGCAAAGACACAGAATCAACCTAGATTCTCATCAACAGTGGATTGGATAAAGAAAATGTGGAACATATGATACATTGTGAAATACTATGCAGCCATAGAAAAGAATGAGATCATGTCCTTTGCAGCTACATGGATGGAACTGGAGGCCATTTTCCTTAGCGAGTTAATACAGGAACAGAATACTACATGTTCTCGTAAGTGAGAGCTAAACATTGAGTACACATGGACACACAGAAGGCACCAATTGACATTAGGGACTACTGCGGTGGGGAGGACTGAAAAACTACCTGTTGAGTATTATGCTCACCACTTGGGTGATGGGATTATTCGTATCCCAAACCTCCAGGTCATGCAATATACCAAAGTAACAATAAACCTGCACATGTACCTCCTGAATCTAAAATACAAGTTGAAAACTGCTTACAAATATAATTGAGACTTTTAAATAAATGTTTAGTATAAGTAAGCATTCACATATGAGAAGGATATAAGAGGCATCTTTTAATAGGTTGAGGAGGAAATATTTTATTTGACCCTGGAGTTCATAACAGTCTTATTTACACTAAAACATTAAGTGCTGTGTATGAGAGAAATAGAAAATCAGATCAAAATATCTAAGGGATGAAATATTTCTTGAAATATTCCTTGGTGAAAGGAAACAGTTCTTAAAGGAGTGGGTATGATTTCTCTAAAATGCACACAAATAAAACCTTTCTTCAGATTTTATTAATCAGTTCAAGTAGCTTAATGTTTTGACAGTAAATTTCCTCACAGTGACACTGAAAAGAGGAGCAAGGAACAGGACCAAGATATTCATTCCATAGTGTAGGAGATGGGCCCAAATTAAGTGCTTGAGTGTGGTGGGGTGGGGTGCAGTTCTGTGTGTGAACATTTGAGATAAGGAGATCAAAGTGCAAGAAGCATACAACTTATCACAGAGCACAGTGCAGTTCACTCCTCAGCTGCAAGACAGCTGTAAACCCTCGTTTGGCCACAGGATACTCAATACCAAAGAGCATGTGTAGGCTGGGGAAATTAATTGGTATGCTTTGTTTGGAAGCTTCAGAAAAGATAATAGACTGTGTGACTTCTAGCATATTTACAGTTCACCTTGGGCTTTTCTTAAAGTATAAAGTTTCTTTGGCTTGAACTTGGTGAAGGATATGAAGAAAGCACAAAAATCCAGTGGGATATTAGTTGGAAGGCTCATACGCTCTAATTAATGGGGGTGGGGAGCAACTAAGGAGAAGCTTAATGGGAGGGAATCCGGATGTAGAACAGCTTTAAAGTAGGGATAAGACACTTCACTGGGATAACACTCAATGTTCTCATTAACTTTCCTCACAAATTCAAATTCAAGCTCTGTTGCTGGCATATGAGAACCTACATCTCATAGTCATACTATCTCCTTTTTCCTAGGGTCCTCCAAGTCTAGGATTCTAGGTCATCTCCTCATGGCCTTGCCACTCCATGCCTGGTGCCACTACTCCTGCCACTACTCCTGCCACAAGGGTCTCCCTGCCATTCTTCCAGCACTGGCTGGGCACCTCTGGTTTTTCTCCTCCCTCTGCCAAGGCACTTTTCTCCCCATCTCCCTGGAATGCTACACGAAATTCACAATAGACCTAATGCTGTCTCTTTCAAACCTTCCCATTCTCCATAGCCTCTGGGTCCTTTGGGCCCCCATGGCAGTAATCTCAGTAATCACATTCTGCCGTATTTTATAGGTCAGTTTTATATCCCTCTGGTTCACCTCTTGGATTGTAAGTTCTTTCAGGTTCTGGGCAATGAGTTGTGCACGTTCGCGCTCCTTATAGGATCTAACTACTACTACTAATATTAATCTTTACATAGCACTCACATATCATTTATTTATTTGTGTCTCACAACAATCTTGTGAGAGCAATGAAACAGGGAGTGATTTCTCTACTTTACAGAAGCAGAACTTGAGGTTCAGAAAAAGTAAGCAATTTACCTTCAGTCACACAGCCAGGAACTGGGAGTTTCTAGACTTAAGTTCAGGTCTTTTGACTTTGTTCTGCTTTAATAAATGACTGTGAAGTTGAATTAAAGGATCCACCAGTCTACATCCTAACAAGCTCTAAATAACTACTTATATTCAGGTTCAAGCTGGTGAATGAGCTCAGGGAGAAGGGCCTTAGTTCATGGTTTGAGATCTGCAGCTACCCAAAATCTCTAACTGAATTTGACTTTGAATCAGTCAAAAGGGGTATTTTCAGCTTCATTTTGCTTGGGGTTTGTGTGAGCTCTGATTAAATGCAACCAATCTCTGCTCTTTCCTATTCATCTTGTCGAGTAAGAGGCTTTCCTTTCCTCCCTGAGAGGAACACTTGAATCTCATCAAAGTGAGTGGCAGGGGTTTTACTTAACACATATGGCAAACCAAAAAGAGAGGGCAGGAGATCTCCAAGAGTGAATCCAGAGAAGCTTCTAACAAAGAGGACAGTTAATTTGTAAGGAAAGGGCTAGAGGAAAAATCATCAGCAACACTGGCACTATCAGCTGAGAAAATACTTTGAAGGAAATAAGCTGAGGCATCTTGGTGTCTTGTAGCAGAATGACATGGAGTTTTTGAACATGATTGTATACACAGGACTCAGGAATTGGTGGCCACAGTGCTCTTACCTGGTGCAAATGGGAAAAAACTCTTTACCTCTGTGTGGTCTTGTATGGAGTTTGTAAAGCTAGAGAGAGCTTCTTTAGGGTATTCTTCCTAGGAACATGCTTGAATCCGCTTTTATTGGAAACTGCTCTCAGACAAAAATAAGAACACATCCTCTTTTGATGTAAAACATCTGACATCTCCAGGATGTAGGTTCTAAGTCAGAATGTTATGTCTTTTATTTGCCAATATGAGTTTCTTTAGGGCTGATACCACATCAGTGAAGGCACAGTCGATGAAAAATGCTCTGTTAACAGTTTGGTAACAAAGCAATTTAATTTGCCTCACAGCCCCATTGCCTTAGGCTTAAATCTGGTTTAGATCCCACATAGAAATATTTTAGAAGTCCCAGATACAAAGTTCCCAAGAAAGTTTTGCCCCATCCTGATGTTATCAATGCATCCGCCCTTTTCTTTTGTGCCTATCGTTTCTACAGTCTTGGGTATTACAAAATAATCTTTGGGACCTCAGGCCACCCCAGCCTTGGGTTTCAAGAGGGTTGCGTAAGGAAAGACAGTCTTGCCCCTCCCCTGGTTTTCATACAGGACCAGCAGTCACCCACAGAGTGGTTGACTGATTTCCAGGGGGCATCAGATCTGTGTATGAGCTATTATGACCAGTGACCACAGCGCATCTGCTGGGTATTGTTGCCTCATTGGGACCTCATTTCAGTGTCTGTTGGTGTCCCTTGAAAGGATCCCTGCTGTGTCTACCATGCAAATGACCATTTCTTTTGTGCTTTGTCACTTGTGCCCCACAAACACTGGGAAACATTACCCAGGTTGCTGCCAAACACTTTTGCATCATTTCTGAGACTTCACGGCCCTTTGTAGCCCACTCTGTGGCTGAAGCACAAAGTAGGCTGGTTTCTATGCCCTAACAGTTATGAACTGTTAGCAAGGCTCCAGAGCAATACTTTCCTGTGCCTGTTGCTTTATGGTGGTTTTACTGAAAACAGTTATTTTAATTATTGCTTTGTAGCCTCCAAGAGCTTCTCCCCCAAGGACTAGACTAAGAACAAAAAAGCCGCCAATGACAAACACCATATTCACGCTTCCTCACCTCCTCCTCCTACCCTCAGCCTTCTCTGAGGCTTTGTCAGAAGACCTTCTTGCCTGCATCATTCCCCTTAGCACAAGTTCTAAATATATTTAGGAATATGTTAAGGATCATTTTGTTCATTACTTTATTAGTTTCCTATTGCTGCTGTAGCAATTTACCACAAACTTAGCAGCTTAAAAACAGCACAAATTTATTGACATACAGTTTTGAATGTCAGAAGTCTGAAATGGGTCCACTGGGTTAAAATCAGGTCGGCAGAGTTGCATGCCTTCTGGATGGAGGCTCTAGAAAACAATCGATTTTCTTATCTTTTCTGGTTTCTAGGGACTGCCCTAATTCCTCTTGGTCCTCTTCTATCTGCAAAGCCAGCAACGTAGACAAGTCCTTCTCACTGGTTTCCTGTCCTCTGCATCCCTTTTCCACCTATAAGTACTCTGTGATTACATTGGGCCCACCTGGGTAATTCAGGCTAAGCCTGCCATCTCAAGGTCAGCTGATCTCTTTATTACACGTGCAACCTTAATTCCTCCTTGCCACATAAGGTAACATATCCAGAGGTTCTGGGAATTCAGACGTGGACATCTTAAATTATCTTACTTGTCACAGGTGACATAGTATAGCTCAGTGAGAGCTACTCAAGATGGCTCTGCATGGGTAATAGGCAGGGTAGACCAGCTGAGTAAAGAACACAGCCAGTGTGACTTGGGGTTTCTTGATGAATTTGCCCTTGTCCCTGGAGCATGTTAGTCACAGTCTGGCTAACCGAATTAAGGTGGCCACTTTCTATCCTTGCAAAGGCTCACTGCTACCACACACTGCTCTGCTCTTTCCTCTTTGTAATCTTCCATCTCCCAAACGCTTTGACACCATAACCTAATCAGCTGCTGCAGGTGCTGTCCTGATTTTGGAAGACCTTTTAAAGGCCTCTAGACCAAAACTTATACTCTCATCCTCATACTAGATGCCGACAGGTAGGCAAATCAGAGCCTACTTTGTTCATGTCTGAAAAATATCTCCCCTGCCGGACAGCATGTTCTGGGAATAATTATTGTGACCTGGAAATATCACATTGGCTACATTAATTGGTCCACTTGGACTGAACATAGGCTTTCCTCACAAAGTAGGCATGAACAGCTGGGACTTACATGTGTTCTCTCCATAGATATAAAGACTCACTGATTTCCAGACCACCTAATCTGACCTCAATCTACTCTCACCTTAACACATGAGGCCTTCTTGGCACAGGAGAATCAAGATGGTGCTAAATGAAAACTAGGACAGGTAGATAGGATCAGAACCAGGAGGTAGAGGAATCCTCAGCCCTTCCAACACCATCACTATAGATCTGTGGGCAGATTGTCAGTTTATCTCAGCACCAACGACCACTCTTGGGTCACTGAGATATTTTGGATATTTCGTGAGATATTTGTAGTGCCTGCATATATCTGTGGTCTAGTCTTTGCCCTGCAGAAACACATTTTCAGATTGGTTAATGAAATCATGCTAACTGGTTCTCCCTTGCATTCTCTCTAAGATTTTTCATTTTACTTCATTTCTGTATTTGTTCATGTTTTGGTGCTCACACATGTACAACACTGATACCACATCTAGTCATTGGTAGCGTATGTCAAAACAAAACAAGCTCCAACTAAGTGAAATACCAGCACATTTCCCCAGATTCAGAGATGGGCAGTTCATTCTCTCTGAAAGCACATGATATTCAGAATAAGCATCTCTTGAGAATACCAGAAATCTAGTAAAAATTCCCATCTTGGCATAATTTTGATCCAACTTATATGGAAAATATGAGAACTTTAACCTAATTTAAGATGGAAATGTAACCCATTTACAGTATCTGTACACCCTAGATGAATAATAAGTTGTCATTCTCATGTAGTGCAAATGTATCTCCTAAGTTTGAATTTCTCGTTTTGCAAATCCCTTGAGAAGGAGAATCTCGAGAGAAAAGTAAGAAACAGTGAGAGGCAGCAAGTGGTTCCCATGCCCCACAGCTAATTTGAGCATCAGTGATACCCTAAGCAGCATCCTGCTGCCATCTGTAATGAAAAACATGCTCATTTCTAATTTGTAGCATTCCTCCCCTTTCTGATTATACAAGATGGGTTCATTTATTATTAATCCAGTTTGTCAGACAGCATGGCCCTTCAAGTGTCAGGCTTCCTTGTTTCCAGGCAGTGAGTTTGTGTAGGAGCAACAAAATTTCAGAATGCACAGATCAGCAAGCTCTTGACTGTACCTGATTAAAGTTGGATAGGCCAACTTAATAGGCTTAAAATAATTCTACATGAAGCAGCAGGACACGTTTCTATATTTGTCCTTATTATTGGAAAGGACATGGACTAAAAAAAATGTTACTTTTCTTCCAAACTGCACCTGATTTGAAAGGGAGTGAGGAAAAGACAATGATTCCTCTTTGTCTATACCAAAGAGCCTAGAAATTGAAAATAGCAGAGGAGACATAAACTCCTAGGTTACTTTAAAGATAGTAGTTAAACACACAAATATACACATGCATGGACACATGCACACACACATACACAAAACAATCATAGCTTTAGGGAACCTACAGTTTAATGTTAACCAGATTTTGATATCATGCTGTCATTGAAAAAGAGTGCTAGACTTGTCAAATGAAGACTTAGATTGGTATAATTCTCAGGAAAGGTGCTTGAACCAATTATCTGTTTATGGGCCATGTGACTGGGTTCCAACACACACCTGGAGAAAAGAAAAAAAGCAATGCATTATGGGGAACAGACATGGATACTATGCACTTCAATACAGTAATTATTATGTAATAGACTGAGAAATAATCTCTAGCTTATTTCCCAGCCATTTGAATGAGCACTGGAATAATTTTCCTTTTGTGTTTCTTAACTTTAGGGGAAGTGGGTAGATAAAAAGACCACGTGACAAAATCTTGAACTACATACAGGCATACCTTTGAGATCTTGTGGGTTTGGTTCCAGACCACGGAAATAGAGCAAATATCACAATAAAGTGAGTCACACTATTTTTTTTGTTTCCTAGTGCATATAAAAGGTATATTTACCTTATGCTGTCGTCTATTAAGTGTGCAATAGCATTATGTCTGAAAAACAATGTACATACCTTAGTAAAAAATAGTTTATTGCTAGGAAGTGGCAACAATCATCTGAGCACTCAATAGGGTGTAATATTTTTGTTGGCGGAGGATCTTGCCTCAGTGTTGATGGCTGCTAACTGATCAGGGTGGGTATTGCTAAAGGGTGGGGTGGCAGTTGTAGTTTCTTAAAATAAAACAAAAATGAAGTTTGCCACATTGATTGACTCTTCCTTTCTCAAAAGAGTTCTCTTAGCATGCAGTGGTGTTGCATAGCATTTTTACCCACAGCAGAACTTCTTTCAAAAGTGGAGTCAATCCTCTTAAACTCTGCTGCTGTTTTAGCAATTAAGGTTATGTAATATTTGAAATCCTTTGTTGTTATTTTAACAATGTTCACAGCATCTTCACCAGGAGCAGATTGCATCTCAAGAGACCCCTTTCTTTGCTTATCCACAAGAAGCAACTCCTTAGCTCTTCAAATTTGATTGTGAGACTGCAGCAATTCAGTCACATCTTCAGGCTTCACTTCTAACTCTAGTTCTTTTGCTATTCCCACAACATCTGCAATTACTTCCTCCACTGAAGTCTTTAACCTCTCAAAGTCATCTATGAGGGTTGGAATCAACTTCTTCCACATGCTTGTTGACATTGATATTTTGACCTCCTCCCATGAATCGTGAATATTCTTAATGCATCTCGAATGTGAGTCCTTTTCAGATGGATTTAAATTTGCTTTGCCCAGATCCATCAGAGCAATCACTATTCATGGTATCTTACAAAACGTGTTTCTTAAATAATGATTTGAAAGTCAAAATTACTCTTCTACCCATGAGGTGTGGAATGGAGGTTGTATTAGCAGGCGTGTAAACAACATTAATCTCCTTGTTCATCTCCATCAGAGCTCTTAAGTGACCAAGTGCCTTGTCAAGAAGCAGTAATATTTTGAGAAGCATCTTTTTCTGAGCAGTAAGTCTCAATCTGAGCAGTAAGTCTCAACAGTAGGATTAAAATATTCAGAAACCATGTAAACAGTTGTACTATCATCCAGGCTTTATTGTTCCATTTATAGAGCACAGGCAGAATAGATTTAGCATAATTTTTAAGGCACTAGGATTTTTGGAATGGTAAATGAACATTGGCTTCAACTGAAGTCCCCAGCTGCATTAATTACTAACAATAGAGTCAGCCTGTTGTTTGAAGATCTGAGGCTAGGCATTGACTTCTCTTCTCTAGCTACGAAAATTCTAGATGACATCTTTCAATAGAAAGCTGTTTCATCTACACTGAAAATCTGTTGTTTAGTGTAGCCACCTTCATCAGTTATCTTAGCTAGATCTCCTGGAAAACTTGCTGCAGTTTCTACATCAGCACTTCCTACTTCACTTCCAGCTTTGTACTTTTATGTTATGGAGGTAGCTTCTTTCCTTAACCCTCATGAACTAACTTCTGCTAGCTTCAAACTTTTCTTCTGCAACTTTCTCATCTCTCTCAGCTTCATAACATTGAACAGTTAAGGTCTTGCTCGGAATTAGGCTTTGATTTAAAGGAATTTTGTGGCTGGTTTGACCTTCTATCAAGATCACTAAAAGTTTCTCCTTAACAGCAATAAGGCTGCTTTACTTTTTTAAAAAATCATTTTTGTGTTCATTAAAAGTTAGTAGCATTTTAAACTTCTTTCAGGAACGTTTTCTTTGGATTCACAACTTAGCTAACTATTTGGCACAAGAGGTCTAGCTTTTGGCCTATCTTAGCATTCAACCTGCCTTCCTCACTAAGCTTCATCATTTTAAGCTTTTGGTTTCAAACGAAAGACTTGCCACTGTTTTCAGTTGAACACTTAAAGACCATTGTAGGGTTATTAACTGGCTTAATTTTAACATTGTTGTGTCTTAGGGAATAGTGAGGCCTGAGGAGTGAGAGAGAGACAGGAACTGGGCAGTCAGTGGAGCAGTTAGAGTACACACAACATTTATTGATTGAGTTCACTATCTTATATGGGTTAGTTCATGGCGCTCCATAACAAATGGTAACATCAAAGATTATTGATCACAAATCACCGTAACAGATATAATAGTAATGAAAATTTGAAATGTTATGAGAATTACCAAATTGTGACCCAGAGAAATGAGCACATGCTGTTGGAGAAAATGGTGCTGATAATCTTACTTGAGGGAGGGTTGCCACACACCTTCAATTTGTAAGAAAACAAAAACACAAAACAAAACAAAAAAACACTACCTGCAAGGCATAAAATGAGGTATGCCTATAAAGTAAACAAATTTTCATCTGTTTGTTGAGAGCTTTTTGATAAAAGTCTCTCTTGACATTTTTTTCTTCTTGGTAGTACCCATCAGAAACCCAATACTTTGATCAATCAAAAAACTCTCTGGGCAAGTTCTTGCCCCTGGCATGGAGGTGTCTATATATGTATTACCATTCACAATTGGTAAGCCATTCACAATTATGACTTTTGTGCTGGTACAAACTTTGGAGAGTGTTTGGGTAAAAAGGAACAACAGTGGTGTGGGGGCTATGAGAGATTATTTATGCAGATTCATCAGCCAGAAAAACTAAGTGGACAGAGTAATCCTAGATAGAATCTGAAATTGGCACCAAGACAAAGAGGGAAGACTGCAACTATTAAGGATATGGGAAGTTTCATTTGCCTAAAGGATGTAGCTGAAAAATCCTTGATGCAGGTTGCCAAAAATTTCATTCTCAAATCAAAGAAAAAAATTAAAGGTAATTGCTACTCTATGTTGATGGTTCTCATTTGGGGAAAAAGTCTGCAATTTTGCCTTCCAGGGGACATTTGGCAATATTTGAAGATATTTTTAGTCATCTCAACTAAAAGGAAAAGAGCCTTGTTATGAGCAGAGAACAAAAAAAGAAATGGTTTGGGAGAGAGCTAGCCAGTCTTGCTACAACCTCATTGAATATCAGTTTTTCATCTGTAAGATGGATATTATAATACTTTATTTAGCTATTGTAAAGATTAAATAGGGTAACATCTAAAATACTTTTCACAGTGCCTGACACATAGTGATTCCTCAATAAACTGTCACTATTATTATTAGCATTATCGCATAATTTTAAGTAATGATATTACATTATCAAGTCAGGGGAAAATGACTTGAGAATTTTAGGAAGCTCTTAAAAAATAAATTTCTGACAAACTTCAAGCCAACAATGCTAGTAAAAAATTAAATGAGGAAAGATGTACAGAATTCAGTGTGGCAGCAGTAAAATCTCCTGGCTGAATTGTACATTAGTAGGATATATACAAAACATGAAAAAACATATTACAAAATAGCTTTAAAAATAAAGAAATATAAAACAGAGAGAACAATCTTGACTAAAGCCTATAACAAGACTGTCCAATAGAAATGCAATGTGAGCCCTACTTCCAATTTTAAATTTTGTAGTAGCCACATTAAGAAATAAAAAGAAATAAGGAAATTAACTTTAATAATATATTTCATTTAAGCCAACATATTAAAAATGTTATCCTTTCCACCTGTAGCCAATATGAAAAATTGTCAGGTAGTTTCTTTATTAAGTCTTTAAAATCAAATGTGTATTTTAGACTACAACATATTTTAGTTTGGACTAGTCACATTTCAAGTGTCTAGTAGACACGTGTGACTAGTGACTATCATATCAGACAGCAAATGTGTAGAATATAGTTGTAAAAATGTCATGAATGACAAAACTAAGTCTTCAAAGTCAAAGTCAGAGGAAAAACAATAATAAAGAGGATACAAGTCTGTTGATAGAAGAAGATTATTTGACGTTAGTATTTCTTAACTATTTTTAAATTTCCATCCTTTTCCTTTCGCAAACTTATTGCCCAGTAGATGTGGTTAGACCTCATCTTAATTCATAGTATGTGATAAAATGTGGAGAGATCATTCTGAGTTCTAATAATAAATTAAAATATCTCTTACTGGACAAAACATGTTTTAGAGAATTGAGAAATTCTCAAATAGGTGGGAGAAATTGTGAGTGGCAACAGGGGTATGGAAAGACTAATACTGGGAGGAAGCAATTATGTCCTGATTATCGAATGAAGAAAGTTCCATGAACTCCCACACAAGCTTGATATGCTCCTTTGCCATAGTCAAGTTCTGGGTCCTAGATTTCTTATCCATAGAATAAGAAATAGAGGTTGAATCTTATGAATTTCATGGTACCTTTGTGTTCTAACAGTCTATAAATCTGTAAGATTATCCAAAGATGAGTGTTCGAACAATGAGAAAGAGGAGAGATGATCACTGGGTTTAGCAATCGTTTATGGAAAACAAGTAACACCAGCCTAACTTCATTTCTTCTTGTGAGGGAAAGGCTAGGATTATAGCACATCTGGATTTTGGGAAGAGATTTGGAAATTATATTTAATGACCACCTACTATTCATTTAACATTCATTCAACAGACACTATTGAGCATCTACTATGTTGTATTTCATTTTTCCATAGTTTGTAAAATGTTTTTTGTCTCAATATCTTTAGAGGTACAAGTGATTTTTGGCCACATGGATAAATTGTTTGGTGGTGAAACCTGGGCTTTCAGTCCACCCATCACCTGAATAGTGTACATTGTACCCACTAGATAATTTTTTATCCGTCATCTCCCTTCCACCCTCCCCTCTTATAAGTCTTCAGTCTGCATTATACTACTCTGTATGCTTTTGTGTACCCCTAGTTTAGCTCTCACTTTTAAGTGAGAACATACAGTGTTTGGTTTCCCATTCTTGAATTACTTCACTTACAATAATGGCCTCCAGTTCCATCCAAGTGTCTGCAGAAGACATTATTTCATTCTTTTTTATGGTTGAGTAGTATTCCATAGTGGAATACTATCACACCATGGAATGTATATCACTTTTTCTTTATCTCCTCATTGGTTGATGGGCACTTAGGTTGATTTTGTATCTTTGCAATTGTGAATTGTGCTGCAATAAACATGCATGTGCAGGCGTCTTTTTAATATAATGACTTCTTTTCTTTTGGAGATACTGAGAAGTGGGATTTCTGGAATGAGTGGTAGATCTGCTTTAAGAGAAATCTCAATACTGTTTGTCACAGAGGCTGTACCAATTTACATTCCCATCCCCTTTTCACCATATCTGTGACAACACTTTTTTTTTTTTTTTTTGACATTTTAATAGTGCCCATTCTGGCTGGGGTAAGGTGGTACCTCATTGTGGTTTTAATTTGCACTTACCTAATAATTAGTGATGTTGAGCATTTTTGTGTATGTTTGCTAGCCAATTGTATATTTTCTTTGGAAAAATGTCTGTTCATGTGTTTTGCCCACTTTTTAATGGGATTTTTTTTTCTTGCTGATTTGTTTGAGTTCCTCATAGTTTCTGAATATTAGACCTTTGTTGGATGTACAGTTTGCAAATATTTTCTTCCATTCTGTAGGTTGTTTGTTTATTCTGTTGATTATTTCTGTGCTGTGCAAAAGCTTTTTAGTTTAATTAGGCCCAATTTATTGATTTTGCTTTTGTTACATTTGCTTTTGGGGCCTTAGTCAGAAATTTTTTGCCTAGGCCAATGTCCAGAAGAGTTTTTCCTAGATTTTCTTCTAAAATTTTTATGGTTTTAGGTCTTGGATTCTAGGTATCTTAATTTTAATTTTAGACACTAGGGATTTGATAGTAGATAAGATGCCTCTTAAGAAACCAATTATGCAAATTTGACTATGGAACAGTGTGGAAGATACGAGGGAAGTATGTTTGAGGGGTCACTTAACTCCTTCATAAGACATTACAGGAGATTTTCTCTAGAAAATGGTTTCAAAGCAGACACTTGAAACTATTAGCCAGAAAGGATTTTGAGGTATGAGACCAAGAAGAACATCTCAGGAAGAAGAGATAGTGGGCATGAAGTCGCAAACATCAAAACAGACTTAGTTTATAGAAGAGCAGTGCTTCTCAAATTTTAATGTTCACATTGGTCACCTGGAGATCTTGTTAATCTTTTTTATCCTTAGCATCCTAATGTGTACATATGCACAGAGACAGAAGCAACCCAGCAACCCTCAGCATCACAATGAGATGATTTCCTAGTTTTCTATCTTTCACTTTCTGGAACATGGATTCCTTTTGCAGATGCCACTCAATAGGTAGGCAACTGTCACATGCTTTCTTTATGCTTATGAGACGGAATAGTAGGTTTTACCACATGGCTTGTTAAGTAGGAAAGCCATGCCATTAGCAAGCACAAGCCTCAGTGGCACAAAGGTCAACCAGTTTTTCCTTCATTGAAGAAAAAGCAAACATGCATGTTCCCTATAAAAACATTGATATTTAACATTTAACTCAACCCTCGTCATTCATTAAGAAAAGGAAATTCAATGAATCAGGCAGATATGACTATAGGAAAAACTGCTTCTGAAGAATCTAGCTGTTTACAGGAGTTCGAGTAAAAGAGAAATCAATTTCTGAAATAAACATGTTAAATATAGATTGTTACCATCATTATAAATACTGTTTATTTTGTTTTTATTCCTATAGTGATGATCTTTTATATCTTATACAACTATGTTTCTTCAGTCTCTTGGAATACTTATTAAAGAATATCATTGAGTTTGTACTTTAAACTTCTGGGTCAGAAAGTGAACAGTGATGGTCAAAATCCTAGCTATTTCTGATTTCCAAAAACAAACAGATTTTTAGGAGACACATTTTGTAGGTCATAATTTTTGGGAAATGTAGTAGGCACAGTAAATTGGCAGCAGAGAGAAGGCAAAAAGTAATAGAAAACAGACAAGAACTAGAAAAGCATAGCCATCTGGGATCATTTAGTGAAGGGGCAGACAGTTCTACACACCTCAGCAGTCCCTGGGGAATCCCTAGGTCAAAGGGCATAATCTGTTTTATAAAGCTTCCCATCCATAGAAGTTTTAAAAGATGCCATTAAATAGTGTTTGTGCCTAAAAGAGAAAAGATGCCTTTTGGGGAGTGAATAGAGGATTGATTGGGAGCAGAGAGATGTTTAGGGATTTAAAAACCCAGAGATTTTGAGAGGGAAAGAGGAAAAAGAAATGGATGACAGATTGCATTCTTTAATGTTTTACAGCTTTAGGTGCTTTGTTTTAAATGGTTATAAAGAAAATGAAAAAAAAAAAAACAACTCAAGCATGCACTGAAAAGTGGCAAAGCTAAAGTATAACTGTTTCTGCCTGACTGTAGATCTAGGAAATGTGAGCATGGTAGGTTTTATACTGTCTTTACTAGGTTTCCCCTTGGAATTATGGACAGCTTCATTGCTTCCTCTTCCAGCCAAGTCTCCATCCTGCTGAGCCAAATAAACACCACTGAGGTGATTTCCCCAACCCCCTTACCCAAGGCAATCAGGTACAAGAGGGTGTGAGCTTAGAAAATGAAGGTGACAGTTGAAGGCTTAAGGACCTTGTCAAGACAACAGCAATGATGCCAGCCTACCAAAATGCAGATGAGAGACTTAATACAGAAATAGAAGGACTCCCCCAACAGACACTTAATGAAGTGACAGTTAGTGTATGGGACCATGCCAATAGTCCCATCTACAATGTGAACTCAAGTACTATTTTTAAATGATGCTTATTGGTTCATCCATTATTTTCATGGTTTTGTGCATGTCATGTCTTCCTAGCTGGCCCTGCAAATAGTCTAAAGGACATAATTAAAACCATTATAATCATTGCAGTTAATTATTCTATTGTTTTTACTAGCAGAAACACATCAGACTTACTAGAGTTCTTAGTTGCCCTAAAAATTACACATGGTACATTTTGTTTAACTGTGGTTCAGAAACTCAAAAACCATGGGTCAAAATGGGAAGGGATCTTATGACTATGAGAACAGGATGTGGGCAGCAGAGCGTGAAGGTTATGGTTGAATATTTAATGTATTATGTACCCAATATTCCTGCTTTCTTTCTGTTTAATTTGCAGAGACAATAGTCATAAACCAAAGTGAGCCAGAATAGTTTGTGATTCACTTATGCTACAATTAGAACATTTTAGTGAATTTTGGTACTTATTGCTAGAGCAAAAAGAGCAAAATCCTCCCTCTCTCCCTTCCTTTCTTCCTTCCATCCTTATTCTCCTCCTCTCTCATTCTCTCCAAAAAAGAAGGTTTTTTTTTTAGCTTGTGCTAAGTAACACGTGCAGTCTGGAAGCAAAAACCTAAGTCTCAGATTCAAGTCCCTAGTATGACATGACCAGACTTGAGCTTCATTGGTGCTAACTATATAGAGGATTAAGCCAAAAGCTAAGCTGGGCTAAGTGCAGATCTTAAAGCTATGCTAAAGAGTGTGAACTTTCTCATAGAATGTGCAATAGGGAATCATTCAAGATTTTATATGCAATACAAGTTATTTCATTATATTTTATGACTTTCTTTCTTGGAAGAAACCTAGTATCATACAATTGATGCTGTTTCAGTTTGTGCTCTGTTATATTTGCTAACCAGAAGTGCTACACATAGCATAATAAAGCATTCTTTTCTGCCTCCAGGTTTCCATGGTATTCCCACATCCCACATCCTGAAACTCTCCATGGAATTGTCAACAGTGCCAGAGTTAGAAAAGTCTACAGCAAGTGGACTTTTGTTATCAATGATTCACTAGTAAATTGTCATAAGTTACTTTCCCAGTGTTGGAAGGAATTATTTCTCAGGGCACCATTAAAATTAATGGTTGGATACAACGATTGGGTTACAGAGAAGCAGCAGTTTGGTGGGGAAGGCAAGGGCTTTGGGTCAGCTCGGCCAAGTTCTGAATTTTCTATGTGTCTTTAAGTGAGTTTATGTTACCTGAGTTTCAATTTTTTTAAAAAGAAATATAAAGTTGAGGTTACCGTCTCATTTTGAGGATTAAAAAAAATCGTTTATGTGAAGCACCTAGCATGTAATACTCATAATGATAATGATACTCGGTGATAAAGAAAATGATAGTGAAGTAATGATGATTTTAATGGTAATAATGATGATAATGAGGATTGTGGTGTACTTTTGGGGGGTCAGTATGGTGTCAGTGGTTAAGATAATAGAACCAGACTATTAGGTTGATATCCTATCCCTGGCACTCACTAGCTATATGGTCTTGGGCAAGGGTACTAGTTATCTTTTGCTTCATTACAAATTACTCCAAAACTAAGGGGCTTAAAACAACTTATATTTATTATCTAAGGCATGACTTAGCTGTGTCCTCCACTTCTCATTCTCTCAAAGGGATGCAGTTAAGGAGTTGGCCCAAGGTTTGTGGTCCCATCTGAAGGTTAGACTGGGGAGGGATCCACATCCAAGCTCACTCATATGGTTGCTGGCAAGATTCTGTTCCTTTAGGCCTGTTGGACTGAATGTCTAAATTCTTTGCAGGCTGTGGGCTGAAGGCTGCCCTCAGTTCTTTGCCCCATGGGTGTTTTTGACATAGTAGCTTGCTTCATCTAAACCAGCAGAAAAAACAGTCTGTTAGTAAGACAGATGTCACAGTGTTTTGTAACCTAATCATGGCAATGATATCTCATCGCTTTTGCTGTATTCTCTTTGCTTGATGTAGGTCACTAGGTCCAGCCCACAGTCAAAGGGAGGGAATTACACAAGGTGTGAATACTAGAAAAGGAGGGGGATGCTTGGGAGCCATCTTGGAAGTCTGCCTCCTTAGCCCAAGTTACTTAACCTCTCTCTACCTCAGTTATTCCACCCACCAAATAGAATTAATGATAGTACCTATTTGCAAGAGCTATTGTAAAGATTAAACAAGTTAATATTTATAAAGTGTTTATGCCTGCCACATAGCAAGCATTCAAGGATTGTTTAACATTATTTTACCTCCGTTTATAGCTCTTTGCCCTGCTATCAAAGTATTGGCCTGATGTACTTAATAGCACCTGTCACTCCAGGTCGAAAATTGGTTGTTGCGTCACCAGTTAATACATAAATATGGCAACAAATTTCAGGGCAAGATAGTGCTATGGACCCTTCAAGGAACATTGTAGAATGAGACTTGAGTCCAAGTTCTATTGTTCTCTTAACAAGATGTGTAGTGGGGGCAAGTCACTTCACACCTCTGGGTGGCTATATCTTTATCTGTGAAATGAGGACTTCAGACCCTATTGGGATGATATTAATGATATTTAGCAACTGCCTGGGGTCAGGCACTGACCAGTCAGCACAAAGGCTGCTGTGAGCAGTGGCATGGCCGTGCTGCTCTGGGCTGGCTGCATGTCAGCCTCAAAAAGTTATCTTCACAGTTCCTCTACCCTCAAACATCTAAGATCCCATGACATATTCCAAATCACTTAATGATTTCATAATCCACAAAACCCTTTTTATTCCCCTTACTTTCATAACTTCTTACCAAGGTGGTTTATAAGCCAGCATGCTAAAACAATCTCAATAAAAAGCCATTTAATATTATATGATTATCCTAGTCTGTGGTTTTAAACGGTGTGAGCAAATGTATCTAAATATAATCATGATATTTGGTTCAGGAGCTAATCCCATTAAGTGTGTTTTTAAAACTCAACAAATGTTATTTCAGACACTCATTACCAGAATGAAAATTTTAACCTGAGTTTGTCTCTGGCAGATCTTCTGGATCCTCCTCAGGAGCTCACATATGCCTTCAAACACAAATGTCACCCAGTAAAGTGACAATGTCCTTGCTCTGTGTCTGTTGCTTCCAAGACTCCCTGTGTGACTTGTCTCTTTCCTAATGCTTGCTAAATACCTGATACTTTCCTATGCAGGAAGCTTATATGAACTAATTAACATTTAATGAGAGGAAACCAACTGATTAGAATGCTTTCCGTGGTACTTTAGCTAATAAATGTTGTATATACTTTTGACTGCATCTCGTCAGCATGTGGCTTCGCCTCTCGACTGCACCCCCCCCACCTTTTTTTTTCACAGCTCTGCCCTGCTCTAGGGCTTGCTACAGTAACCTGACTGAACAGTTCGCCTTAGTTAATTTGAGAAAAGTTTTGGACCAAATTTATTGAAGTAAATATTTGGATTAAACTTTGCTTAGAGCAGTAAGTGAATGGAGCTTCTGAATCCAAATCAAGACCAAATCATTCCCACCTTGCCTGATGGAGAACAGTGAATTTGATGAAAAGCAAAACCTGCCCGGCAGAGTCCCAGGCAGCTGAAAATGATTTTGCCTGTGTTTACAAAGGTAGTTAGGGCTGTGCTAGTGCAGTGCTGGAGGCTCAAACAGAGGGGCAGGAAGGTGTAACTTCAGAGGCTCAAACGTTTCCCGAGGATTAGCTGGATCTAGCCATTCCATACCTGCCAGTGTCTTCTGATTTATGGAAAGTGCCCTAAGATGAGCTGGGTCAAGGTCTTTTACATCAAACTTCTTGGTCAGGTATTATCAGTAAAAATCCATTGAGCTGCGCTTCCCCATTTATTTATAGATTGGCTACATGTAGTTCAATTGTTAATGTCTCAAAGCATAACATACACTTGAACTGAAGTCCAGCATTGATGGCAATGGATAAGTTCACATTTTGAAAAATCATGATGATTTTTGTCATATTTGAGTAAATCCTCATGGTTTTAACCTCATGATATGGCTGGGATCAAAACATAAGTAGGACAAGGGTCGACTCTTTTGAGCTGAACAATTTTCTTGTTGTTCACCAGTGCTTGCCTAATTAATATTATCTTTAGCATTCAGATATTTTGCAGGAATATTTTAAGCAACAGAACCATTTTCTTTTAATTTCAAATATTGGTTTTGTTAAAACCAGATAACATAATATGTAAATCCACACAAACAGGGCCATGCAAACTGAAATGAGTTGTGAAACAACAAAGTGAAAATGAATGAGCTCTGAGCCCTGCTGGGCAGTGGAATGTCCTCCTCCTTCAAGACATGTCCTGTGTGTGTTTGTCATGTGTGAAAGAGAGGGAAGGGAGAGCACCAGCATTAGCCTAGTTATTAGATGTTAGAAAAGCTTAATTTCTGTTTTATTTTAAAATAAAGTTATTACAATAAGAGAAATTCTAATATTTTCTTACCACTCAGCTGTGGATGGTCTAGAACACCCCCCTTAAGGACTATGGGTCTAGATCTTATGTCTGAAGACACAGTCTGGCCAGATCTACTTAAACTAGAATAAGCCTCTAATGGTCTATTTTATTTCTCTCAGTTCCCACCTCCTTGACCAAGCTGCAGAGAACTGTTCTGACACTTGACTCAGTGACAAGCTTGGGATATTCTTGCCATGTGCACCATAAGGCATAGCTGTCATCTCCATTCAACTGTTCAGTTTTGTTCTGATCTCCCTAGTCTCCCATGAAGTGAATTAAATGGTCAGGATGGCTCAGTGCATAGTGGGACCTCCCTGAACAGGTACTCTCTTCTGTAGGGTAATCTGAGAGCTTCCAAGAAGCTTCTTCAACTTCCATAAATCTAAGCTTCTTGCTATTAGATGTTTGTTCTTTTTCTGTCATCAGGATGGAGCATGATGTAGAGAGGGTGTGGGGTTGGCCATTAGACAAATGTGAGTTCAAGTCCTGGCTTTGGGACATCCTGTGTGATCTGGAACAAATTCTCTCACCTCTCTCTGTGCTTCAAGGTCTCCATCTTTTAATGAATATAATAATACATATTTTATTAGATTGTTGTGAGAATTATGGAAAATACAGATAAAGCATCTAACCCAATATCTGAAGGTAGGTATTCATTACATGCTAACTATTGGTACTCATTGTTATAGTTGTTGTAATTATGCAAATTTTTTTCTTGGAAAGATAATGTTTTCATAGACATTATTATTATCATTATTATTATTATTATTATTAATACCAGAAATGAGTTTATTAGAAATTAGTTGCATCCCAAGCCTGAAATAGATTATGGATCATGTACAGGGAGATTGGTGGGGAAGGACTGGCTATGGAGTGGGCCCCAGGGACTCAATGGTACTCAGTTACTGAAATGCATTGAGCCAAGGGTATGAACACAATGAGGTAGAAAGCCAAGGTCTATCTGGATTATGTCATAGTCAAAACCCAGAAGTCCAGGTTGGCTGTGAGAAAAAATAAGCCTCATAAATGTTCTGCTCCTGTGGGGCTTAGTGCTTGTTGGGAGCTATGTTTTAAAGGAGGTGTAATAAGGTCAAAGGCTAGAGAGCAGAGCATCTCCCTTTGGAGTTCACTTTCTTATCAGTAGTGCGTAAGAGTTAAGTAAAGCTAGGTATTATAACAAAACAACTCCCAATCTTAATGGCTTCACACAAAAGGTTTGCTTTTTAGCTCCTTCACAGTTTAGTGTGGGTTGGTGGGCAAGCAGCATTCCACATACATGTGCAGGGGCCCAGGCTCCTCCAATTTTGTGGCTCTACCTTCCTCTGGGTCCTCTCAATTCAGTTGCAAATAGGGAAAAAGCAAGGGTCATGTCTGGGAAATGTTCATGGGCAAGGTTTGGAAGGGATGCACAGCACTTTTTCTCACCTTCCGTTAGCCAGATCTCAGTCATATGGGTACACCTAACTAACTATAGGAGAGGCTTGAGATGTTCCAGGTGTGTTACCAGAAAGGAGGGAGAAATGCAAATATTGGCAAACAATTGCAATTTGCCATAAATGACTTTCAAACTTCGTGGACTTACCCTAGTACACAATCAACTTCATATCAATACTCAGTAACCCAATCCCTACACACCTCCAGAACTTGCAAACAATACTTGTTCTTATTACATGTGACACCAGTGAATATTTTCTATTTTATCTCACTTAAAAGTACTAGTTGTGCCACAATGAACTCCACAATCTGGCAGAGTGAAAAACAGTATTCTACATTGTAAGCCTGAGGATAATATCCCACTTATTGTTACTAGACAGAATATGAGGCCCCGCCTGCAATGATCAGAATCTGTGCCTGACAGCATCCGCTGGGGAGACCTGTGATGAGAAAACCCATAGATGGGTCCAGAGATGGCAGACTTCAGTGACACCACCTGTGTAGTTTAGGGTTCCACCTGGGATGAGACCCGGTATTCAAACATTTTTCTTTCAACACAGCCACCTTGAAATGTAGTTAAAAATAAAAGCAGAACAAAACCAAACAGATCCCTGATCCTTGGGTAAACTTTCCTCCTCATTTCCTCCAACATTCACAAGCTGTGAAACAGAATGTCATCTCATTAGCTGGACTTCATACTCATATCCCCCTGCTCCCATCCAAGTAAGAAATTGGTATCTCATACTTCAGATACCACTATTTTAAGAGAGTCATTTTCACACTGCTATAAGAAGATACCCGAGACTGGGTAATTTATAAAGGAAAAAGGTTTAACGGACTTACAGTTCTGCATGGCTTGGGAGGTCTCAGGAAACTTACAGTTATAGAAAATGGGAAATCAGGCATGTCTTACATGGCAGCAGGTGAGAGAGAGCATGTGTCAATGCAGGAAAACCTGCCATTTATAAAAACATCAGATCTCGTGAGAATTAATTCACTATTATGAGAACAGCATGGGGGAAACCACCTGCATAATCCAATCACTTCCCACCAGGTCTCTCCCTAAGCACATGGGGATTACAATTCAAGATAAGATTTGGGTGGGTACACAAAGCCTAACCATATCACTCCTGTAGGATGAACCATAGATATACATTTTTCATATTTTGATATTTATACTGCAGCATGAATATATAATCCTCTGTATTTCATTATACAGAACTTGCTTGTCATTACAGTGGTATTGAATTTTCACCTGGCAGTTGAGGTAGAGAGCCTTATTGTTAAAGAAAGACAAAATCAGGCATAATGAAGGCCTTCATATATACGTTCTCACTCTATGCATAGAAGTTCCAGGAGGTACAAAGTCACATTCTTATCTCCAAATCATGCAGTGCATGTAAATTGAGTTGTATAGCATTTAATCTGAGAATATGCTCTCCAAACCCTCTCTGTTCTCTCCTGGCTCCATCAATTAGTCTTAGCATGAATTTTATTTTCTATAGTGTGGCTATAGTTTACTATTCTGAATATTAAAGTAACCTGGCTTTTATATGTGGAATGCTGGTTTTCTAATCTTTAGAAACCAAATTACAAAATGAATTTATAGGTGAGGAACAACATAAAACAAAAACTGAATTGGCTATATATTAATGGCAGCTGTGTGTATAACAAATATAAATTACCTTCTGTTTAATGAGAGTTCACTTTAGGAGTGTTCTTAATGAGTAAATGACTTATATCAATAGAAAAAGCAAGAGGTAAAATTTCAAGTGACTGAGATGATCAGACCACATGATATGATGAACAGAGTGCCTGAGAATCTTGTGACATACATCATTATAGACTCTGGTCACTGCAATGTACCACCAGGCAAATGCTTAAGTTAGATCATTCTAATATCTAATACCTTTTTATATTGAATTTAAAGCCACTGGCACTGCATGCTTTTGGCCATGCTAAAATCTGTCTTTCTTTAGGCTGACTTCACATGGATCCAGTTAACCTTCAATATTTAGGACTTTGCTTTCAGGATTAGCAGTATTATATTTGTGGTTGAACTGGCCCAGTGAACGTTTTCCCCATTCTCCTATTTTATTGAAAAGAACGACATTGGAAATTGTGGTTCTCAGTTTAAATTGAAGACTTGACAGTTTTCATTATAAGGATGATGTCATTGAGAACCACAGGGACCTACCTTCCCAGAGTCTTCAAGGAAAAATAAAACCACTGGAAGGGGTAAGAGGTGATAATTAAAACTTTGAAACTGTGATAGGTTAATGGTATTATTTTACAAACAATGAAAAAGATGCTAACATATGACTTTATCAACAAGCCTTTCAAATATCTAATTTAAGAAGTAAGAATATAAGTATCTTATTAAAGTTCTGTGTTATTATTTTACCATCCCTCACCCTCAAATACCCATTCATTCGCTTATTTGCTTATTCAGCAAACAGTTATAAAGCCTGTTATGTGCCAGGCACTGTTCTGGGTACAAATGAATAAATCAGATAAAACTCCTTTCCTTTCAAGAACTTATACTCCAGAGGGCAATAAATGAGTAAGTAAAATGTGAAATATGTTAGTGCTGAAACCTGAGGAGAATAAGAAAGAAGAAAAGAGGGAGAATAAGTGGCAGAGAGGGGTTGCAATTTTAAACAATATGTCCAGGAAAGGACTCACTGATAACATGACACATAAGTAAGGACCTTAAGGAGGTGAGACAGTGAGCCACGTGATACCTGGGGGAAGAGGGTTCAAGGAGGAAGAAGCGAAGACTTTGAGTGGGGAGCATGCTGGTGTGTTTGAGGAACACCAGTAGGGCAAGGTGACTACAGTGGATATGGTGAGGTGTAATGGAGGAGTGCCATGGTGGAAAGGTGACTGAAGGCCAGAAATGCAGGGTGTTGTAGAACATGGTAAGTATCTTGGCTCCCACTGTGAGTGTGATGGGGAGCCATTGGTGTTTTCAGCAAATTAGTGACTTATACAATTTAGTTCTTAACAGGATCACTCCAGCCACTTGTTGAGAATAGGCCAGTTAGGAGGTCTGTGCAACAGTCTAGAACAGGGATGATGGTGGCTTGAACCTGGGTGGTAGCAGTGTGGATCTGAGGAGTGCTTGGATTTTAGAGAGTTTGAAGGTGACACCACCCAGATTTGCTGATGAATCAGATGTGAGCTATAAGAGAATCAGAAACATGAAGCCTGAAGAAGTTTTTGTGGTGTTTGTTTGTTTGTTTGTTTGTTTGTTTGTTTGTTTTTGGAGGGAGAGACTGGGAGGAGCAGGTTTAGGGGAAAAGAGAAGTTCATTTTGGGTACTATTAAAATGGAATGGTGATATCAAGAAGGCAGTTGGCCATTTGAGTCTGCAATTCAGGGGACATTGTGCTTTACTTCCAGGTTTTTTCAACCCTCCTGTATATTGGACAATAGAGCTGTTGTAAGTTAGTAATGGGGCAACTTTATCTTCAAAGAAAGGTGGTCTAACCTCTGGTTAAAGATTGAGTTTCATTTTATAAAAAATAATTTCTATGCAGGATGCTTTTCTTAAGATTCATCTTCATAGTTGGCTACCCTCACCCAGTTGCATAATCATAAGGTTCTCTTTTTCTGTAGTGTCTATCATGACTTGGAGGGTTTGCTTCTGACCTCAAGCCAATTTAGTGTCTATTAATTCAGCTATTGACATATAATATGGCATATAATATGAAATTAGGCTCAGGGTATTTCCTCTTTGTCCCATGATGCAATAATTATGCATAAGTTTGTGACTTCTTACTTCTGCAGGGTTTTGGCCATACTTCTAATTAAAATATAATTAGCACCCCACCCCTTGTCAGGAAAAGTGTTCTATTCTAAACTGAGCAGGTCAGGGCACCAAAAGTGGGCATCTGAGGTGACTGAGAATTCACACTCAGAAACATCAGAGAACCTGGGCTGAGCCCTTATGATAACACACTACACAAATGACTACCCCACTATCTTGAAGAGTGGATTTTTTTCTTTTGTATATGATAGGAGGTTGATGGATTGTGTCTGCTGCAGAGACACAAGGAGAGAAAGGTGACTCAAGTCCCAAAATAGCCCTTCTCAATGCATTAGGAGAAAGCATCTCTGACACAGACAGGAAGCAAGGGAAGAGGCGGCAGGAATTGGTGACAAAATGTTCATAGTGCGTTGGTCACCAGCATTGATTCATATTAAATTATTGTCCTCTGCTAAGAATGACACTGTCCTCTGCTTTTATTTTAAATTATAAAAACACTCTAACAGTACACAATTACCTGAAGATTAAATTGATTGTCCATTATCTGTATTTTAACAGTCTACTTGGTAAGTGTTTCCTACCATTTCTTCATCACTTCACTCCCGGTTGGGGTTTGGAGTGGGTCTTAGGCGTAGTTGTATTTGATAATGTGGTGGTTATGTACCTGAATGCTCTATAAAAGTAAGAACCTCAGTATTGAAGTGACACAAGAAGAAAGTCTCACTTAAGTTTGCTGTAAATAGACAAACAATATCTGAAAGAAACTTTAATGGAAGAAATTATCCCATTCACAATAGCTGCAAAAACCATTACAGATATCAAACTCAATAAGAAATATGTAGGAAATATATGAAGAAAATGCTAAAACTAGTAAAGGAGATAAAAGGAGACTAAATAGGCAGGAAGACTCACTAATGTAAAGATGCAAGTTATATCTAAATTAATCCATAATTGTGATGCAATTTCAATAAAAATCCCACTGGGGTTTATTTTGTTTTATTCATGAATTGTTTGTTTATTTTGGTCAAGAATAGTGAGAAAAAGTAGAAAAAGCCTATTGAAGCCGGACACAGTGGCTCACCCCTGTAATCCCAGCCCTTTGGGAGCAAAGGTGGGCAGATCACTTGAAGCCGGTAGTTCAAAACCAGCCTGGCCAACATGGCAAAACCCACATCTCTACTAAAAATACAAAAAGTAGTGGGGCATGGTGGTGTGCACCTGTAATCCCAGCTACTCTGGAGGCTGAGACACAAAAGTCACTTGAGCCTGGGAGGCAGAGGTTGCAGTGAACCGAGATCATGCCACTGCACTCCAGCCTGGGTGATAGAGCAAGACTCTGTCTCAAAAACAAGCAAACAAGCAAGCAAACAAACAAAAAACAGTGAACAAAGAGTATTAAGGGAGACTTGCCCTACCATATATTAAAAGTTTTTATAAAACTATAATAATTAAAACTTTGTTGTATCAGCACAGACTAGAAATATTAGACCAATGGAACAGAATTGAGTCTAGAAATAGACCTAACTTTATATGAAAATTTTATATGTAATAAAGCCACCAGTTAAAATCAATGAAAAAATTGATTTTTCAATAAACGGTTTTAGGAAAACTCACTAGGCCCCTGGGAAAACAATAAAATTGAAATTACTCGGTCTTCCTCCTAATAGCAAGATAGATTCCAGATGAATAAAAAATTTAAAGATAGGAAAAGGAAACCAAAGGAGTACTCAAAGCAAACATGAGGTTTGTCTATACTTTTGAAAAGGTGAAAAGCTTTCTTTTCGTTCTTTTCTTTCCTTTTTTTTTTTTTTTTTTTTTGAGATGGAGTTTCACTCTTGTTGCCCAGGGTGCAGTGCAATGGCACAATCTTGGCTCACTACAACCTCCACCTCCTGGGTTCAAATGATTCTCCTGCCTCAGCCTCCCGAGTAGCTGGGATGACAGGCGTGTGCCACCACACCCAGCTAATTTTTGTATTTTTAGTAGAGATGGGATTTCACCATGTTAACCAGGCTGGTTTTGAACTTCTGACTTCTGGTGATCAGCCTGCCTTGGCCTCCCAAAGTGCTGGGATTACACGCGTGAGCCACCATGCCCAGATGAAATGGTGAAAAGTTTTCTAAGCAGGAAACAAACCTAGAAGCCATAAAGTGAAAGGTTAAATTTCACTACCTAAAAATTAAATTTTATGCACAGTAAAAATATCATAATAAATATAGTCAAAAGACAGATGACCAACCAGAGAAACATTTAAAACACATAATACTGACAAATGATTAATTTTCTCAATATATAAAGAGCTATCTGAACTCGATAAGGAAAAGAAACATGAAATTTGAGTTAAAAAAGATAAAAGATTCATAAATAAGTGAAAAAGTTTTCAATCTCCCTAACAATAAAAAATTTTCTTTAACAATTAGATAACATTTTTAAATTTTCATATTGAGAATAAAAAAAAAAAAAACACATGAGGCAAGGATCCAAACATGCTCATTCAATGTAGACAGGAGTATAAACTAGTTCACCCTCCTCAGAGGACAATGTGGCAATATCTAACAAATATAAAACGCACACATCTTTTTGGTCCAGCAGCTGACACTGGGGAATTTGTCCCATATTATATTTACCCATGTGCAAGAAGAAGGATGAAGTGAGGTGTTCATTGTAGCACTGTTGGTCATAGGCAAAGACTAAAAGAATTGACAACAAACAGCCCATTTGTTTAAATAAATTATGACACATATATACAATAGAATGCTGTAAAGTCACAAAAAAGAATGAAGTAGTTCTGTTGATCTTTTAAAGTGTTCCAAGATATATCATTTAGTTAAGAAAAAGCTAAGTGCCAACTAATATGTGTAGTTTGCTCTAATTTATGTAAACATAAAATAGGATACATGTACTTGTATGATGTATGTCATACACACGTACACCTCATGCTCATACGCCTAGAGCACTTCTAGAAAATGTTTCCCCCTAGGGAGGGGAAATGAGGAACTGGGACGAGGGGAAGAGTTGGTGATGAGAGGTAGACATTGTATATACTTTCTGATGTTTCTGTCCTTTCTTACCATGGGCATATATTATTTTTACAATGAAACAAGCTATTTTTAAAAATAAATACTAAAACACGGGAATTTAGAAAATATAAATGTAACATTTCAAATTGATAGGGGGAAAATGAATTACTAAATGTTTGTTGACATACTGGCTAACCATTTAGAATAAAGCAAAGTTGGATGCACCAAAATAAATTATAAATGGGTCAAAGTCTTAAATATAATAAAAAATAAAACCATGAGCATTCTCAAAGAAGACAGTGATAATTTTTTATAATCTTGAATTGGGAATAAAACTTTCTAATCATCTAATGAAAACTCAGAAAAACTGAAACATTTGACTACAAAAATATAAACTTTATTAAAAATATCATAAAGTTGAAAGAAGCAAAGTAGGAAAGACATTTGTAAAGACGAATGATAGATCACAAGTCAATATCATTAATGAAATAGTCATTAAAAATCAAGAAAAATGTTTAGTGAGCATAGGACATGAATTATTTACTTTGTAGAATTTACTCTGAAAAGTCAATCTTTGAGTTCAAACTGTTAAAATCTCAGTGATGTTCTTTACCGTGCTGTTCAGAATAGCTCCCTGCTAAAAGATTGGAAATCATCTAAATATTCAGACAACTCACAGAACTAAAACATTCAACACATGAGGTTTCAACCATGCCAATAATCAATGAAATGCAAATAAAAAAGGACGAAGTTCATTTTTCACCCAGAAGATTGGCCAAAAAAAAAATAATAATTAAGTTAATAAAACTCAGTGCTATTGAGCAACAGTTCTCTCTAGTACTATTTGGTGGATATATAAGTTGATACTTTTTTGAATGTCACTTTGGTAGTTAAAATGTGTGTACTATTTACCCCAGTAATCCTTCATCTAGGAATTTACTCTGAAGAGAGACTCATTCAAGTTCAAATGAATAAAACCTGAGTGATGTTCATTACAGTGTTGTTTAGAATAGTGCCTCACCAAAAAAATTGGAAACCATCTAAATGTTCATCAGTGCAGCATTTGTTGTATAAATAAGACACTTACATTCAATGGAATACAATATTGTCTTTTAAAATATGTGTGGACATGCAAGTTTCTCCTTGACCAATTGTCAACTGCTTCAAAACAGATTACAAAACACCACTTGGAGCACAAAGTATTTTACAGACAGGAAGCTCTCTGGAAGTTGTCTCATATAAACATTTACAGTGGTTTTTATTGAGTGGAAGGAATGTAAATAATTTTTACCTTCTTACACTTTTTAAATGAAATGAGAGCATGTATCATTTTACCCCTCCATGCTCCAATTAAATGAAATCTGTGAAAACATTAAAAATAATTAGAAAGAAAAAAATCCCATGAAATTATGTTTATAATTTATTAAGTGGAAAAATATAGGTTACAAAATAATAAGTACAGCATTTATCTCCTTTTTGGAATAAAGTATAGAAACATATATCCATATGCATTTGTGACTGGAAAAAAATAGCCCAAATATATTAACAGAGGTAATCTCTGTGTAATGACATTTTGGGTAACATTTTAGAAAATATTTCCTATATTTTCTTTAATGAAATTGTATCACTTCTAAATGAAAATCATTGCAACTCTCTCTAAAAATAATATTAACATAAAATTGTCAAAACCTGGACTTCATGTGAATACAAAAAAAATCATCCCCTCTCAATTTACTTCATAACCCAATATTTAAAAGCAAGATTACAAAATGGTGAGGGGGTCATTGGATTACAGACGGTGGAAACTATATTACATAAAGAATCTTGATGATTTACAGTCCCACTACAGTGGTTTCACCATTATGAAATTAAAGTCTTTCCAAGGTATTAAAAAAACAACTAACTACTTTATGCGAAGTATAAAGAGGATTATCCCTTGAATCAACTACCTCCCTCACCAATATTATAAACCATATGCACAAACTTACACCTTGGATTAATGAACAATAGGATATCTCACAAATCCATAGCTGCATGAGCCCTTCTTAGCTTTATGAGCCAAGAAGAATAAAGGGTTAAGTTGGGCATTAAAACTGCCACAACAACAAAAGAAACTAAAACCCCCTTGGAATTTGTTTTCACGCAACATCCTGAAGCTTGCTTTGTTGTGAACTGGCACTTGAACAGTAGATGCCCTTTTTACAGAGAACCATAGGTTTTCAAGGGCTGATTTTATTTCTGATTTGTTTTTCATTATTTCCTGAAGCTATTGATGTTTCAGAGGCAGTGGGGGAAGTGAGAAAGCCCTGGGAGAGTTTCAGGCTTTGAATTTCGGAACTCAACCATTCAGAGGTTCATACTCATGTTCACAAAAACAATGTCATGGGGTCACTTTGGCCAATGGAGTGTTTTGTGCGAGGGCTGGAGCTTGGGTTCTGTGTGTGTTTGCCTCAGTAGCCTTCCACCCTTTCCACACTTCCCTTTTTCTCTTTCTTTTCCCCTTTATATCAACATGTTGTAGCCTGTGACACCAGCTAAATTAATCACTCACTGCACTCAGGGAAGTCACCGCAGGATATAGAATAACAAAGACAACAAAATTATTGCAAGGCTGGAGAGAAGGGACTAGCTTGTGAATAGAGCAGCACACCCTCACCAGCTGTGTCCTCGCAGGGGCTGGAGCAGCAGATTAAATCAGGGACTGTTTTCTATTCCATTATTTGAATCTGAGAATAGTCACAATACAGTGCCAAGCACCCCTAGTGAAGGGAAATCCCTTTGGGAAACTTAGCTTGTCAGAACTAAGGCTCTTCCCAGCCCATGAGAGTCCTCTTAGGGTTCCCCTTGGGCAAGCTCTGCTTGGGCAGATCCAGCTGAGTGACTGCTGAGCCTCTAGTATCCAGAAGCATACCTAAGAGCTCCTAAGTCAAAGCCAGCAGGGAAATCAAACCTGCAGCTGCTGAAAAGATGTGGTTTGAGTCCTAGTAAGCTTACCAATCTGCATGATAGCCCAAAAAAAAGATGGAATGGATGGGGGCTGTCAGCTTGTTTGACTCAGAGGAGAAAGGAATCTCTGATGACACATGTTGGCAGGATGCTGGGTGAGTTCACCAGTGTTCTATGCACCTGAATGTCAAACTACGGGGGACAGTTCAAGGGTGACCTAGAGCTCTGTCAGATATTTTTGGTTAAACTTGTCTCCCAGCAACTTAGATAAAGGTAGGGAAGATATACTCATGAAGTAATGGACGTATAGCTGACAGGACTAACAAGTATATAAGAAAAACAGCATTATGTACAAAAGCTCTTCAAAGCCACAAGTAAGAAGTCAAAAATAACAAGAGGAAATGTAATGAGAATGGTAATAAACATGTATTCTATAATCATAAACAAAACCAAATGTGAATGTAAATGACTACATTCGGGTTCAAAAAATCAATTGAATGATAATAGAATGGGGGAGATTAAACCTGACAGCAAAGTCACCCCAAAGAAATTCTAGGATTTACATTGAACAAAAGCTCGTGAAGAGGCAGCTGAATGATGCAGCTGTTAAAAAAGCTAAGACCAAGGGAAGAATAGTATCTGAAACAAGAGAAGCAAGTGTTGAATGATCCTCAGCATTGGTTAGACCACGTGGGAAGAAGGCCTTACCTTTGGATGACTCTTGCAAGGAGGAAAGCATTTCACATATCTGGGAACTAGAGAGAAGAGAACTAGTCCCAGTGTGAGAAAATGGAAGAGAAACAGATTGGGGCATGCAATGGACTCAATTGTGTCCCCCCAAAATCCATATGTTGTAGCCCTAAGCCCTAGTACCTCAGGATGTGACTGTAGTTAGAGATGGGGCCTATAAACAGGTGAGATGAGGTTAAAATGAGGCTTCCAATCTGTCTTCATAAAGAGAGGAGATTTGAACTTGCTGAGAGACTCCACGGACTTGTGCACACAGAAAAAAAAAAAAAAAACGTGTGAAGACATAGTGAAAAGATGGCCATCTGCAGGCCAGAGAGGCCTCAGAAAAAACCAAACCTGCAGACACCCTGATCTTGGACTTCCCAGCTTCCAAAACAGTGAGAAAAGTTCTATTAAGCCACCCACCCTGTGGTATTTTGTTATGGAAGCCCAAGCAAACTAACACGGGATTCTAAAGAAAGAAACGTCTTCTAACCAAGTGGCTGAGTGCAGTGCCAAGAGCGAGGCCTCATTTGAATCCTGACTCTGCTACATGACTCTGGGCAGCTAATCTCCCTGGGTCACATTTGCCTTGTTTGTAATCTGGAGATCACAAAACCTACTTCATGGGATTGTTAGGAGATTAAATGAGAAACTGAATATAGTGCATGGAGTATGTCTTTGCCCAAATGATCAACTGTCCAGGAAAGGAATGGACTGCCTTGCACTAGGACCTCTGAATAGAACCTGGCTTAGCCAACCACAACATACACTGGCTCTTAAAGGCTTCCACCCAGGTATGGCCTTTACTTCTGTTCACATTTTGCTGGACAAAGAAAGTCATATGGCAACTCTTCATGAAAGTGAGGAGGTGAAATCCTATACAAACCTGGAAGGAGAGAAATGGAAACATTTGCTTTAAGCTTTAAAGTCTATAACTACTTTTTTAGAAAAATAAAATTAATTTATGTTTATACTCTAACATGTTGATATTCTAGAAAGTGGCTTTATTAAGATTAATAAGATATTGTGATGATCCTCATAATATTGTGGAGGGGACAGGGATGTCCACCACCAACTTTAGGTCAATGTGGCAACTGCCATTTCACTGTCAGTCCCATCACCCCGTGCCACCTAGAAGATCTGCTCTTCCCTTGGACCCTTGAAGAGACTGCCTTTGGCCACCACTGATAGACCATTATCCAAGGTGATTTGACTGGATGAAGCCAATTGCCCTTGGCTTTAGCCAGATAGGTCACCTACTTAGTTATGGGCCTATTTCCTCTTTCCTGATCCAGTGCTATTGGAAACCTCAATCCCAGGAACTGGCCTCTGTGGCTTGAGTCCAAGACCCCAACAGCCTGGGCCCATCTAGTAGGCACTTGATCCAATTTGTGTGGCATCAGAAAGATGATACTGGAACAGAGCTACTATAAGAAAGATCCTTTAGTTGGGGAGGCAGGTGGAGGACACAGTTTCAGAGTTCCATTCCAATACTATTACTCAGTATTGGGGGTAGGTTCCTGATAATTCAATGTGGGTTCTTTTCTATTTCCCTAAGTGTTGGCTGGTCTGAGAAATAAAGGAAAGAGTACAAAACAGAGAAATTTTTAAAGCTGGGTGTCTGGGGGAGACATCCCATGTTGGCAGGTTCCATGATGCCCCCCCAAGCTGCAAAACCAGCAAGTTTTTATTAGTGATTTTCAAAAGGGGAGGGAGTGTACAAATAGGGTGTGGGTCACAGAGATCACATGCTTTAAGGGCAACAAAAGATCACAAGGCAGGAGGTCTGGGTGAGATCACAAGGTCAGGGCGAAACTAGAATCACTAATGAACTTCCATGTCCCGCTGTGCACACATTGTCATTAATAAACATCTTAACAGGCTTCAAGAGCAGAGAACCGGTCTAACTAGAATTCGCCAGGCTGTAATTTCCTAATCCTAGCAAGCCTGGGGGCACTGCAAGAGACTAGGGTGTGTTTCATCCCTATCTACATCTGCATAAGGCAGACACTCCTAGGGCAGCCATTTTAGAGGCCCCATCCTGGGAATGCATTCTTTTCCAAGCTTTTAATTATTAATATTCCTTACTGGGGAAAGAATTCAGCGATATTTCTCATACCTGTTTTCGTTAATAAGAGAAATATGGCTCTGTCCTGCGCAGCCCACAGGCAGCCAGACTGTGGTTATCTACCTTGTTCCCTGAAAATTGCTGTTATCCTGTTCTTAAGGTGCTCAGATTTCATATTGTTCAAACACACATGCTCTACAAACAATTTGTGCAGTTAACACAATCATCACAGGGTCCTGAGGTGACATACATCCTCATCTTACGAAGATGATGAGATTAAGAGATTAAAGACAGGCATAAGAAATCACAAGAGTATTGACTGAGAAAGTGATAAATGTCCATGAAATCTTCACAATTTATGCTCATAGACTGCAGTAAAGACAGGCATAAGAAATTATAAAAGTATTAATTTGGGGAACTAATAAATGTCTATGAAATCTTCACAATTTATGTTCTTCTGCCATGGCTTCAGCTGGTCCCTCTGTTTGGGGTCCCTGACTTCCCGCAACACTCAGACTCATTACCAGGGTTGTGTGTGTTAGTAATAGAACCTACAGTTATACTAAGATGGGACATTCCTATAAATGGCATGCATCTCAATTTCTTATATTCCTATAACTTGGGTCTATATATCTTATCACTGGGATGACTTACCTTCAGTAAAACATTCAACCCCATGCAACAGGAACTTGGAGGAAGGTACCAGGCCTTGATATTTTCTTGGAATTTTCCAGGGAGTCTCAGGAATATTAATGCTCACTTCCCTGGAATACAGGCCATTCATCAGTCTGCACAGTATGAACTGATATTTGTGAGTGAGTGAATGTGTGTTTGTGTGCACATGCATCTTTGTGTGTGTTTGTCTCTGGGACTGTTCTTGCCATCAATGCCAGCTCCCTCTCACCCACATGGCTTGTTGGAGTCCTTTTATTTTAACACACTCTGTAAGAAGCCTTCAGTTTGATAGGATTGCTGACTCCTACAAATGCATCTGACAACAATGCACACTTCTGCCCACTGGTAATCAGAGCAGTTACTTAACGAGTACATCTCTATTTCCTTCAGGGTGGACTAATTAAAAGGCTTCCATGCTGTTGCCAAGAATGGACAGAATGTGTTTTGCATTGCTTTTTGGAAAAGCTGAAAACTATCTTTGGGCTCTATACGGAAACATTTTCAGCATTGCTCATAGGATTCACTTCTGCCCTTCCAGGGTAGGCTCCATTGTTGGCCATTGACTGATAAGGCAGGACAAACAGTAGGCCTGCAGTTCAAATTTACTATTTTGAAGAGAGGATGTCTAGAGCAATAGAACAGTGGTTCGCAATCTTTAGCACCCATCGGAATCCCCTGGATGGCCTGTTAAATGCCTGCTGGCCACATTCCAGAGTTTCTGATTCAGTATGTCTGGGAAGGGGTCTGAGAAGTTGCACTTCTAAGTTCCCAGGTGACGCTGATGCTGCTGGTCTGGAGATCACACTTTTAGAAAACTGCTATAGAGAAATGCTTTTATTTTCCTGGTCCCACTGCTCCTTAAGGCAGCAAAAGCGTCACTTTTCTAGTGAGGCCAAAGGAGAGAATCAGCCTTAGACTCAATGTTGTTTTGCAAGATGGAATAGGTGCTAAAGGACACTTGATTCAGGCACAAGGAATGTAAACTTTGAGTTCAAATCTCAGGTCTGCCGCTTGGTAACCACGTGACCTTCAGCTGATTACTGGATTCTCTGGTTCTCAGTGTTCTCATTCATAAAGTGGGGATATGGACTTCACTAGACTGCTATGAGGCTGTATAGAGTACCTAGTGTAGGGCATGACATGCCCCCATTGCCAAGTGAAGGATAGGCCCATTCTGGTTTCTTCCACTCATCTCTTCTCCCAGATCCCTGGATGGTTTTGAGTGACTTCTTTATTCCTCAGAGTCATGTAATACTCACGTGATAAATGTCAGGCACAGTTTACTTCATGCTACAGTGCACTTGTTAGAAAGATTTTCTTAAGGTAAATCCTGTCTTAAGATATAAAGGATAAATGTTAACTTTTCCATGGACTTTGCATGCAGAGAACTTTTTTAACAAACAGAAAAAGAAAATATAAATTTCCAAAAGCTACTTTCTTCCACGGAAACATGTTAGCACAGGGAGGCAAAAATACATTGACATAGTACTATTTTCTACATTTGTGCATCAAAAGCTTGAACATACAGCCAATTTATACCAAAAGTCTACAGTAAATATGTTTTAAATAAATGAGCCCATTGCCGAGCATGATGGCTCATGGCTATAATCCCAGCACTTTGGGAGGCTGAGGCTGGAGGATCACTTGAGGTCAGGAGTTCGAGACCAGCCTGGCCAACATGGTGAAACCCCATATCGACTAAAAATACAGTGCCTATAGTCACAGCTACTCCAGAGACTGAGGCAGGAGGTTTGCCTCAACCCAGGAGGCAGAGGTTGCAGTGAGCTGAGATCTCGCCACTGCGCTCTAGCCTGGGTGACAGAACAAGACTCTGTCCAAAAAAAAAAAAAAGCCGCAATAACAAAGGGAATTTCTAGGAAGAAGTATAAAAGGGGTATGAGGTTAAAGATTTGTTAAATCTTAAGAGATTTAAAAAAAAAACAACTGTTACTTTGCCAGGGCCCTTGTTTGCAGTCTCAATTTTCTGTGCTCATATCCTCTGCCTTCTCAAATCCTCCTGAAGGTTATTAGTTCTGCTTTTGATACTAATAAAATAAAATCACCTAAAAAAGAACACCTCTCATACCTACTTCCTACCAAGCTTACTAAGAAACTGTGGTGGTTTTAGTTAATCACAACTTTGGGGTCTTTATCAAATAGCTACATTTTTTTGAGCCCTTATTATGTGCCAGACTTTGGGCTATGTTTGCATTCATTGTCTTAGATAATTCTCACGGCCTGGTAAAGAGGGTACTAAAATTTCCCTCAATTCATCGATGAGGAAACCGAAGTCTGGAGAAGGAAATGACTTGCCCAAGCTCCTAATTAATGGAGCAGGGTTTCAATTTCAGGCCTGCCTGGCTTTTTGAAGATCTACAAGGCCTTCTTAACCTATTCATCTATTTTCCCCTCTAATCAAGGGACATTGAATGCTGAAAAGATCGTTTTGTAAAAATTGAACCAAGTAGGACCCAGTTGTCAACGCTTCCCTTAGGACAAGCAACCCAGTTTTTCATGAGTCTGGTTTATGTGCCAGTGAAACCAGAGTATGCTCAAAGCTTAGAAGCATACTTAGGGTATGATAAAAGAAACATTAGACCACAAAATCTCTGTCATGCCCAAATATCTTCAATCTCTGCCAGAGCAGTGCCTGACATTTTCTAAAGAGAATACCAAACAACTGAAATCCATAGAATCTCTGCTAGTCTGTGACTTCTATTAGGGAAATCTCACCCTTTTAGAGTTAAGGTCTCGAAACTGAAGTGAAAAATGAAGGTTGATATTTAGAGCTACTTAGTATTCAATGGCGTAACTTCCCAAATACACACAAATTTAATGCACTTTTGATTGATCCCATAATTACAAAATTTGTTTAAAGCCGTTATATTATCTTCTTATTTGACACAATATGGCACAACTTTGTTATAGGATTGAAAACCAAATAAGACAACTACAGCTGGTAGCATTTCAAAGAAATACTCCCTTTAAGATGAAATCAATCCTGTTTTAAGTTTATTCCCTTGCTTTATGATTGAGGCTCTAGGGGTGTATTTTGCTGAAAAATGTCTTTTTGATTTTTTTGGAAATTCTTTAGATTAATATGCAGCTCTCATTGCAAGGCAAATCTAGACCTGCTTTTATGTTTCCTCTTTCCCCAGGCTGCAACCAGTGCCTACCTCTCCAGGAGAGACGGTCCACTCATTCCTGATTGGGGCTTAATATTTCAGGTCAGACAGCAAAGAATTTGTCAACTCATCATCATTTAGAGCACGTCATACTTTGTCTATTTACATTACAGAATTCATTTATTTGCTTAATATGTCCAATATCTTGGTCTTGACATTTTGTTACTGTCTAATTTTAATTCCTGTTCTCACACACACACACACACACACACGTGTTACTCACACCCACTGTGTACCATACCATATTCTCACAGTTCTCAACATAGCAAGAAAAGAACCCAGGGTTTTGATTTATTTCTGAGTATAGTTTCAGCGTTTATTTCATTTCATTCAAGGCTTTCCTTCATATCTTTCCTTCTGTTTCAACTTAAAGGGCAGTGGACTTTCCTCTTCTGTTCTAATCACTGGTGTGTTTTCAATTCTCCCCTCTCTCCAATTCTCCTTTCATAGATGCAAACTTGTTTATCTCTGCATTTCAGATGTATTTCCCAAAGGCAGATTTGTACCCTTCTCCTCATCCTATGAAAACACAAGGAGATACAGAATAAAATGAAAATTTCCAAAAACTTCTTTTTTAATACATGTTAGACACCAAACAATTTTTAAACACCTAAACAATAAAAGCTAGCTGCCTGTCAATCTCACAGCATGTGAAGGACACACATTTGTGTTGGGTTTTTTAGAAAGGAAACATCATCATTGTATTTTAGTAGATTGAATGTGGACTGTAATTCACTGGACTGAACAGGACGTGTTAATGACAGAAGATTAGGAACTTTGTTGGTAAGAAATGGGAATGTCTTTCCATAATATTAATTATAATCTAACTAAGTCCAGCTAAACAGCCTTTTGCTCCTCTTAATACTTTAAAAGAAATCTGGACAATATAGATTCCACTGAATTATTGAGAGAGAATATTATAACATTAGATCGGTGTCAGCACACTGAAGGACGCAGACCGGACTAGGCCTTCCTCCTGCTTTTGTCAGTACAGTTTTGTTGGAACACAGGGCATCCACTTGTTTACATATTGTCTGGCTGCTTTCATGCTATAACAGTAGAATTGAGCAGACTGAAATATTTACCATCTGGTCCATTACAAAAAGCTTGTCAACTTTTTGGTGATATTTTTAAGCCTTTCTTTCCTAAGAAAAGGATGAATTAGTCAGGCTTGTTCTTGGGTCTCAAGGATACACAAATTATAAGAGTTGTGGCTTCAAACTCATCACATCAGGGCAGATTGTGCACAAAATAATGGTCCCTGCCTAGAATTTACAAAGACATTCCATTTTACTTAACCAGTAGAATAAAGTGCTTCTCAAATACAGTAAGCATATAATTTATCATTCCTTTAGAAAGTAAAGGGGGCACTATTAATAATTACGCTGAAACAGTAAGTACAAACTAGAACTGTTCAGGCAAACCAAGATGTATATTCACCCTATAAGGGTACATCAGTGTACCAGATTCAGGAAAATCATAATACAAAAGATAAATACACATGGCTTTAAGTGCAGTTCTTCTACTAAAGCATATTCATATTTAGAACCCTTGTAACTGGAATTTTAGCATAAATGTTAGGAAACAAATGGGCATTTCCAGTTCATATGGGGAGTTACCATAATATCTTTGGACCATCAGAAAATATGTATGCAGTAATCAATACAGCTTTTGAAAAGAAAATTGAGCTTGAAAATTCTTGCTATGATTGCCCACCTGGACAATGAGACAGTAACAGATATAAGTTATCTTGATTATTACTGACACTTTTAGTTGTCTCCGAAATGATTGGCAAGCTATAAAAGAATGGCTTTGACCTTTCTGTCGTGCTCTTCAAGGACAATATCCTCAGATTTCCCTGATCCATACTAGCATGGTGTGGAAGGGAGATTGAGAGAACCAAGAGTACAAAGATCCTAAGAGTCATTGTTCAATTTCAAGATCTTAAACATTTATCCTCTATCTACATGTAAACAACTCTAAAGCAAAAATATTCATCATCCATGACAATTATTCTGCTTTGTTAATATTTTGCAGGAAGATCTCTAATTGAAGATTCATTCTACCCTCAGAAAAGTAACAGAAGATATTGGAAACTGCCACATATATTGGAATCTTTAAAGGTATCCTCTCATATTTCCATTCAAGGTATGTATGGATAAAGAAACTTAATATGTGCCTCTTATATTTGAAAATTCTAATATTATTCGTAACATTTGCATGTTGCTTTATCTTTTACACAATACTTTCAAATATATTCCCCTACCAGATTTTCACAATATACCAATAAGTCAACAATGCAGGATTATTATTATTATCTCTGTTTCTTGTGAATAAAACTAAAGCTCAGAGAGATTAAAGGACTTGTGCAAAGTCACATAGCCAATAATACTACTACCGGTGTTGGTCTAGACCTTTGAACTCCATATCCTAGGCCACTTAACTCAACCATATTGCCTTCTAAATTGCTATGAATTAGTAATGTTATTAATATCTGTGAAAACATAAATGAAAATGAAAATGACCTTGACCTGTTGAAGAAGAGGCCAAAACACGCATGAAGCTTATTGCAGGCTACTTACAAATACTAAAGGAAAACTATAGGTATTACAGTTAAATGAGAACCATCATTGTGGTTTTAGTATAATCAAAGTCAATAGGGATGAAAAGAAGCTTAATATATAAGTGGTTAATAAATATACAGTAGGCCTGGTGCTGTGGCTCATGTCTGTAATCCCAGCACTTTGATAGGCCAAGGTGGGCAGATTTCTTGAGCCCGGGAGTTTGAGACCAGCCTGGGCAACATGGTGAAACCTCATTTCAAAAAAAAAAAAAAAAAATAGCTGGCTGTGCTGGCGTATGCCTGTGGTCCCAACTATTTGGGAGGCTGAGGTAGGAGTAGCTGGGACCCAGCCTTGGAGCCTGGGAGGTCAAGGCTGCAGTGAGCTGAGATCATGCAACTGTACTCCAACCTGGGCAACAGAGTGAGACCCTGTTTTGGGGAAAAAAAAAAAAAAAGAAGGAAGGAAGGAAAAGAAAGAAGAAGAGAAAGAAAGAATGAAAGAAAGAAAGAAAGAGAGAGAGAAAGAAAGAGAGGAAGGAAGGAAGGAAAGAAAGAAAGAAGGAAAAAAGGAAGGAAGAGAAAGAAAGAAAGAAAGAGAAGGAAAGAAAGAAAGAGAAAAAAGAGAGGAAAGAAGGAAGGAAAGAAAGAAGGAAGGAAGGAAAGAAGGAAAGAAGGAAGGAAGAGAAAGAAAGAGAGGAAAGAAGGAAGGAAGGAAAGAAAGAAGGAAAAAAGGAAGGAAGAGAAAGAAAGAAAGAGAAGGAAAGAAAGAAAGAGAAAAAAGAGAGGAAGGAAAGAAAGAAAGAAGGAAGGAAGGAAAGAAGGAAAGAAGGAAGGAAGAGAAAGAAAGAAAGAAAGAAAGAAAGAAAAAGAAAGAAAGAGAAAGAAAGAAAGAAAGAAAGAAAGAAAGAAAGAAAGAAAGAAAGAAAGAAAGAAGGAAAGAAAGAAAGAAAAAGAGAGGAAGGAAGGGAGGAAGGAAGGAAAGAAAGAATTTATTAGTTAGAATTTAAGTATATTTTGTCTGATATTATCTCCTGGGTTTGGCAGCATGTAACAGAAAACATCCACATAACAATGCGTTAAACCAGATTGAAATTTATTTATCCAACAAAGGAAGTCTATATGTAGGCAGCTAAGACCTGCATGGAAACTTAAAGGGTCACCCAAATCCCCTTCAACTTTCTATTCTGCCGTCCCTAATACGTGTTCCACATCCCAGGAGTTCAAGGTGGTAGACCTAGCTACAGCTATAACATCTATGATACAAGCGACAAGAAAAAGGAAGAAAGACAGAAAAGCGGCTTCTCTTAAGGAGACCTCCTAGAAGGTAATACATGATCCTTTGGCTTATATTTGCTGGCAGAACTTTTTCGCATGGCTGAATATAGCTACAGGGGAGGCTGGAAGATGTCTTTAGCTGGGTCAACTCAAATTAGAGTCTTGTTACTAGAAGGAAGGGACTCTAAAGGCTAGAAGGAAGGGACTGCTATTTGTAGATTGGAATAGATAAATAGCAGTCTCTGCCACAATCACCTTATCTAAAAAAAAAAAAAAAAGCTAAAACTTAAAATCCGTTTTAGAGAAAAGGGACAAAATTTTGTTATTGTTTTTCTACTGTATCAGCTCTTGACATACATTATGCAACAATCCTTGAGGTAATTTTCATTAGTCCATATGACAAAGAAAAAAATGTAAGTCATAGACAAGTTAAACCATTTGTTTCTGTTTCTATGACTAGTAAATGTGGTGTAGAAGCCCATTTTCTTTCCAGTATGCATCCTTATCTCCTTGGTTATTTTTTTTTTAATTATACTTTTAAGTTCCAGGATACATGTGCAGAACATGCAGGTTTGTTACATAGGTATACACGTGCCATGGTGGTTTGCTGCAAAGATCAACCCGTCATCTACATTAGGTATTTCTCCTAATGCTATCCCTCCCCTGGCCCCCCACTCCCCAACAGGCCCTGGTGTGTGATGTTCTCCTCCCTGTGTCCATGTGTTCTCATTGTTCAACTCCCACTTATGAGTGAGAACATGTAGTGTTTGGTTTTCTGTTCCTGTGTTAGTTTGCTAAGAATCATGGTTTCCAGCTTCATCCATGTCCTGCAAAGGACATGAACTCATTCTTTTTTATGACTGCATAGTATTCCATAGTGTATATGTGCTACATTTTCTTTATCCAGTCTATCACTGATGGGCATGTGGGTTGGTTCCAAGTCTTTGCTATTGTGAATAGTGCTGCAATAAACATACATGTGCATATGTAGATTGATTTAAAATCCTTTGGGTATATACCTAATAATGGGATTGCTGGGTCAAATGGTATTTCTGGTTCTAGATCCTTGAGGAATTGCCACAGGGTCTTCCACAATGGTTGAACTAATTTACACTCCCACCAACAGGGTAAAGGCGTTCCTATTTCTTCACATCCTCACCAGCATCTGTTGTTTCATGACTTTTTAATGATCGCCATTCTAACTGGCATGGGATGGTATCTCATTGTGGTTTTCATTTGCATTTCTCTAATGACCAGTGAGGATGAGCTTTTTTTCATATGTGTATTGGCTGCATAAATGTCTTCTTTTGAGAAGTGTCTGTTCATATCATTTGCCCACTTTTTGATGGGGTTGTTTTTTTCTTATAAATTTGTTTAAGTTGCTTGTAGATTCTGGATATTAGCCCTTTGTCAGATGGGTAGATTGCAAAAATTTTCTCCCATTCTGTAGGTTGCCTGTTCACTCTGATGATAGTTTCTTTTCCCTAGTTATTTTTAATGGAAAATTAGTCAAATAGAAAAAGAAATTGAGGGAAACTTAATTGCTTGGTCAAGAAAATAGGATTTAGAAATGGTATGCATGCATTCCTTTATTCATTCATTTAGGTAACATTAATGGCTCCTACTTGTCTCCCTTTCTGTCTTCAAGTAGAGAGTTGTTTGCGTTTTTTTTTGTTTTGTTTTGTTTTTTTTTTTGAGACGGAGTTTCGCTCTTGTTGCCCAGGCTGGAGTACAATGGCGCGATTTCGGCTCACCGCAACCTCCACCTCCCAAGTTTAAGCCGTTCTCCTGACTCAGCCTCCTGAGTAACTGGGATTACAGGCATGCACCACCACGCCCAGCTAATTTTGTATTTTATTAGAGGCTGGGTTTCTCCATGTTGGTCAGGCTGATCTCAAACTCCTGACCTCAGGCGATCCGCCCACCTCGGCTTCCCAACGTGCTGGGATTACAGCATGACCCACAGTGCCCGGTGAGTTGTTTGCTTTTTAACTGAAGCCAAAATATTAATAAATAAGAATCAGAATGTTTGAGTCAGAGGGGTTTGCAAATCTTCTAGTCAGACCACCTCCTTAAAATGAAAATGAGGTCTGGTATGATAAAGTCATTGTATTTTATTTCTCAAAGGAACAAAGGACAGGAAATAGATCTCTCTTTAGAATAAAAGAATTGTGTCCCAGGATCCTGTGATATAAAATATATCACTGAGGGAGGTCATGAAATCTCAAATCCTGGATGTTTTTAAGAAATTGGAAAAGTATTGGTTCTAGAGAATTTCCCATTTTCTTGGATGAGATAACTGCTTCAGACCAATTCCAGTTCTGTGATGCCAGGAATGCAGGGATTTTATTGGGATAAATGGTGCTGTTCTGCATCTGCAATGGTACTAAACTTCACTTGGGTTTAAACCAGGGCTCAGCATCTTCAAGCACATGATTAGAAATATATTTTCAAATAGAAAAAGATTAAAGTGGGAATTATTTCTTATCTTGTTTATAAAAATAGATTTCTGGAAGTAAGAAAACTACATTATATGTTTAGAATTTCATTCATGAGGGAGTTTTCTGCCTTCTCCCTTTCTCTGTTTGGCTCTGTTTTCAAGCATTTAATTACAAAAGTTTTATTTTACTATAGTTATCACAGTTGTTCGATTTAGACAGAAGTTGATGATCCTGTGTGTAATTCCATGGCCCTGGGCATCCCATTACTATAGAAATCATCTCTGGAGTTGGCAGTTTACCAAACTGACTTTCTACCAAGAAAGGCAGAGCAGAGGTGGTAATAGCAAACTGTTGCAGTGGTAGAAGCAGCAGCTGCTCTGAAAGCAGCAGAAATGGTATGCTGAAAGAGCGGAAATTCAATCTATATATATTTATACTAATGGGACATAAGTAGGCCCATGCCAAACATAGAGTCAAACTTTTTCCATTATTCAAAATAGGGTGTGATACACAGATGCCATGATTGGTATCTAATTAATATGTTTTTAAGGAATCCAATTCTATCCCGGTGTTCCTATTTATTCAATTCAATTGTTTTTAATTGTTCTGGCATTGTCCACTTCACTGAATAAAAGTGGAAGAAAGGTAGGAAGGAAGGAAAGAAGGAAGGAAGGAAGAGAGGGAGGGAGGGAAGGAGGGAGAGAGGGAGGGAAGATGGGTCAGGGATCAGAAAATGTTATACTGTTGCCCCAAAACATAGTGCTTTGATGTGAAGCAGCTTCACGGTCTCTCTGACTTCCCCCCGACCCCTCCTGTCGCTTAATCCTCTGTTTCTCCCAAAGCGCAGGATGAAGTTGTTCTCTGAAGTTTCTTTATCAACCTAGAACTAGAGTTGCCAAAGAGGAACACAATTGCCCTTAATCCCCTCCCTGAAGTGTCATTAACCAGAGAAGATTAAAATTCATATCACAGAGGAAGAGATTGAAAATTAAACATTACACTTGGATCCCAGACAATCTTTGTCCTGAACCATCGTCTGCTATTGGTGCCATCTAATTTCCAAAGAAAATTATTTTCTAGCCATTATCTGAGCATTGGGCCCATTCAATTCCCCCTAAAAAACATTTATTATCCCTCAGATTGCCACATTTCCCCCATCTGCCCTTCCCCTGTGAAGAAGAGTGTATAAGCATCTCTACCTGACTGGGTTATTGGGTCATACTTCTGTTATTTCCCTGGGCCATGCAGGTTAAAATAAATTTGTATGTATAAAATTTGCTTCTATTAATCTGCCTTTGTCAGTTTTCAGTGAGACTTCATGGGTGGGGTAAGTTTTCCCTTGGCCCCCACAGAAGGAAGAAACAAAAGAAGAAAGTAAGGAAGGAAAGAAGAAATGAAGGAGAAAAGAAAAATGAAGGACAGAAGAACTACAAAAAGGTGTAACCTGACTTTTTGATTTGATGTATTTTTACTGAAGTGAATACTTTTGTTTTTCTTCCTTAAAACTGTTAATTAAAAACCTTGCTCCACAGCTAGAATCACACAGGAAATAAAAGTGGGTGTGCATAGAAACAGAGGACTGGTACCTTGAATTTTGTAGACAAAAGTGGTCCCCTCAAGCTCTCCTCACTTGTTCAGGGAACTTGAAGGGACAAGTGAGATGAACTTCTTCTCACTATGCTCTCAGTTTGATTTTCTATGCTTTCAGTTTGATTTTCCTATTTCCCATCTTCCTGCCTTCAGGGCAAGTGTAGAAAGATGGTTGGGACCATGACAATGCCAAATTGCAAGAGTCTGAGTTTAACAAGATTTGAAAATTTGAATTTATGACAGGTGACATCAGCTTATAAAATCTGTGTTTCTTATTTTCAAATTACACTCATCGAGAAAGATATTGGCATCACAAGACATTGAAAAAAGTATATTTGATTCATTTAAAATAAGAAAAAAATGCAATCCAGGCATTTTTGTAAACATTTCTTTTACATTTGGTAAAACGCTTTGAGCCCATGTCCTGAGATGAAAAAACTGGAAGCCATTTACTTTTTCATCTTAGGTGAGTAATAAAATATGGCAGTTAAGTAAGATGCCGATATTTATTTTAATTCCGGTCCAATATTGTTGGGTACAAGACAAAGATGTTAAAAATTGACAGAAGGATTATGTATCTTACCACCCTCTCCCAGCTATTTCCAAGTAAAGTTTGGTGTTCCCAAAGCCCTCATCATTTTTCCTTACTTCCTAAGAAAAGGCAGAATCCCTCTTTCAGTAGGTTAACATTCTGAGGTTTCACAAGACCTCTGCTTTTAACATGTTTGTTTTTATATTTTGGGAAAAATGCTACACAAAATAAAATATTGAACCATTCTCAAATCTCCTTACTTTTCTGTTTCTTCTCTTGCATTTTATCCCAGTGTGGATTAAGTAAGCAAAAACATTAGGGAGATGGTGTTACCCAACTGAAAGGAAAGCTAATGGGGACCGTGTTCTCATATTACCAGAGGTTAGCAGAGAGCTACTTTAATATGACAGCTAATATAACTCATTGATGTGATTACTCAAAAAGAAGAATGCCATTGGTGTCTAGTTACATCCCAGAGGTTACAATTAGATAGGCCAGATGGATGGGGTCCAGTGAGACAGGCTGACAAACCTGCAGACAGGTCAGCAGGGACACGACTGCAGCAAGGTGGACTTCATGAATCAGGCAAAAGAAAAGGTGCCCTAATTAATTATAGGCTTTTACAAATGCTGATGTTCTTAAATAAAACCCAGAGAAAAAGGACTAGCTTTGGGGTCTATTTGCCAACTCCAAGCCAAGCATTTTGAATAAGCAGTTTTCTATAATGGATGATGACTATTGACTATTAAAGTCATCTCAGGTTGACTTTAAAAATAATACACTTGAAAGCCAAAGCCTCCTAAGAAAAATAGGTTACTATTCTTTGAGCAAGTCTTGTGGTTATAAAATTACCTCTTCCATCAGCAAACATAATGTAGTCAGAGATACAGAGAATGGTAGGGCCGAAAGGGACCTTAAGCTTCAACTTGTCTGAACCCTTTATTATATATATTAGACAATCCCATCAGATGGGGTCCCCTCAGGAAATAAAAGGTGCATTTGAAAAGTTTAATTAAACAGAGTCTTTTGAAGGGACTATTTACTGAGATTTGGGCAGAGTTAAGGATGTTGAAGCTCTCTGGGACCAGCCATAGTGGAAAGTTCTTGCCACGCCTCAGCTGAAGGTGCAAAACAGGGAGCTAGAACCCCGCAACAGCTGAAGCTGTGGGCAGGAGTCACCTAACAGAAGTGGAGGCCATAGAGGAATACAGCCACTGCCACACCACAGTCCTGCAGAGAAGGATTGTGTTGTGTGTCTGTGTGCCCGTGTGTGCATGTGTGTGTGTATGTGCGTGAGAGAGAGAGAGTGTGTGTGTGTATGCAAAGGTAAGGGGGTGGTATCTCCCCAACTTCTTTCCTCAAACCCTCTGATCTCCTGTTGGAGGACTCCCTTCCACCAAACCCAAGGAGAAGCCAGAGAATAAGGAGGGCACCACAGAGATGGGTTCCTGGGTTCAGAGCAGGGCAGAGCAGGGAGGAGAATAAAGCTGGTGGAAGATCAACAGAGAATCACCAGCACAGATGCTGCATTCAAACAGGAGAAATGATTCTCAAAGGCTAGTTAGTATAGGGCTAGGACTGGGATCTGGTCTTTGGAACCTTACACTGGAAGCTTCTTGCATTTTAATGACCAGGCTTTCCAAAACTAAAAATGAGTTGCAAAAAATATCAGATACTCTTCTCTGGGATGCTCTTCCTGAATGTAGCAAATCTGGGAAAAGCCTGGCTTCTCTAACGACAGATGTTTGAAGCTCAGGGTTGAGAGGACTATAGGGTATGAGCTCCTCAGACCCCAGAGCCTCTACAGCAGCTGGCGCAGCAGAGCCAAGCACATGGTGGCTGTCAGTAGCATGTGGATGTGAGTGTCAAGCTGTGGATGAATGAAACACCTTTTACAAACCACCCACACATACTGCAATCTCCAAATAAGCACGTGCCCTTCTGTGTGGTTGTATGGGAGACCAACATTGCTACACTGATTCTGCTATTTCTCAAGTCACTTTTGAACTTCTTGGAAATGATCTTTGGAGCCAAACTATGTGTCACAGAAGAAACTCAGTGTCTCAAGAGGTTACTCATCAGTTGTATTGTTTCTTATTTTTGCTAGATTTTCTAGCCAACTTTAATATTATTTTTCAAACTTGATACAAAATGTGATAGAGTCCAAATATCAAACCCACTCTCAGAATACAAAGATTTATCACACTTGAAATGGATCAAAAGCCTAACAGCAAGCTCAAAGGTAGTATATTAGTTATAGTTCTCCAGAAAACAGAACCAATAGGAGATATAAAATGAGGAACTGGCTTATGTGATTACAGAGGCTGAGTACCACAATCTGCTGTCTGCAAGCTAGAGATTCAGGAAAGTTGGTGATGTAATTTAGTCTAAGTTTGAAGGTCTGAGACCTGGAGAGCTGATGGTTTAAATCCCATCCGAAGGCAAGAGAAGATGAAAGAAGATGTTCCAGCACAAGTGGCAAGATGAAAGGGGCAAATTCTTCCTTCCTCCATCTTTTAATTCTGTTTAGGCCCTTCACAGATTGAATAATGCTCCCCTCCACCCGCCCCCACAACACACATACAATCTGGTGAGGCCGATCTGTTTTACAGAGTCCACTGATTCAAATGCTAATCTCATCCAGAAACACCTTCATAAACACACTCAGAAATAATGTTTAATCTGAACACCCCATGGCCTAGTCCAGTTGACACATAAAATTAACCATCACAAGCAGTGTACCAAGTGGAAGCTCAAAAGTTGTTGAACAATGGCAGCCTTTTGAGAATAATTAAATAATTTTGTCTTAAAGTGTCAGAGTTGGGATGGAAAAGGTTAATTTGATTATGGTCAGCCTCATACTGTGTTTGAAAATATGTCACTTAATATTAGGTAATACATGAAATGGCAGCATTTATCTGAGAAGACAATTATAGCTATGTAAAATATTATATATGCACGTTGAGAAGTAGAATTATTAGTGATGTTATGGGATTTTCTTTTCTCTTTTGGAAGTATCTGTTATTGTTACCATGGTTTGTGCATTACAGATGATCCTCAACTTAAGATAGGGCTACTTCATTTGGAGTTGGAAATATCCTGTCAAAAATGCACTTTTGACTTAGGATATTTTCAACACATGATGGGTTTCATCCAGATATTGTCTCATCATAAGTCAAGGAGCATACAGAATGCTATGGAAAAAAATCATAAGTCGAATTATCGTTAAGTTGGAAACCATCTGTATTTACAATTATAAAACCATAAAATATAGACACATTGTTTTGTGGAAATATTTTATAAAAGCAATGAAGGGAGATGAAACACAGGATGAAACGTGACCACATGGACATAGCACATGTGTATAAGCTGCACATGTAATGCTTGTACTTTGCTCAAATATAGACATATCCTATTCTCATTGATTTGAGATGAATAAACGTGGCATATATTTTGCTTTTAATACATCCCTCCACCCCATACAACCCTCCTTATGAAACAATGGAGAAAAAGATGCTTGAGATCTTTGTTTTTGTTTTTGTTTTTTTGAGATGGAGTCTCACTCTGTTGCCCAGGCTGGAGTACAGCGACGCGATCTCGGCTCACTGCAACCTCCGCCTCCCATGTTCAAGTGATTCTTCTGCCTCAACCTCCCGAGTAGCTGGAATTACAGGCGTGCACCACCATGCCCAGTTAATTTTTGCATTTTTAGTAGAGACTGGGTTTCACCGTGTTGGCCAGGCTGGTCTCAAACTCCTGACCTCAGGCAATCCGCCTGCCTTTGCCTCCAAAAGTGCTGGGATTACAGGCGTGAGCCACCGTGCCTGGCTGAGATCTTTGGAAAGGGTTCTTGCACAATGAGAACAGATTACAGACAAAATGATTTGGAAGAGAGAATAAATGGAAAAGTTGGAATGGACATTGATTAGTTAAACTTCGACATGGGACTTAACATGTAGTCACAGTCCCTGGAAACCCAATAAATTTGATAGTATTTACGAGTTAGTATGCTTTCTTTATTACTACATGTTGATTTTTGTCAACATCAGGACTATCTGCTTCCTAGAATAATTACTATTACCATATGCATAAAGTTTAGAATTTTAGAAAATTGGTGATAGGGTATAGGGAACACAAAAGGAAAGCAGGGAAAGGATTTTAATGTTACTTAAGAGATACTTCTTGATTTCTTAAATGTAACCACATTTACTTGTTTGGGGAGGGAGGAGGTGATAGATCCATACTGCAGTTTTATCACCTGTCTCCAGCAAGTTTTGCACTTCATTAAATTGCTTAGGGTTGTACTAGTGATCCCTCTAACACATAACTCAGAGATGTGGATATCAGTTTTATTGTTTTCTCATTTCCAAAGAAAAAAAAAGAGCTCAGAAAGTTTAATGTGCTTGCGTTCCTTCTACAAGCAGATGCTGCTGGAGTTTTTTGTTTTTCATTTTTGGATTTTTTTTAAGACTCTTATTGGTTTATTTTAAAAACCATGTGTAGCCTGACCTCCTAACTCAAACATTTGGACAGTCTACAAAATTGAAACATCCATTTTCCCCATATCAGCCAGATTAAGGCAAATCAAATACCTGTTTACAGTGCAAATGTAGAAATACCAGTTAAAGCCAGTTATTCAATGTGACCCTCTGCTGAGACATCCTGTAACCTGTCCTATGTCAGTCCTTCAGTCTTCCCCACTTACATAGAGCTGCTGGAACTTGAGCTTTGGAACAGGTAGTTCAGTGAGAAGAGATTTGCTACAATAACATTAAGTGTAGCTCATGCCTACATGAGGTCAAGTAGAAAAAGATGAATGTGTTTAATAATTAAATTTCAGGTGATAAATCCTTGGCAGATATCGGCATTGACTTTTGAAAAGCAAATGTAAATGCTCATCTCTGGTTGAACAGATAAAGTAGACCATGGCCATGGCATGGAGGAGGAGGAGCATGCATGGCTCCATGCTGGCCACACCTGGGTCTAATCCTGAAACTACTGCTCACTCAGTACTCTTGAGCACAGAATTCCTCTGAGTCTGATTTTCTTCATCCATAAATATGGGAATAATAATAACACCCTAATAACACAGAAACATTATGAGGCTCAAACAAGATAGTTCATATGAACTTCCTAGTGCATAACCATTTCTGAATAAATAATAAACAATGTTTCTGTTCTTTTAGGTTTCAGGACTAAGTTATTACACACACAGGGAAAATCGGCCTATTTGCAAATAGTTTTCCAATTGGGCTTCTCAGCTACTCCCTGGATAACTATTGCTACAACCTGCTTAGAACTCATTTTGCTGTTTTCTGTATTTCAGGCCAAGCTGGGTACAGGGAAACTCAATTGTCTTTTAGAATAGTGTTAAAAGTTAGCAGCAGCTTCCAAAATGTGTGTGCAGGTAAAATCAAAATGATGAATCCCCTGAGAGCACCTGGGTGGAGGTGTGGGTGTGTATGTCCAGGGTAGGATCCAGTTCTGGGGTAAAACCATTCAGTGCTTTCCCCCTAGGGAAGCTGTGCCCATGGCACTAGCTGGAGCAAAATCCCGGGAACTGGAGCAGGCCTGGAGATGGTCATTCAAGAATCATCTCGGTTAGGATGAAGCCATGAGAGAGGCATTCGTTACTTTCTTGGAGGATGAAATTGTCCTGGGACAAGAGCAGAGAACTAAATCCACCCCTAGGACTTTTCACACTTAAGTAGCTCAATTTACCCTCTTACATTTTGAGTTGCCTAGTATGTCACACATTTCCCAGGCATTAAAACCTAGGTATTCCAGTATGGGAAGTGTATTACCAACATATATGTGAATAAAAGCTCTCACCACTCTTTCATGTAACTCATTTTTGTATTCAAAGAGGAATTTGATGAGTTATTGAACAAAGCCTCAGGAATGGTTTTCAAAGGACTAGGACTTGGATCCCTTCACTGCTACCTACTAGTCATGGACTGTCAGGCATCGGTTGACATCCTGAGCCTCAGTTTTCTTATCTAGTTTCTTATCTAACAGTATGAGGTCATGAGGAGTACATAAATTATCATAATCTGAAGTGCATTGAGTTTAATAGGCACTCAGTAAATGTATAATAACATTGATAAGCCAGTTCTCATGCCCTGCCCATTGATGGAAAATGCTGATAACAATAATGATATTCTGTACTTGAACCGTCAGCTTGGGTGCTTTGTGTGAGAGAGCAAACCAAAACAACAGACAAAGTAACTAACAACTAACTGCCTAAAACCTGACTTTTCCTTTTCTTGGAAAAGGGAGAAAGTCCCTGTCCTTCCCCCTTCTCCCAGAGCCTGTATTTGTGCTCACGCACCCAGTATCCTCATCACTGGTGGCTTCTTCTTTTGCATGACTCTACATCCCAATCTCCTTCATGTGGGTGGGATATTTATTTCATTATGTCCTTTTCTTAAAAGTTCAGCAACAATCCGAGTACATATCCATGACCTCTTCTGATTTATTAATAAATAAATGCATATTAAGGGCCCTTGACTTTGCATATTAAGGGCCAACTCTTTGTCTTCACTGAGAGCAAAATTTGCCCTTAATATACATTTATTTATGAGACAGGGTCACAGTCAAGGAGCCAACAGATGCTGAATAGCATCTGAACATACATACAAAGTGAGTTAAATACAGATGATGCTGAGGTGGGAGGAGGTGCTCTCTATGGCAGAGTGGTCAGGAGGCTTCTGTTCCACTGGATAACCTTATGAAGAGCCTCTCCTGCCAGGTCAGCTTTAAAGAAAAGCAAAGTCTCAGTTCATGGGATTGCCTTAAAAACAAGTTCATTCTGCATCCTGGATCTCTAGCTTCTGGATGGTCCCAAGAAGATAGAACCAAACCTCAAGAACAGTCTTTCTTGTTCCACAAATCAGAGACAACGGCTTGGTTCCTTATTTTCCTATCTTTCATGGAGAAATGCTTGTGTCTTCCACATGTTTTGCATATAGCAAAATTTACTCACTTACTTTATTTCCATCTTATCCCCACACTGGATTTTACTGCTGTCACATTGTTATTAAATCACTGTGGAGTTTGCTACATTAGAGCTAAGGAGGAAATGGATTACAATGTAGACGACAGCCTTGCAATTTCCAACAGGAGCTACCTGAATGAACACATTGTTTCATTCTATTTCTCTGGAAAGATCACACATTATAACCACTATTCACAGTGTACTGTGTAAAATGATCTTTGTTTTCTACAATAGATACTGTGTCATTTAATTAATTTAGACTAAAGAAAAGCAATCAACATTCAGTAACAACATCCCCTTAGGGGATATAAATGAAAAATTTTTCATACCCCACACAGCAGTTAGAGCAAAGGAGGTGCTGATATTTATTTATGAACATCAGTGCTCATAGTTGTAAGCAACAGAACTCTGGCTGATTTCAGCTGAGAAGCATCATGTATGAAAAGAATATTGGATATTTCACAGATTACAATAAGGGCTGGAGAAAGATACTTCAGGCTAAGCAGTCACAATCATGCCAAGAGCAGGCCTGATGAGAAAAACCCTCACTACATTCATCAAGCATGAGATGATGCCACTTAAGACACAGCCACTGCAGCATCTGGAACTTGGTCACCTGCAGCTATCAAGTACTATCAGCACCTGAGAAAGTGCCTACATAGTGTCTGCTTCTTTGGCTTCTGATTCTGTCTGCTGTAGTTGAGTTTGATTCTTGGAGGCCGGGTCATGAGCTCATGACCTCTCCACCAGAGAGTCGGGAAAGCAAAAACATGGCAGTTTCCACTTTTGTAGTTGGGGTGGGGTCTACCTGTTTCTGAAACTCAAAGGTATGGACATCCCCAAGTGCATGAAGCACTGCACAGAATTTTTGTAAAAAGACAAATGCCCCCTCAAATCAGCATTGCCAGGAATAGGACCTCCAATACCCTCAACCTCCCAATCATACCTACAGAAGCATGTCAGGCCCTTCCCTTGTACTAAACAGGTAACCCAGCATCCTGGCCTTCCTTGGAGAAAAGAATGAATTACCACTGGTAAGAATGAATGCAAGAAGACATATTTTCACCCCAATACTGTACTTTCCCCCAATACTGCAGCAAACTTAGCTGCATAAAATCTGGTGCTCTCATGTTAGAATTCTTTCATGAGTTGGCCTTGATCAGATTTTAAATTTGGTGAAATGTCCTATTTTGTGCCTTTGTCTTTACTTACTGAGAACAACATGTTCTTTTTGATGGGCCCAGGAGACTAAAGACTTGGATTTGCAACCATGGTTTGGAAGAAAACAAAGAAAATGTGATTCCTTTTGGAATATTCATTTGACCATGAGAACCCCAACAACAACTGTTTTGGAACAACAGTGGTATAAAAAATCAGTACAGGGTAAAGAAAAATACTGGTAGTGGATAAAAGAACCAGATACTTTACCAGGCATTTACAGAGCTCAAGTCCAAGATTCCAAGACAGGAGATAATCAAATAAATAGCTGCCTTTTCTGTAATTGCATTTTAAAATCTCATTCCATCCACACAAATTTCCCCCCTACTGTCTGATGCATGCTTGGGTTGATATGGCTTTTTTATTAAGACAGATTTATTGGTCAAAGTTTTAATTTTAATTCCCAGGTTTATTTAAAAGAAGGCAGTTTCACAACCCAGTTGTTCTGGATATTTATGAAAGATGAGGCAAAGAAGCTGAGATAGCCAGGAGAAAAAAAAAAAAAAACTCTGCAGTTTAGCATTCTTGTCCCTGTAGGATCCTTTCTTATATTATGGAAATTTCTGCAGACCTTAGGCCATGAGTATTGAACAGATCTCACCTTCCACAGCTTCTCATTGACCTACAGCACAATATAGGGTTTTTTGAACATAAAACAATCATTGACAACCTCTCTATTACTCTAAGAAATTGTTTACCCATGTGATAAAGAAGCCTCTCAAACTTCCTTAATTAAAAGTATGTTACATCGATGACCCACCTTCCTGGTGGAGAAACTGAAATCCACCCAGCCTCATTCTCCCCTACCAATTAGATCACTTTCTCTGTTAGCATCTTCTATCCTATTAGCTCTGGGGTATCATAAGGATGATTTACTTCTGCATTCCATGCTGCTGAGTCAAAGAACAGATTGCCCAGGGTCTTGAACATCTCTGGGTAATTGAAGCTTTTGCCTTTGGGGTTATTACTTTGTAATCACACTATATGAGGAGTTTGGGTGAGGAAAGCACTCAAAGTATGTCTGCCTAATTTGTCTGTCCTGCTCATTTCAGCCTACTAAACTGGGTGGTGACTAATTTCAGGAAAAAAAAAAAAAAAGCAGACCTCAGTTACCCCTCCTTTTATGATGCTGTCTGGATAGATGTGCCCACATGATTTCAATGTTCTTGCATCTGATAACATTAATGTATTTAAGATGGACAGAAGCAAGAAAAGAGGTCAAAGGAACAAGAAAAGAAGAAGACATCCTGCTGAGTCTGTCCTTACAGTAGTAATGATCATTTTGCAGAGATGTGTGGGTTTTTCAGAAGAGTCAACCAGAGCAGAGCTTTGATACCACTCAAAATTTACATGGTTGCTTTAATTTGAAAACAATTAAGAAACAAAAGAGAGAAAGAAGGCAAGCAAGGAAGTAGCAGTTCTGTGGATAACACTACGTTTCTAACTACTAGTGGCATCCCTGTTGTTTCTCTTTTTTAAAAAAGCATTCAAAATTCAGTAAACTACAATTTAATGTATTACAGCTTTTAAAGGGAAATTTCTTTACACATGGCAACATATAAGGAAAAAATGTTGATTGAATTATTGTATACGTTAACTAATAAAGTTAGTTAACAAAGGTACGTTTTAATCATATATAACAATGCATCTTTTTCTTATCTTTATAAAAGCCTTATAACTGAACGTCTCTTTTGTATAAGACCAAATTGAAAAATGAAAAGCAAACTGTTAAATTAGCCATCCAATCAACACCAAACTTCTGAGTATTTTCTCTCTCCAATCACGTAGATTTTATTCACTCCCTCAACATTTAATGAAATGACTTCTGTACTAGAAATTATGCTGCATAGGGGTGGGGGATTCACAATGAGGAATGTATAATCCCTGAACCTCAAGAGCTCAGTCTAGAGAGTTTGTGTATATTAGTTTTCTAGTGCTGCTGTAAGGAAACAGCATAAACTATGTGGCTCAAAAAATAGAAATGTATTCACACACAGTTCTGGAGAATAGAAGTGTTAAATCAAGGTGTGGACAGGCTTGGCTTATTCTCTGTGGTTCAGAGGGAAATCTGTTCTCCTAGATTCTGGTGGTTTCTGACAGTCCTTGCATACCTTGGTTTATAGCAGCAAAACTCCAATCTCCACCTCTGTCATTACATGGTCTCCTTCACTGCATGTGTTGGTGTCCAAATTTTCCTCTTCTTATGAGGATACAGATCATCATATTTAGGAATCACCCTAATCTAGTATGACTTTTTCTCAAATTCATTATATCTGCAAATACCCTATTTCCGAATAAGGTCACATTCTGAGTTACTGAAGTTAGGAATTCAACATATCTTTCTAGGAGCAGACACAATTCCACCCATAACACTATCCAACAAGATCCTACACAGAGGTTAGGAGATCTTGACTGAAAGAGCCTGGAGGTGTACCACCAGTGTCCAGGGACTGCAGAAAACATTATAAGTGACCTGTCACAGACAGTGCAGGGAAATGGAAGATGGAGGATGGCTTCAACCATCTGTCCTAGCAGAATGAACCAATACCATTATAAAAGCCAGTCAAGTAACCCCTTTCCTGCTAGGCCACCAAACCTAGAGAGGGGAAATAGATAAGTGGACCACAGGCTTACAAGATCCATCTACATGAAGAGAGAAGACATAACCTGAAATAAAGTTCAGAGTTTTCGTTATTAGTTAGGACTGAACATATTTATTATTGGCCTGAAGCTTTTTGACGACTAAAGTGACCAGAAGATATGTTAGTCAAAAGTAACCAGAAAAGGCATGGACCTGCTTGATTTTCAACTAAGGAGGTGGCAGGGGAAAGAACTATCCTACAGACTGGGTAGGCAAGGCAGTCATGAGGAAAGAATAAAGTTGCTTTCAGTTGTACCCGACAGAACCCAGGTTGTTCCTCACATGGCTTAAAACAAAAATGGGTGTTTGGGTAAAGAGGCTGTGATGTAGCCTGTGTTAAAAGAATCAACCATTAGGCTGAGACAACTCCAGTGCCTTGGGTTCCCTACATAAGCAAACCAAAACCCATCTCAATAGAAGCAGTAAAATGAATTTAAGCTTAACCAATCAGAAACCTCCAACTAGAGACTTTACCAATCAGAAACTGACAGCTAACCTCTAACTAGGGACTTTCCACCAGATCATACCCAAATAAGGCAAATGCCTATTTATAGCCAATCAAGTACTACAGTCTCTCCTTATTTGTAGGAGATAGGTTTTAGGACCCCCATGGATATCAAAATCCAAGGATGCTCAAGTATCTTGCATAATTTATTTGCACCTGACCTATGCATATCCTCCTGTATACTCAGATTATCAGTAGATTACTTATAATAACTAATACAATGTCTATGCATCACTTCATTTGAGTGAATTCAACGGAATACTCTGTGCATAACACATTCAAGCTTTGCTTTTTGGAACTTTGTGCAATTTTTTTTTTTCCTGGATATCTGTGGTTGGTTGAACCTGCGATGCAAAGCCCATGAATACAAATGGCTGACTGTAATTACTTTGCTACAGTGTATAGGCTACAAAAGCCCACTGCTTATGCTGTTAAACACAACTCCCTGAACCTCTTCTGGTTTTGAGTGTTACCTGATTCCTTTAATGCTCAAATAACTCTGTTAAATTTATTTTGTCTATATAGTTTTTATTTCAATTCCTGAGACAGAGATGCATTTACATGCATCCATCCCCCCAAGACTCTCCAAATTCTGTAGCTCTTGAGAACATCTAAAAAAGTTCCTAAAACCACTGGAGATAGGCTTGGAAGGCAGTTGAGGTTTGAGAGCCATATGTCCAACTCTGATAGGGGCAAGCCAAGGTTGTTCTTACTGTGTTCCAGGCTTTGCAGGTTCCCCATGCACTACAGACCTAATGCTAGACTAGCCTGAGCCTCAGAAGACTGGCAGCTCAAAGGGCCATATCAAAGGTATGGAAGGCAGGTAGGAGGCAGGGTGGGTCCCATGGAGCTGACCTGCAAGGGTATCCCTCTCTCTGCCTGTGACAGTTCAGTGACAGAAAAATCTTCCTATGTTGACAGTTCAGTGATAGCAGGCCCCAAGTTATATCAGCTAGGAACATCTGCTCCAGAAGTTAAGACTGGCCTTGGAAAAAAGGTGGAACAAGAGACATAATCCCTACCTCAGTGGTAGTGGAGGTGATTGAGGAGGGCTTAAGGATAAAATGTCTCAGTCCAAAGTCAGAGCAATGATTTGTAGTCTGGCATTCATCCTCTAAATGGATTGGAGGAGGAATTTTGAGTTAAATCTATTATCTACCCCCAAGGAGTCAATTAGAAGGAACTGAGTTACTTGATGATTAAGAGTTTTCTCCATATTCAGTCAATGGTGCTGGGATAACTGGCTAGCCATATGCAACAGACTGAAGCTGAACTTTTTCCTTATACCATATACAAGAATTCACTCAAGATAGAAAAAAGAATTAAATGTAAAACCCAAAACTATAAAAACCCCAGAAGACAACCTAGGAAATACCATCCTGGACAAAGGAACGGGCAAAGATTTCATGACAAAGACACCGAAAGCAATTGCAACAAAAGCAAAAATTCACAAGTGGACTCTAATTAAACTTAGGAGCTTCTGCACAGCCAAAGAAGCTATCAACAGAGTAAATAAACAACCTACACAATGTGAGAAAATATGTGCAAACTATGCATCTGACAAAGGTCTAATATCCAGCCTCTATAAGGAACTTAAATTTACAAGAGAAAACAAACAACCCCACTAAAAAGTGGGCAAAGGACATGAACAGACACTTCTCAAAAGAAGATATACATGCAACCAACAAGCGTATGAGAAAAAGCTTAGTATCACTGATCATTAGAGAAATGCAAATCAAAACCACAACAAGATACTATCTCACACTAGTCAGAATGCCTATTGCTAAAACGTCAAAAAGTAACAGATGCTGGTGAGGTTGTGGAGAAAAGGGAACACTTATACATAATTGGTGGGAGAGTAAATTAGTTCAACCATTGTGGAAAGCACTGTGGTGATTCCTCAAAGAGCTAAAAGCAGAACTACCATTTGACCCAGCAATTCCATTACTGGGTATATACCCAGAGGGTATATACCCAGAGTGATAGCAGGCCCCAAGTTATATCATGTTTCTACAATACAAAATTAAGTGCATTATCTGCTCAAAAGCTGTAGCAAACTGTTATTTTAAGTTATATCATATTAATATGCTATAGAGGAGGCAGTAAGGATAACAGGTGGCTAAACTTTCCCTGCTTTCGGTGTTGGAGCATGGAAGTCTATTTTTAGTACCCCGGAAAACACCATTGCAATGGACTGAATGTGCGAATGTGTGTCCCCTCAAAATGTGTATGTTGAAATCCTAATCACCAGTGCGATGGCATTAGTAAGTGGGAACTTTGGGAGGTAATTAGTTCATAAGGGTGGATCCCTCATCAATGGAGTTAGTGACCTTATAAAGAGACCCCAGAGAATTCTCTTGCCCTCTTTCCACTATGTAAGGACACAGTGAGATAACCATCTATGGACTAGGAAATGGGCTCTCACCAGACACCATGTCTTCCAGAACCTCAATCTTGGATTTCCCAGCCTGCAGACATGTAAAAAGTAAGTGCTTATTGTTTACACCACCCAGTCAGTGTATGATATTCTGTTATAGCAGCCTGAACTGACCAAGGCAACAATACAATTGGTTTACTGTAACAACAGTAAACAGATTTACTGGCACTTGGCTCCCAACTGGTGTTAAGTATGTGGAAATGCAAATATGAGATTTTAATTTATTGATGTAAAAGCTGAGAAAAGGAAGCCCTGGAATTTTCCAGTTGCTGGTTTCCAGGTTTACCATTTTCAATGATGCACTTCACTAGCATGAAAATGCTCATATTTTGAATAACAAAATTAAACTCAATAGCTAAAACGTATGTAATGTTTAGTAAGTGCCAGGCAGTATTCTAAAGACTTTATATACAATAACTTATCTAGACTTTACACCAACCCTATGTTAATTACTATTATTATCCCCACTTTACATATAAGAAACTGAGGCACAGAAAGTTTAGAAAACTTACCCAAGTCATGTACCTAATAAATGGCATCCCTGGGAATCATACAGATAATATGATAAATAAAATGGAAAAATAGACTAGTCTGGGATAAGTGTGATTTGTTAATATTCTGGTTTTTGTAATATATAGGGAAGGGAGCTGTGATTATTTCCTGTCGTTCCTCCTCCACTTTTCCTCAGGGAACAGCCCATCTTGCACAAGCTGAGTTCTTTGCTTGTTCAGCACCTTCACCAGCAGAGGTCCACTCTGAGCTCTGGCACACCATTTATTTCTTGGAAGGATACCATAGAATGGGCAGGGATAAAGTTTAGCATTTATTCCTCCAAAGATACTCAACAAATCTTCCAGAAAGTACAACAGAGAAATTTAACATGATAGGAAAACATTGCTCATTTTGCTCCCTGGCTTTTAAAAAATGGGTACTTTTGTGATTTTTTTTCACAGTTATTGAATAACCTGTGCTTATTGTTGATGAGAGGTAAAAGTAATTATTTAATTTACAATCAGACAATAAAGTTTACTACACAGGCCAGAAAGGGCTGGCTCTGGGCAAAATTGTACAGAGAGCATTTGAGGATGAGAAAACCTGAAAGACATTCTATCTGATCTCCTGACTTTACAGATGAGAAAACTGAGGCCAGAAAATTGACTTATTCCAATTAGGAAATTCTATTATGTGGACTCCTAATCCAGAGCTATTCAGAACATACATTTACATGACACATGGACAAACTCACATAGAGACACACACTGACATGTATGGACTCCCACATATACAGACACATACGTACACACCTGCACACAGTCACACACTCACAAAGATACACACAAACACAAATACATACACACGCACACACACACGAAGTGCCCCACTTTCATATGAAGCCATATTTTCTGCCTAAATTCTTCATTAATAATCAGGTAGTTAACAGCGTTACCCTTCCCTAAGAACATTTGCATTTTAATAGATGTCTCCAGAAAATAAAAGCCAAGATCCAAAATAAAGAATTTTAATGATGTAATTTCACACAGAGAATCAGAGATTGAGGGCTGGCCCAATGTACTTCAAGTTGCTTCTTTGAGGAGGCTTTTTTTGTCCTTGGGGCCACATATGTGTATACGCAGGAGTCTACAGGTGTTGGTATTTGTGGACATGTCTCTCTGTGAGTGTGTGGGTCCAAGTGCAGTGTATATGTATGTTCTGAATATGGACTGGGAGTCCAGATAATAGAATTTTCTAATTGGAGCAAATTACATGCGTTCTCTGGCCTCTGTTTTCTCATCTGTAAAATCAGGAGCTCAGGCAAATATTCACTAAATAAACATTCTTGAAAAGATGTTAACATATCTTCTCAATCAAATTTGGCCCCAACCCCTCTTGTCAGGGTTCCACTTTCCCCCAGGTATGACTTGTTTAAGAGTAATTCTTAAAATAATTGTTGAACACAAAAGAATAATGTGTGTAAGTTATGAGAGAATTGTTCATTTTTCTCTATTTTTCCTCTTCAAGAAGACAAACTGACTTGGAGCTGTGGCTGTGGTTTCCAGCCAGCTGGGTTTGTCTTACTGCTAAAAGGAAACTATAATTCCTTCCCCCAGGATCCTCCTATTCCTTTCAGGTTCAGAGCTCAGCTGTGGATGGAACCCAAGTGTGGCTTTCCCATTTTTAACATTGAAATACAATGTTCATTAGAACAAAAGCTTCTCGTCCATATTGCTGGGTTCGATATAAGTGGTCTGCCTGGCCCACACATCACAGCTTCCTTCATATTGCAATGATATTGTAATAGCTCACATTGTGCATTGAGGTCAAACTCAGCTATTGATCTGTTTAAACGTAAATACTACAATTAATTAGAGATGGGCTTGGACTAAAATATCTGACCTTTCTGGGTTCTTGAGAGTAGTATTGGAATAACTTCATATAAGAGCTAAAAATCCTGAAAAGGACATTTTCTACTCAAAATTACTTCCAATAAATGACTTCACGGGGCTGGACCAAGGACCTGCTTCATTAGTATTCAGTGTATTCCATGAGTTTAGTATGAAATGACCATGTCCATTTACACCAGAGAAATTCAGGGTGGCTGTGGGACAGGTTGGTGAGGAAAAGGCTTGTTTCTTGAAATATGTATATGCCAAAGTGGAGAAAGAAAAACAGGGATATTTTTCACTTGGCTTCTAGCCTCCTGGCGTATCTGTCATCTCCCAGTGATGGATGCTTGCACAGGAAGCATCCATCCATGTAGGAAGATGGTGCTCCACACCATCCAGAGAGCTTCATTCATATTCCAGTTATCTTTCCGGAAATCCAGGAATGGACCAAGTCAAAGGTAGACACCAGGCTCTCACAGAGGCCCCTCAATGGTGATTGGGGGTGGGATTGGGGCCCCCAAGCTTTCCATGCATAAAAGAGTACATGTGTGTATGCTTGCCACAGTGACACTCCCATGACTTTCACTGAACTAATAGGCAACTCCAGTTTTTCATTGTGTCCAGGAAGGTCCCATGTGATGTGACCCCTGCCTACCTCTTCCACTTCATCACACTCCTTCCTCCCCTGCCTTGCCATGTTCTGCTCCACTGGCCTGTTTTTTCTGTTTCTTGAATGCAACAAGTTTTCTCCTTTCTCAGGTGATGTTGCTGGGTGAGACTGTGGAACACTGTGCCCAGATGTTCTCAGGGCTGGCTCTTCCTTGTCATCCCATCCTCAGGCCTCAGTTCACCTGTCCTCCCTGGCTGGCCTCTCTGAAGTAGGCCTGTCCCTCTCTTTCCACAGTTTTATTTTCCTCCCATCACTTTATTCCTGAGATTCTTTTGTTTATTTTATTTTATTTTTTTGTCTCCTTCCATTACTCTTAATGAAAGTCTGATGAAAACAGTGAACCTATCTGTCCTTTTCACTGCATTTGACACATAGTAGGTGCTCAAGCGTTATTTTTTGCATGAATAAAACAATGTTAGAGTTTTAAGGGGAGTGCAGTGAAAAATTTCTTCTCAAAATTTTTCTTCCTCATTAACTTATTATCAGGCAGAATTGAAACTTAAGTCACCAAAGTATTACACAAGTTGATAGGGCAAAGATGGCTCTAGAATGACATTGGCTATTGGAATAGAACCAATGCCTCATCTTTCCAGACTCTCTAGAGTCTCAAACGCAGGCCATCTTGGTGATGTTTTGAAATCACACTGAGTTCCCAATCCTGTTCATCAGGCAGCCAGGCACAAGACACCTGGATGAGCAGGCAAGAACCATGTGCTCTGCAGCTTGAACTCAGTCAGTTATTTCCAAGGCTTGGTCTTAACTCTTGCTGAAACCCACCTGCTGAGAGGCTCCCTCTCTTTTGCTCACACTTGCAGCAGCATAAACATGTCTTGACAGACAGCCTATCCCTTAAACAGTATTGGAGTTTAGCTCTCATTTCAGGCTGAATGGTCGTTCAAATGTTGGCTCTGCCCTTATTTGTGTTGTAATCTTAAGTGAGTTACTTAACTTTACTAGACTTCAATTTTTGCAATTTGTATAATGGAAGTAATATAGTAAAGTTGTTGCAAGGCTTAAGTGACAAAACAGTATAAATAAGTAGTAGAAAGACTATCTATTGAGTTCTTTGTCTCCCTTTGCATTCTCTCATCATTCACTTTCAGCTTAGAGGTCACCTCCTCACTGAGGCCTTCCCTGACCCAGACTAAAATAAAACCCTGCCTACACATCTCTATCCCAGCACCTGTTTTGGTCTCTTAGCAGCACAATCACCAGCAGACAACCTAGTTGGCCAATGTGTTTATAGATCTGTCTGCCGCCAGCAAGATGAGAGCAGACTCTCTGTCTATCTTGTTTGCTTTTGTATCCTCAGTGTCTGGCACATAGTGCGTGCTCAATTCATGTTTGTTGAATGAATGATTGAGTGTTCTGGCTGCTTCACATATGTCACTTCTGTTAATCTTGACAATTCAGCAGAATATTATTGCCGTTACTTCAAAGATGGTGAAAGTGAAACTGAAACAGCCTTAAAAGCTTAATAATCTATAATATTTTTTGAGTACTCACCACAGGTCGACACAAAGCTAAGGGATTTTCAGTGGTTATATATTTAGGAAGAGAGGCAAGTGAAGCGGGGATGAGCCCAAAAGGACATTTAGGATTGGTCACTTCTACTCTGGACTAGTTAATAATTTTAAGTGAAAATTACTTATTCAGATGAGGCTCAAGGTTTCTTTTATCCCAAAATGTTCTGAAACCTGACTTTCATCTACATGGCAATTGTTTTAATTGCAACACAAAACTACACCAGTTGCAATTGTATTAGGCTGCTGGTAACAGGAACCCACATACAGGGCTTTGAATACTGTTTTTTCAGCTATCAGGAAGTCCGGGGATAGATGATGCAGGCCTGTGTAGTAGCTATGCAATGTCAGCACCTCTCAGTCTCCTAGTACTTTGCTCTGCTGCTCTTGGTACTGACTTCTTCTTCATGCTTGCTGTGTCATGGCTGCAAAGTGGTTGCTGCATCTCCAGGATTCACATCCACATTCTGGCAGTCTCAAATGAAGGCTAGAAAATTGATTAATTTGGTTGGGCACTTTATCTCCCAAGGAAGATGGTTGTCCATCAGCTGACAAGATGACCCATTACTTTTAAATAAACATCAGATAATCAGAGACCAAAATGTGGGAGGGGAATAACATTTAGTCTTTGGTGCTTCAAATTACCATGGAATCAATTTACACTGAGTCCCACAAAATGCTTAAGAGTTCTTCAAATACGCTGATAAGTGCTCTTTAAATCAGACACTTTCAGATATTTGGAGGAATGGCAGCAAGCTTTAGCTGTTTTCTAAAAATCTGACTGACTCTAAGATCTAGTTACCTTGTGCCATCCACAAGGGCTATCCACCTGAATTCAGCTGCCATACTGAAAACTCAACTTGAAAGAGTATGACCTGGATTAAATTTCTCTCTACTCTAAAGGAAGTAGGGACGGGGACAAACTTACATTAAGTTTCGGTAGATATTATAAATTGCCTCTCCAATGGCCATCTCCATTCCTTTTTCCCTAATCCCAGTCTGTTCCATTACTGAATTAAAGATAGCTTAATGTGTGCAGGTCTCTACCCAAACTCCAAGGAATGAGGTAGGAGGGGTGTAAATCAGTCATGGCAAATTCCCTACCACTGGATAATAACTGATCTACTGAGGGAGGGGAGGGTGTTGCCCAGTTCTGGCCAGTGAGGAGTAAGGGAAATTTTCTTGTGGTGGTAGTGGTTGTGAGGGAGGGGGTAGTTTATTGCTTTAATAAACAAAAACTCTTAAGAAGGAGGTCCTGTTTCTTCTGGCCATGAAGGCAGATGTGGCCATCTTGAAAGACATCAGTCATAGCACAGTTGATTTGCTGAGCCAATCCCGGCATCTCCCTAACTCTGGATTTCTTACAATGTGGTAAGAGTATACCCCCATTTAAAATATTGGAGTTGATACCCCATAAATATATATAATTGTTTGTAATTAAAAATAAAACTTTTTTTAAAATTGGAGTTGGGTTTTTTCCTTTCCTTTCTATTACTTGCAGCCAAACACAGTTCTAACCTATACACATACTCTATATCAGGCACTTGGGGCTTTTTCTTATCAAGTTCTACACTTTGTGACTGTGTACTTGACTTCAGTGTCCAATTCTGTCCAACACGGCTAATAAAAGCACTTACCTCACTGATGGAGGTGAGGGTGAAACAAGCAGTCCATGCAAAGGGCTCATTGCTCATCCTGTCACACTGGAAGCTGTCAGAAAGTGTTAGCTGCCACTATTATTCAAAAGCATTTGTTTTTAAAATATTTTAAGAACTGTGTGAGGCTGGTTGATGGAAAAAGGAAAAGGAGCAAAAAAATCAGCAATGGAACTGCTGTAGGCAAGAAGACATGGCGGCTGGAAATGTGGATTAGAAAACACCATAAGCCTGGAACAGCTACAAAACCTGACTTGAAAGGGCCTGGGAGGAAATGAGGGAGCAGAACAGTAGAACCAAGGGAGATATTTGCACTGTGAGCGTGTCAGACTGTGCTGCAAAATTGCAAAATAAGCAACAGAGGACATACACATATGATTAAGGGTTTGATGGGGATGGGATCATAGACAAATGGATTATTGCATTCAGTTCAAACTTGGGACAAATGCATGAATATTTTTGCTATACTTTTATATCAAAGAGTTCTGTGCATAGTTGTTAGAATGTAATATGTGCTAAAATAAAATGAGAAAGAAAAAAACAAAAACAAGACACAGACAAAGAGAGAAAGGAGGCCAAGTGTGACATGAAAGGCATGACTCTTGGCATCAGCAGGGTGGAAAGAAGGTCCCCTGGAGCTTGTGGATCACTGTTTATGGGTATTCTGTTCTGCCAATAGTTAGGGTTAACCCTCCTTGACTGGAATTGCTCACTGAGAAATGCTGCCTCACCTCCAGATTCTCACACAAGATGCAATGCAACATCACAAATGCATCTTTTCCAATCTTAGCTCATCCCCTTCAACCAGAGAGCAGAAAGTGTGTTCATCTTAAAGATAGTTCAGCAAAGTCCTCTTGCCCCAGTGGAAAGAATTCAGATAATAATGATGGCCCTTTTCATTTTAGGGCTCTCAGCATAAACACCCAGAAGATCTCAGACACAAATCACTAGTGCTACCAATCCAGGCAACTGGAACCTACCCCATTTCTGAGCTGTCTTGGGCACAAAGCACAGTGGGTATTTCGGCTGGCTGTATATACCAATCACATTTCACATTAGAAATCCTCAAGAAAAGCTATTCTCTTGGAACTGAGAGTCCTGTATAAGTGTTTACATGTTTTTTAGTCTACTTCATACGTTTGTTCAATGGAAGAACTCCTGTTATCACTAAATATTCCTTAGCCTGTATATAATGATCTGAAGTTGTTAGTTTCTTCCTTTTGTTCCTAATCACTCCCTGAAAACAAACATGACTTTATGAGACTGTTGTAGGCCAGGAATATTTCATTTGGCTGAAATGAACCCAGCTTTTATATATAGCAACATGAGTGTGTGCATGTCTATGTGCTTGTGTATACATGTATGTGTGCATGTATGTGAGTGTCCAGCTGTCCATCTTCTCTCACCTGGCTTATTACTGTAGTGTAGGGTGTCCTTGACTCTGTTCTTCCCCTGCAAATCTATCCTTCACACTGTAGTCAGAATGAGCTTTCTAAAATGTAAATCTTTGTACTTGTCTTTTCCTTGTTTAGAGCCCTTCAAAGTCTTGTCACAGGTTAAAGTCCTAGCTCCAGAACAAGGCTTGTCAGTCAAATGACCTTCACCCTGGATTTCCTGGGATAGTATGATTTGTGCCTCTTGTCCCAGTATACTTACTAACAGCATCTTCTTTCACTTTCAAAAGTGTTTAGATTTAGAAGCTATATATGATAGAATATAAATTATGTGGGCACCCTATTTATAAGGCCACAAATTCTCTAGTCTTAGTTTTCCTCACTCCACCTTTCTATTCTGTGCTCCAGATGGTAGAATCTGCGCCACAGCAGGCAATCTCAAGATGGTGTGACAAGCTAAGGTAAGGGAAGTTGAGGGTACCAGGGAAGGCCAAAGAAGGAGGACCTCACCCTGATAGAATTGGGGATATAGGAAGGTTTTCCAGAGTAAATAACTTCTGGAGATGAGCAGGCATTAGCCAAGAGAATGGATTTGGAGGAAAAATGGTTTAGGCAGAAAAAAAAAAAAAAAAAATCATGTACAATGGGTCCCAGGCAAGAATCCAACCATGCAAACCACTTTGAGATCTCTGAATTTGCCATATTTCCTCTTGCTGCGGACCCACTATGCATGAATTTTTTCCTGCCTAAAACATTTTTCCTCCTCCAACTCCAATCACTTGACTAATTCCTGCTCATCTCCGGAAGTCACTTCCTATATCCATAATTCTGTCAGGGTCAGGTCCTCCTTCTTTGGCCTTCCCTGGTACCCTAAACTTTCCTTACCTCAGCTTGTCACACCATCTTGAGATTGCCTGCTGTGGAACATATTTGATTATTCTGCTCAGTTAATAACTTCCTTCCCCAAAAGGGTTATATATTACTGCCTGTTACCATGCAACTTGCAAGGTTTCATGGAGTATCCTTGCCTGCCCCAATGATAATGGGCTTGGCTGTATGACTTGTTGTAGCCAATAGAAGAGAATGCAATGTACCTTAGGACTGATGGATGTCCTATAAGCCTTGGTGTGTTCTCACCAGAGTTTTTTCCTCTCCTTGTCCAAGGAAACAGCATATTCCATGTAAAGGTTTCTTGATCAGCCTGAATTTCAGAATGAAAAGACATGTGGGCAAAGTCATAACCAGCATCATAAAACATGAATGAACGAAAATCAGTTGTAGGTGTAAGACAACTGAGATTTGGGGGTTGTTGCTGCAGGATACCCAATAACCCAGCAAAGGCTGACTGTTCTGTATAATTTCTTTTTTTTTTTTTTTTTTTTTTTTTNCTGTAATTACAGGCATGAGCCACCGCGAAGAGCCCATAGTTATTTCTTAAAGACCTGTCAGTGAAATTTTTTTTTTTTTTTTTTGAGACGGAGTCTAGCTTTGTCGCCCAGGCTGGAGTGCAGTGGCCAGATCTCAGCTCACTGCAAGCTCCGCCTCCCGGGTTTACACCGTTCTCCTGGCTCAGCCTCCCGAGTAGCTGGGACTACAGGCGCCTGCCACCTCGCCCGGCTAGTTTTTTGTATTTTTTTAGTAGAGACGGGGTTTCACCATGTTAACCAGGATGGTCTCGATCTCCTGACCTTGTGATCCGCCCGTCTCGGCCTCCCAAAGTGCTGGGATTACAGGCTTGAGCCACCGCGCCCGGCCAATTTCTTTTTATTTCTTGGTACAGTAAACAGCCTGAGGTCAGAGAGCACATCTACCTAATCCACCCTTATGTCAACAGTTCCTAGATCAGCACTCAGAAGCGAACATTCCTCATTAAGTTTTGTTCAACAGAAGTACAGATGTGTGGATTTTGCTTTCTTGACTCTAGATTAAATAACAATTTTGGCAAGGTCTAGATTGGTTACATCTTTGGGGAACATTATACTTCTCACACAACATTCCCATTTACTATTTAATTTGATTTTCACACACAGGTAGGTAAAAACAAGAGAACTGATATCAGAGAGACTTTTACTTCTAAGCGTACACAGCTCTTTAGTAACAAAGAAAGAATGGAAGCTTTTACTTTCTGGTGCTCAGTTCTAGGTTCTTTCCCATCCTACCCTTGAGCCCAATCTTAGAGAAAACAGAAAATAATTATTCCTCTTTACCCAAAGCCCTCTTGGTGTCTGCTTTTTATCTGCTCACCATGACCACTCCTATCTGCTCACCATGACGACTCCCACTCTTAGATACACTGACACCCATCATCTTCTTTCTTTGGGATTAAGGGGCGCAGTTAGCCAAAATGTCTTCTCTGTTTTGAAAAGAGACCATTTAAAGAGCAGAAAGAGAGAATCACCCAAATTTAGTTCCTGTCTGATCTTTGTAGATTTCAGGTACAAATTCTGGGCTCCCACAGAGTAAATGAGGTTTTTTGTTCTACATAAAGGTTGTGTTCAAGAGAACAGGCTCCAGTCTGCCTCACCAACCCAAATTCTCTTAAAATTTCAGTAAAGGGTCTCTCTTATTTTGGGTGGTTTATTTAAGTCAAAGCTGATGCTTAAGTGTCACATCTTCCTACAGCAACAAATATTTATTGATCACCTCTATGCATAAGGCATTGTGCTAGAGGGAGTCAAGTTAATTTGAAGTGCTTCCTAATTGCCCTCTGGGTGGCTGAGGTTAAGGTGATTCTTAATCAAAACCTTTGCATCTGTCTTTACTGAGAAAAACGTAAGGGCAGTTCTTCTCTAGTTGGCTGCACATTAAAATCACCTGGTGAGCTTTTAAAAATAATAGTGCCTGAATCCCACCTCCTGAGTTCTCATTTAATTGGCCTGGGATGTGGCCTGGACATTGGAATTTTTTTAAAGTTCAGCAAGTGGATCTTATATACCGCCAAGGTTGCAAACTGCTGCATTCAAGAGAGTCCCACTCCCACATTTCCTCTTATATAGTAGTGATCAGAATCATCAGCTCAAACAATGTTAAATTCCAAGATCCTTCTGACCTAACTCACTAGTTGGATTTGAGACAGGGTGGTGGGGTGGAAAGAGACCCCACAGAGGTGGCCAAGAGATCTGGGCTCCAGATAGGGCTCTCTTCTACTGCTCCACAGAAATGTGACTCTTTTAGACTTAAATGCCCTGGATCTGAGCTTTCTGGCCTGAAAAAATGAAGGAATTAGACTAGATGGGTGTTTTCCAAACTTTTATTATCAGTGACTACCTTTTAAGCCCCCTGGATGTAGTTTGGATCTGTGTCCCCACTCAAACCTCATGCTGAATTGTAATCCCCATTGTTGGAGGTGGGGCTTAGTGGAAGGTGATTGGATCATGGGGGTGGCTTTCTCATGAATGGTTTATACCATCCCCTTGGTGCTGTTTCTCACGATGGCGAGCAAGTTCTCACGAGACCTGGTTGTTTAAAAGTGTGGCATCCCCCCTCTCTCTCTCTCGTTCTTGCTTTCACTGTGTGATGTGCCTGCACCCACTTTGCCTTCCAGCATGATTGTAGGCTTCCTGAGGCCTCCCCAGAAGCAGATGCTGCTATGCTTTCTGTACAGCCTGCAGAACTGTGAGGCAATTACACCTCTTTTCTTTATAACTTACCCAGTCTCTGGTACTTCTTTATTGCAATCTAACAATGTCCTAACACAGCCTTCTTCCCAAATGGATATATATATATTTTTAAAAATCTACATCTATCAAATTTCATTTGTGTTAATTAACATCCCCCCCAATTAAATAAATTGAAGATACTGTCAGAGGTTTAAAGAAGGGACCTGGTGCTTAAATCCTTCTACAGATTACTTTTCTTTGCCATATTTTGACTAATCCTGTGTAAATGCAAAGTACTAAGTTGAGTGGGCATCAAATACTATCCTTTATCTATCTTAGAAAACAGTTGAGAGGCTCACTGGGTGCTGGGAATGGTGGGGCCATTCTCACTTGCCACCTCCACTGCCACTCCAGCCTTGGCCAGTGACCTTCAGGGTAGCCAGAGGACAATGAGACTGCTCAATGCACCTCTTGGAGTAAGCATAGGCAGCTCCAGAAGGAAGCTGTGACAAGAGATCCAGCCTTCAGTGAGACAACATTTAATGCACCATCCCTGCTCGATAGAGAGATGAGGCCCGGGAACATCAGGCCACCCTCGTCAAGCAGATTTCTCTCTCTCATCTCTTTTTGTGAAGAGGGTTAAGTAAGGGAATGGAAGGAGGGGTGGAAGCTGCCTCCACAGCTTTCTGTAGGAGAGTTGAAGTTAGCAGAAGTTTTTTTCCTGAGGACTGATGGACGAATCCAAGAAGAAAAAAAGAATGGACTCTGATAATCTGATAATCTGATAATCCCTGCCCATCAGATTCTCTGATTAATGTAAAATTGCTAGTGTTATTATTGAACAAACAATGTTTAAGCCTAAAGCAAGGAAAACTGGTATATTAGCTCCTGTGTTTTTATTAGGGATAAATGTTGCTTGTTGTTAAGCTTATTCAAAAACACTAAAAGTAGCTTATAGATCCCATGACTGGCTTTAAAATTAGGGGATGGAAACTGGTGGTTGAGACTCCTGAATTAGATAGTTCTAAGATTCTTTTAACACTAAAAATCCAAAAATTCTGTCATTTAAAAACTCATATAGAACAAAGTGTTTAAAAAAACTTTTTGTTGGTGTCAAAAAGGAATCAATATTAAATAAAAAATATAGAATTTTGTTTTAACCAATACATATACTTTGAAAGTGCTCAAAACCAATTTATGGGATAATGGGAGGTAACTTTTTAGGAACTTAAACTGCAGTGTGTATTGTTTTAGACAGACCACTCAGACAATCCTAGGTATGTGGAGAAAGTATTCTGTTTTAGCCAAAATTCTTTTGTCAACTCATCTTAAGCAACTGGAGTGGATGTTGAAAAAACAAAAATATGCATAAAATAATACTTTCTTATACTATGTTAACTTTTGTTACTTAATGGCTAATTATTTCATTTGATGAGTATCAATGGTTCCTGCTTCCCTCAAACCTTATCTTATCTGTTGCCTTTTAATTACTATGAGACTTCACTATTTCACTTCTTCCTGAGAAGTAAGAGTAAAAATCTCAAAAGAGACTAAATGAATCCACGTTGATATTCATGAACATCTCTATAGTGAGTGTGCCTGGCAGGTAAAGCACATGTGTGGTGGTGAAGCAGGGCTGACAAGTCAATTTTCCAGCCATGCTTTACCTCTCTTCTCACTCAAACGTCCCTGTTCACACGTGCAGGGAATCACTCCTTCATACTACATGACCAAACCACAGCTGATCAGACCAAGGGTAGGTGGCTAACTTAAGGGCAACCAAAACGTTGGTTGGGTTCAGCCAGATTTTTCCTTACAATTTGAATAAACAGATTCAGATACAGTAATTAAAGAGATGGTGTGCCTGAGATCTCAAGAGTCACAGACTCAAGGCCAAGTTGACTCCGGCCTAAGTGTGAGCTGAAGTCATGAGGAAGCAAAAACTATAAGCCCTGCAGACAAAGGCAGTCTGCAGGAGAATGGACCTTCTGCAGGGAAAAGCAAAAATGAGAGACTGTGTAGACCAAGAAAGAAGCAAGAGCTGTAAACTAAAGACTTAACAGTCCAGCTAAACTTAGTGTAACTTAGCTCTATGTGATTACTCTTAATCTATATCATTTCCATAGCTCTTTTTAAAAAAGTGAAGCTCACTTAAACCAGTTGCTGTCCCTTGTAACCAAAGTACCTTTGTTAAAATGTCTAGTGGGGAAGAGATTCTGTTACCTCTGTTGCAGTGAGAGAATTATCTAGGGTTTCAGCATATAGCTTTCTTACCCTTCCTTGTACCTGCTGCCTGTATCCTCTGTTGTTTCAGACAAGTAAGGATGGGCTTAGGCAAAACATACCAACCTGTTTCTCCATAAAACTATTATAAAGAAATGAGAAAAATATTTTTATTTCATTATCTGATGAGTTAATAAGGTTTCTCCAACACATAGGTAGCTATGCCTGGCTCACCCACAGGTCACATGATTCAGCAAATGTTTAACAATCCACTATGTGCTCAGAATATAAAATAAATAAGAAAATACTTCATGCCTAGAGGAGTGTGTAGTCTGAGAAGACACACATATTCTATTAGCTATTATAGTCATCAAAATCATTCCTCACACTTTCATTTAATCTCATTATGCATCCTATAAGTGATTTGTGGAAAGTCCTATTGGAATGCAGAGGCCTGTATGGGTCATTCCGGTTGAGGAGTTGAGGAAAACTTCACAGAAATGATAAGAAGTGATTTAAACTATGTCCGGTGTATCATGTTTTCCAAAGTGTGCTCTGTGGAACACTAGTTGCATGAAATATAATCATGTATAAATAGACAGATGGATGGATGGATGGATAGGCAGACAAATAGATCCATGAACAAATAAGCTTCAAAAGTTCTAGGCTTAACAAAGTTTACAATTTCTTTACTGTAGGCCTTCTCAGGAAGGGTCCTCAATATTTGAATCTGAATTTTGAATTTCCAAGAAAGACATATAACATTGACCAAATTATTGGTTTACAAGACTCTTTTCCTTTGAGCCTTTTGCAAGAAGCAGTATTTTGCAAGCCAGATTTAAAAAAATGAATTTTGCCCATTTCTTCTTATTTCTTACTCCTGTTATTTAGAATAGTTAGAATGATGATCATTATGCAGTCATGATGACATTTTTAATATCATCATTTAATAAGACTACATAGACAAAACTTGTTTACAGATTCCCAAAATGATCTATCAATAGTTCTTCAAAAAATTTGTTTTATTTTAATAAAAAATTGATCCAATCTGACTTAAATATAAAGAAAGCTTCCACAGGTTTTTGGATAGTCCTTTATGAAGTTGCTGAAACTTTATGAAAATCCTTTCAAGAACATCAGGCAAGAAGTGAGGTCCAATAAGCCTTGGAGATTCTGGGACATGTCAGTGTGCCGAAGTGTTGTAGCCTGGATTACACATGCCTCATTGCCTACCCTTACAGTCAGGTTGCCATTAGCATTCTGGGGTTATTCCCATGATCACACAACTGGCTTCAGCTTCCCGCATCTTGGGTGATATTTATTCAACACAGATGAGAGAAAGTTCTTTCTCTCAGAGCCAATAGCAATTCAAAGCCCTGACTGTCTTGTGTCTCAGCACGTTTAAATCCAGCTGTTTAATCTGGATATTTAGTGCTTTTCACTATTGTGTTTGTTTTTCTTCTTGCTAATTTGTAAGAGATGAAATGACCTCCTCAAAAGCCTTTATTTGAGGGCTCATTACAATTCTAGGAAGTCTTTCATTTGCTTGTTCCTTCACAGGCATTAATTTGCATGGTCCATCATAATAAGAGAGTTAAGGAAAACATGGAACTCTTCAACACAGCATTTCACTACCAACCATTGTTACTGCACAGACCAAATCAACTATGTGGGCCCATGACGCCATGGGCCAACAGTTTGTGTGTCTCTCCTGCCATATTTTATGTCAGTTATTAAAGAGAACACTACACTCTGGAAAATCACTTATTATGACAGTCTTTTCCCCTTACACTGAATAAAAACGGGGAGAAAATGGTTAACAAGTAAACTTCTGTAGGAGTCTCCTTGGTAATTTGATTCTGATGAAACTTGACTGTTTTTACTTTATAGTTTTCAGATCTTTCATAAGTTGGCCATAGCTACTACAGCAGTCAGTTTTTCCCATTGGAAAATTGAAAAACACGATTCTTTGACACCTGAACAGTTTTGCCTCCCTGTAAGTTAGGAGTTTTCTTTCCAAGATTGCTAATTCGCTCTTCCTCATGACGTCTTACTCTTCTTTTATAATCTCTTCTTCTTGTTTCACAGATGCAATTCTTTTTGTTGTTTCACAGATGCAATTCTCTTTTTTTTCTTTTATTTTCAAGACGTATTCTCGCTCTGTCACCCAGGCTGGAGTGCAGTGGTGTGATCTCGGCTCAGTGCAAGCTCCACCTCCCGGGTTCACACCATTCTCCTGCCTCAGCCTCCCTAGTAGCTGGGACTACAGGTGCCCGCCACCACACCTGGCTAATTTTTTGTATTTTTAGTAGAGACGGGGTTTCACCGTTTTGGCCAGGATAATCTCGATCTCCTGACCTCGTGACCCACCAGCCTCAGCCTCCCAAAGTGCTGGGATTACAGGTGTGAGCCACCACGCCCGGCCCACAGATGCAATTCTTTCTTTATCTCACTGGAGATTTTTAATCTAATTATTTTAAATTTCTCTTCTAACTGCTTTAGCTGTGTTTCTTTCTATGTAGTTTTTTTTAACTTAATGTTTTGTGTTTATCCCCCTCTTTCCTTTCATGACACTGACTTTCCTCAAATGCTGATGCCTCTTGGTTGTGCACCCTTTTTTTTTTTTTTTTTTTTTTGCAATAGATTTCTTACCAAGATGGCAGCTTCTTGCATTGCTACCTAACCCTTATGTTTTCTCATAGAGATACTGTTAGTTTGTCTATGAAGGTCCACTGATACTCCTTAGCATTTTTTGGCAGGGTGTGTGGGAGGCGGAGGGCATGTATTCCACCATCTTACAACATAAACTATAAACAAGTGTTAATTTTTGTTACCTTTATGCATGCTTTTACTTCCTTGGGAAATTTTATTCAGAAACTTCAAAAAAAAAAGTCAGGGCTTTTCTTGGAGGCTGTCAGATTCTATAGTCTTAGGTTTGAAAGCCAAATATTTCAGGCTTGAGTTTTGCTAAGGCATTTATTCACTTTCTCAAACATCTGTTTATTGAATCTGCTATGTGTTTTGGAATCATTCTTGGCTACCAATCCTGACCTTAACACTAATTAGGATGTGTAGCCTTCAGCTCATTTAGTCTCACTTTCCAGGGTTAACTTAAAGACAAGATTTGTATGCAAAACAGCTACCAGAGTGTCTGGTACACAATAAATGCTCAGGAAAAAAGAAGAAAAATACACCCTATGCTTTTCTGCCCACATGCCAGTGAATTTCTGTGCTCTTTATTCATTTTTGTACATGTAAATTTTTATCTGGTATGATTTTCCTTCCACCTGAAAGATTACCTTTGATATTTTCATAGAGCAGGTCTCCTTGTAATGAACTCCATCAGCTTTTGTATGTCTGAAAAAGTCTTTATTTCATCTTCATTTATAAAAGATACTATTTCTGGGCACAGGATTCTAGATTGACTTTTATCTCTTGGTATCGATTGATGTGATCCACTGTCTTCTGGCCTGCATTATTTCTGATGGGAAGTTTGCTGTCATTCTTACCTTCATTCCCTTTTATACAGTGTGTCTTTTTTCCTCTGGCTGCTTTGAAGACTCTCTCTTTATCACTATTTTAAAGCAATTTGATTATTAGGTGATTTGGTGTACAGTCCTACAGAGGCAATGAGTTTGCATACATGCCCACCATTGTCTCTCTGCTCCGTTTTCAGTGACACACTGAAGTTTTTTTGGAATGTCTTCTGAGCCAAGTAGTTCTCCTTCCTTATCCCTCTTTCAAACCCAAATATCTTGGACCTTGAACAAGTAACCTTATCTATTTGCACCTCAGTTTCTTCATCTGAAAAACAGAAAAAATATTCTGACCTAGTAGGGTGTTTGCAACTATTACGTGAAATAAATTGGGTAAATAAATTGGCATAGAATCTCATCTAAGTACATAATAAACCCAAAATTAATTAGTCCTCCTTTTGTACTTTAAGATACTGAGTTTTCACACAAAAATATGTTTATCTCCCTTAAGATAGTCATGTTTCCTTCTTCCTTAAGAAACAAATATCTTGGGTTTGAAAGTCAACTGAGCATCTTGGATCTGCCAGTTTATAGTTTATAATTTAGAAACTTTCATTATTTCATCAATTTTTTTATCTCTACCTCTCCTTCTGAAACTCCAATTACATGTTTTTCAGTTTCCTTGAAGTTGTCTCACTGTTTACTAATGCTATATTTCTTTTAGTTTAGTCTTTTGTCTCCCTGTGTTTTATTTTGGAGAGTTTCTATTTCTATGTCCTCAAGTTCTGTAATCTTTACCTTACCAGTGTCTAGTCTACTGTTGATTCTGTTCAGTGTATTTGCCCTACAAGATATTTTAGTTTTCATCTCTGGTAGTTCAAATTACATATTTTTCTATCTTCCTCTATTTAACTTGCTTATGCTTTTCTCTAACTCTTTGAACTTATGGTCTCTAGTTATAATTGTTTAAAAATTCTTGTCTAAGGTCTCTCTGACCTTCTCTGGCCCTCCTGTCTCCCACTCCCTTTCTCCCCCAAGATGTGTCATAGAAACCAGAATTCTTCTCTCATAAAGTAGGTCATAGAAACTAGAACTACTCTCTTCCAGAGCAAGCTATAAAACTTAGAAAGGTCACACTCTGACCTACATCTCCCAAAAGTACACCACAAGACCTTCATTCCAGAGAGTTCTTCCCCATACCCAGGGGAAGGAATGTTACACAGAGAGGCCAAGTAGAATCTGAACAGACAGGCCTTGCTGAGTTCCCTTCAATTGATTACCATTAGCTCATACTCCTTTTGTCCAACCACATTTCCCCACGGCTATCCACTTCTTTTGTCAAACTTAGCATAAAAGTACACTTTTTCCTAGGTGTGGTTGGGTCTTCATTTCCAAAGGCTCCCATGTCACATAAAACTTTGTTAAATAGGCCGGGCATGGTGGCTCACACCTGTAATCCCAGCACTTTGGGAGGCCAAGGCAGGCAGATCAGATCACTTGAGGCCAGAGTTCACAACCAGCCTGGACAACATGGAAAAAGCCTGTCTCTACTAAAAACAAACAAACAAAATCTCCCCAAATATGTTAAGAAAATTTGTTATGCTTTTCAAAAAATAAAAATAAAATCCTTACAAGGTCTTTCCACCGTGGTTAGTGAGAGCATGAATTAATCCTGGTCTGTTCCTTTCCAGTAGTTCTTTCCTCACCTGTGATAGTTTCTTCACTTGCATACACTGATCAGCCCTCACTGAAAGGCTCAAAGGGGAATACCTGCAGGCCTCTAGATGTCTCTTCTCTTTGCAGCTCTCTCCTCTTAGTAACTCTGTCCACTTAGAGTTGCTTTGGCCTTCCTTAATTCTCAGCTCATCTCCTCAACTCAGAGAGACCTCAAGGTTCTGTTTGGATTCCCTCTCCCTGCAGAGTTGCCTGAAAACTCTCTCCTGGCAATAAGCCGGGGCAGTCATAGGGTTCACCTTGTTTGTTTCCCTGTTCTCAGGGATTGTTATACTATGCAGCCTGTTTCCTGATCTCTGAAAATCATTTTTCCACGTGTTTTGTTTGCTTCATTAGTGGTATAAAGCAGTAGGGTAAATCCAGTTCCTGTTACTCCATATTGGAAATCAGCATAAATGCTCAACAAATCAGGATTATTTTTATTTTTTACCTTAATGGTGTGCCCAACATTAGATTTGGTCCTATGGATTTAAAGAAGAATAAGATAAAACTCTTATCTATGTATGCACTCTTTGTCTTTGTTCATCTGCATATCTCTACATTTTAGTATTCTGTTTCCTTTTAAACCACTAAACCTATCTTAACCAATACATTTTCCTGTATTTCCTTCTACTCTTCATAACAATTATGTTTTAATATTTGCATATTCTTTCATCGATTAGATGCACCTAATTTACTTACTTATCTACCAATTTTTGAGTAATTAGGTTGTTTGCAATTTTCTCAGCTATAGATAAAACCAAAATGTAAGTGTGTGTGCGTGTGTGTGGGTGTGGGTGTTGAGAAATCACTAAATTAGGCTCCTGTGCGATTTGCAACAAACAAGTAAGCCATAATAATCTTATAAAGTGAGAACTCTGCTTTTTTTGTCTACAGTTTTCTTCCTTTATTTCCTCCTTCTATTCTCTCTCTTTCCCTCTTATTCTCCTTCTTTCTTCCTCTCCCTCTTTCCCTTCTTTCTTTCTTCCCAATGAGCATTTATTGAACACCTTCTATGTTCTAGGCACTGTGCTGGTGCATGAGGTATAACTTGGACAAAAGCCAGGATTCTTGCCTTAGAGGACTTATGGTCAGGATGAGGGCAGACGGTAAATTAAATAAATAAAAGCAATACATAATAAGTGCTCTGACAGGGTAAATCCATTTGAAGAATTCAAATAGCATCCATTCACACAAGTTCCACATATCTCTCACAGGACAGTAAGAGATAGGAGGAAATAATACATAGGCACTCTGGCTAGCCTCTCCTTGTCAATGATGCAGTGCAAGAACATGCAGGGAGTTGAATATCTGACAGGCCTGTGTTTGAGACCAGGCTCTGCTACCTACTAGCTGGATAAGTAGGGACAAGTTATTTAACTTTGCTCATTCTGATTTTTAATGTCTAAAGAAGAGTCATAATTTATCATGGGGTGCTGTGAGAATTAAAGACAATGTATGTAAGGTGCAAGGCACATAGTAGGTGCTTTGAAAATGGTAGCTAATATTATCACTAGCTGTTTGATACTGAACAAGAAAACTCCTTGGACTTCAGTTTACTTACCTGTAATGAGATTATGTGGAAGGTCTGTTTTTAAAGTTCTGTGGAGGCAATGAGTTTTCACAGATGCTCAGCATTGTCTCTCTGCTCCATTTTCAGTGACACAGTGAAGTTTTTTAGAATGTCTTCTGAGACGGTAATTCTCCTTCCTTATCCCTCCTCTTGGCTCTGAGGTGAGGCTATTCTAAAATGTAGTAGAATTCTTCTTTATCTGGAAACCAGGCAGTCATTTGGAAACAGCCCATTTGCCAGCTGTCTCCCAACAAACACCTAGGAAGTCTGGCACGAACCTTGGATAGCAGTTCAGCTTCAATTTAAAATGAATAAACTAATGTTTTATATCAAGGAGAAACATTAGCATACCAAATGAACAAGCAAAAATCAAACATCAAATATTTCTCCAAGAAGAAGATGTAGAGGGCAATTCAAGTCAGCTCCAATAAGAATGTAGAAAATAACTCAGATTTTCAAAAATTATCTATGTTCCAGAAGTAGCGACTTAAAAAATTTCATAAAAGTGAGAACTTCCATGCCCTCCCAAGCATAAGATCCATCTCTCAGGAAATATTCTGGTGGCCAAAAAAGCAGAGAAACGTATAAGAATGGTTCTAAATTGTGTTGAGGCAGCCTTTGATTTGAAACCTTCCCTTCCTGGCTGCTGAACATTGAGGCAAAGCTCTTCCACATCATTTCTTTCTTGCAAGTGTATTTTTCTATTTCCTAAATTCCAGGCTATGTATTTCACAAATTCCAGGTGCTCTGCCTGTGTTATTAAGAATGGTAGATACTGGGGAGAACTTTATGAATCATCAACACCAACCTCTTTGCTTTATAGAGAAGGAAGATAAAGCTCAGGTTTAATAATAATTCACAGTGCATGTGAGTGGAGAGAAAGGTGAAAGAGAAAGTGAAAAGTGAAATGTTCCTAAACGATTAGTCACACTCGAAATGTTCTAATTTGTGAACTATTGGATTTGTGCTGCTGTTAGGAGCAGAGGAGATCACTTTTAGGCATATTTGGTCAATATCAAGTGTCAGACACAAAATCACATGTTGCTAATTGTTCTTTAATCCTCAGAGCTGGGATTCAAGGTCTTCAACACTGCATACTCGCCAACTATTCTGATAGCTTTTTAAAAAGTGAGTTTACAAACTTTTAACAAAAGCTTAGCTTAGGTAACTGCTGCAAATGAGACAAACTGATATCATGTGTCTCCTGATATGGCTCATTAAGATGGACATAATTCTACTTATGTAGAATTCCTGCTCAAAATGTACAACCCAAATCTAATCATGAGAAACATCAGACAAACCCAAACTGAGGGATAATACACAAAATAACTGACCTGTGGTCTTCAAAGATGCCAACGTCATAAAAGACAAAATAGTAAAAGGCTGAGGAACTGTTCCAGATTAAAGAAGACTAGAGAGACATGATAAGTAAACGTAATGCAGGATTCATGATTAGATCTTGATAGGGCTGGAAAAAATATTATAAAGGACACTATTGGAACATGTATTAGCTAGCTCTGGTTGTCAGAACAAAATACTATAGTCTGGGTTGCTTAAACAACAGAAATGTTATTTTCTCACAGTTCTGGAGTCTGGAAATCCAAGATCAGGGTACCAGCAGGTCTTGTCTGGTGACGGTTCTCTTCCTGACTTGCAGGCAGCCACCTTTTAGCTGTATTTCTGCATGGCAGGAAAAGACAGAGAAAGCAGTCTTGTCTCTCCTCTTACAGGGCACTAAGCCCATCAGACCAGGACCCTACCCTCATGACCTCCCAAAGGCCCCCCTCCCCAAGTACCCTTAAACTGGGGGATAGGGCTTCAATTTATGAATTTAAGCAGACACAATTCAGTCCATAACAGTAGGGTTGATAAAATTTGAATATGGGCTAAATTTACATAATAGTACTATGTCAATGTTAAATGGAATTTATAATACTGTGGTCATGTAAAAGAACATTCTTCTTCTTAGGTCATATACATTAAAGTATTTAGGGACAAGGAGAATTGTTGTACACAACTTACCTTCACATGGTTAAGAAAAGCAATTATAGAAGAGTGTGTGTATGTGTGTGATGGGGGCAGATAAAGAAAGAGGGAGGGAGAGTAATAAAATGGAGCAAAATGATAACACTTGGTTAAGACATGTAAAAGGTACATAGGAGTTCTTTTTATTAGTCTTGTATTTTTCTTTAAATTTGGAATTATCTAAAAATACAAGTTGGGTGTTTTTGTTTTGTTTTTTTTGTTTGTTTTTTTTGAGATGGAGTTTCGCTCTTGACACCCAGGCTGGAGTGCAATGGTGCAATCTCAGCTCACTATAACCTCTGCCTCCCAGGTTTAAGTGATTCTCCTGCCTCAGCCTCCCGAGTAGCTGGGATTACAGGCACCCGCCACCACGTCCAGCTAATTTTGTTTGTTTGAAATAAAAGTTTTTAGAAGTTCACCAGTATCTTTCCACGGTAGGCTGGGGGACAAGGTGCAGGGATGAGAAGAAACACATATATACACATGGAGATCACCAACGTGTGTCCTGATACATTGCCAAGAGCAGAAATTGGGACAGGGTGATGTAAGAGTGAGGTTGGTCCTCAGACTCTTGGACAGATGACTGGGTAGTGGCTGATTTTCAAACAGAACCTCTCTAATTTTATTTCACTAACATTTCAAATGGCCTGCTAGTGTATCTACAAATCAAATGGACAAAATGACCTCTTTGTTAAATTCCCCATCCTTTTAAGAGAGTCATATGTAACTGACAATCTTAGTACTATGTGTCATGTGCCAGGCACATACCAACTCATAAAAATGTCCTAAGGCATTAATTATCGCAGCTAAGGAGAGTAAAGAGAGTGGCTCCTGCTAATTGTCAAAGTCCCCTGTGTGACTGTACGCTGCCACACACACAGTCAGAGCTTAAGAAACACGAATTGGTGATGAAAGTTGCCATTCTTCTTCCTTTGCAGGAAACAGCAATGATTAAGTTGGGGGAACACATCAAAAACCCCCATGCCTGCTCAGGCACAAACACTGCAGCAGAACTTGGATCCCAAGCAAGTGGTGGATGCCCTGCAATAGCGATCAGCAATTCTGTTTGATTTAGGAAGTGCTAATCAATAACGAGTCCAACTTGGAAAACTGCACTGGCTTAATCGTTTTGCATCTGGTATCCAGGACTGACACACCCCAGCTGGAAGGGAGGAAAAGAGGAGAGAGAGGGAAGTAGAAGAGGGATGTGTGGTGGGGGGACACAAAAAACAAGTTCATGAAAACCAAGTAAACCTTTCTGGAGTTAAAAATTGTTTCAACTTTCAAAGACAAAATCTCACCCCCAAGTGAAAGACATGACATAAATGCAAAGGCAAGTGAAGATAAACAAAAGGCCCTGCTCAGATGTTCCCCAGGTGATCCGTCATTGTCAAGGAATTCTTTACACATCATAATGATTCCAAGCACCCTGCCAGCTTGTCTCACATACTATTTCTATATCGTACAGGATTTTTTTTTCTTTCCTCCAGTAAACAGCACTTTACAACACAAGGTTTGACTGTAATTTTCATCAAACTGCAACTTGTGCAGGTTTGTGAGAGACGCATTATTACTTAAATCCAGCTGTACTGCTCTTTTACCTTCAAGGACTGTTCCCTTGATACATCCTGTCAGCTGAGGGTGGCAGGATAACAATTAGCCTGCAAATCCATCCATTTAAATTAAAAACAAAATGCAAAGGGATTACATGCAGAATGTGTTCAAACTCCCGTCCTATGGATTCAAGGTGGGCCCAGCCCTCCTCCTGGACCAAGGATACCTGGAGACTGGACTCTGGGGGTTGGTGATGGAGGGGAGAAGGCAAGATGCAGTCCCAGCCCATGGGCTTCCACTGTGAGCCATCCTCATGGAAGCAAATCTGCAGCTGAAAACCAGGCTGGCAGGCCAGCTGGCTGTCCATCTGAAGAAGCTAAGCACTGGCAAGATGCAGGTCCAGGGTGAGGCGAATGGGTGGAAAATTGAGAGCAGGACACCCAGCAAGACGTTCTGAACAAAAGGCTAGAGGTAGAGCCTCCCAGGACCACAGGTTCATATCTTCAGATGCCTCTGACATCACTGAGAGGAGAGGAGTAGAAGGGAGGAAAGAAGAGGTTTTAGGGGTCCTCAGGAAGCCAGGATTCTGATGAAGGAAAAATATTGAACTGGATAAGTTTTCTTGGCTACTTCAAAATTAATATTTTGAGGCAAGCTAATTTCTCTTTGTGAAAATAAAAATGGACCCAATATAATGATGACTCTTTTGGCAATTTTCTTGTGTTTTGGTCAGATTGTTTTCTTTATTTTTTTTTTTTTTTGCCCTAAATCAATGCTTTTCATGAATAACAAGAAGACCTAAACAAGTAGAAACGACACTAAAGATACCACTGTACACCCATCAGATTGTCAACGGAACTCTCATTCCCTGAGGAGGGGAATATAAATTAGCTCCCATTGGAGAGCTCCTGGGCAGTTCCTGGTTTATAGAGGTTCACTCATTTATTGAGCAGTCTAGTCTCATTGGATAATAAACATGATGAGATTTTATGCCCTCTGACGAATGCCCTAACTGCACCATGTCGAGTCTCCCTGCCAGCTGAGGACAAGCTCTCTTAATAACCTTTGGCCAAATTCTCTAGCTTTTATACCTTTTGCTTACTGGTGTGTTTAAAACTCGTTCTTGCTTGTTTCCAAGCTTTGATCTCTTATCTGATGCAAAGCTCTTTTTCTTCTTCTCTTGGCTACAGCTACTGCTAGGGCTCTCTTAGCCGGTGGAGGTGGAATCCCAGCTGGCAGACTCTCAGATACCAACTTTCTATGTCTCCAGAGAAAAGGGAAAACAGCAAAGTTATTTCCTGTGTGATTGGGTGAGGGTGCAATCTTCTCTCTGTAGTGCTAGCTACATCTCTGGCCCATGCCAATGAGCTCTTGATGTCCTCCTCTACATGGCAACATCCAAATGCTGGGCTCTCATGGGGTGCAGGTATGGATTCTTTGAAGGGCCCCATGGGAACTTATCCTCTGAGTAATTGTCTGACATGGGATCTAACCTGCCTTCACTTCCTTCACCCTGCCTCAGTCTCTTGACAGAGCATGATGCTCCCCTAGAGAATGGCACTCTGGTGGAGTACCACAAAGATGGCTGAAGTCCAGGCATGTTCCATGATGTTCTCTCAATTCATGTAAACTGGCAGTGGGATACTTGCCATGCTAAATGGTGGGAGGGCAGGTGCCCCTCTCTCAGTCCTATCTTCTCTCCTGCCTCCTCCTCCACACCCTGGCAACATCAGGGACTCTGAAGGTCCAAGCTCTCACCTAATTTCCTATGAGAGAGGACCAGACTCTGACTAAGTTATATGTGGAAGGGAAGGAGAATGATCCTGACAGATGCCCAGAAAACCTTTATCAGTGATTATCTTTGGTCTTCTGTACTTGGCTTTTATGGTGAATATTGTGGTTATGTGAAGAGAGGGAATATCCTCTCTTCATGAACTTAGTACTTCCTCCAAAGGCCCCCTCCTTTCTTCCTATTCTCTCCTTAAGTTGACTTGGGTGGACGTGGTTAGAATAACCTATTCTTAGCATTGGTGCTTTTCAGTATGCCCTCCTGGAAGATAGCTGATCACAACTTCTATGACATGGCATCATAGTGGTTATATGGAATGTTGGGAACTTAACATTTTTTGTCCTCATCTTTAGGCCTTAGCCACAATTCTGATACAACAGGGAAAATAAAATAGAACATGTAGGCAGCAGACCACCCATCAATTCTAGCCTAAGCATGTATCCTAGAGAAATTCTCACACATATGCATGAAGAGAAGGCTACAAGAATATTTCTAGAGTATTATTTATAATCATGAAAAATTGAGAACAATCTAAATTTTCACAATAATGGAATGAGTAAATAAAGTGTGGAAGCTGGGCTGGTATTCAGTCAGGTATGTGCAGGTACACATAGATACAGGGTTACTGCTGTTTAGGATGAGCACCTATGTGTGTTGTTTGTTCCACAGCCATGCCAGCTGTTAAATATTTTGAATATTACTTCCTAATCATGTGATTGACTACATTATAAACACAAAAATGAATAAACTAAGTCAATATTGATCAACATGAATAGATCTCAAATGTGGGCTCAAAAAAAGAGCGGAAAGAAATATGATAAAATGTAAGTATAATTTTAAAAGTATACAAAATAATGTTATTTGTGATTTATGAATACGTAAGTATTGATGATATAAAAACATGGGTAGGAAATGTTCTACCAAATTCGTGAAAATGGTAGCCTCTAGGGAGGAAAGGGAGCTGAACTGGGGAAGAATACAGAGGGAACAGCATCTTTACCAGCTGTGTTTTACTTTTCATCTGAAAAAAAGTTCTGGATACCAAAAGTGAGAACAACAAAAGGAAAAATAGATAAAGTGGACTTCATTAACACTTAAAACTCTTAAGCATCAAATGACACTATCAAGAAAGTGAAAAGAAAACCAAGAGAATGGGATAAAATATTTGGAAACCATGATCTGATAAGGGTTTAGAATTCAGAACATGCAAAGAACTCCTATAATGCAACAACAAAAAGACAACCCAATTTTTCAAAAAAAGGAAAAGAATTTAAATAAACATGTCATCATAGAAGATAAACACCCAATAAACACATAAAAAGATGCTCAATGTCATTAGTCATTAGGAAATGCAAATCAAGACCACAATGAGATACTTCACTCACACAAAATAAAATGGCTATTTAAAAAACAGTAACAATAACAACAACCAAAACTAAAATAAAAAAACAGAACATAAGTGTTGGCAAAGATGTGAAGAAATTAGAACTCTCATACCTTGCTTGTGGGAAAATGGTACATCTGTTATGAAAGACAGTTTGGTAGTTCCTCAAAAAGCTAAACGTAGAGTTATACATGACCCAGCCACTCCACATCTACTTATATGCCCAAAGGAACTGAAAGCAGAGACTCAAACCGATAACTATATGCCAATGTTCATTACAAGATTATTCACAATAGCAAAAGATGGAAGCAACCCAAGTGTCCACCAGCTGATGAATGGATTTTTCAAATGTTCTATGTACATACAGTGGACTAATATTTAGCCATAAAAAGAAATGAAATTCTGATACATGCTACAATATGGATGAACCTTGGAAACATTTTGCTAAGTGAAATAAGTCAGATACAAAAGAACGAATATCGTATGATTCCACTTAGATGAAATGTCTGGAACAAGCAAATTCACAGAAACAGAAAGTATATTAGAGATTACCAAGGTCAAAGGAAAGGGAGAATGAGAACTGTTCAGTGGTTATGAAGTTTCTGTTTAGGGTGATGATCAAATTTTGGTGGTGAAAACCATAATGGTGGTAGTTGCACAATATTATGAATGTAATTAATGACACTAAATGGTACACTTAAAATGGTTAAAATGTCAAATTTTATGTTATATCTATTTTACCATAATTTTAAAAAAGAATATATTATACCAAAAACCATTGAATTGTACACTTTAAATAGGAGAACCGTAGAGCATATAAATTCTGCCTCAACAAAAGCTTTTTAAAAGATCTGAAGGAAATATGACAAAATGTAAATATTTATTAGTTCTTGGAAATGGGTAAAAGTGTTTAATTATTCTTTGTACTTGTCTAAAAGTTCAAAAACAATTTTCTAAATCAAAGAAACAAGACAAGAATCAAATGGGTGGGAGAATGATATAATAAAGAGAATATAAACACTTAAGAAGAGGGAAATAGAACAGGCAACATTGCCACCTCATCACACTTGGAAATACCTGTGTATCTGTAAGCAAACCATCTATTTGCCCACTATTCACTGCACGATGGTGAAAGAAGGAAATATTGACCAAAAAAGGATTTGTTATTCTTCTGTTTTTCGTTTGCACTATACAGATACTAAGAGGCTAGAGTTTGTTTACCTGGAGATGCTATCTCTACTAGTGGGAGAGGGACAGTCAGAAGCATCTGGGGCAAGTTGGAATATTCCCAAGTTCACTCATCCCATCCCAGGGTTCCACAGTGCTCTGAAATCACTCTTCCTGGGGACTCATATTGCCACTCCCACCTTTACACCATAGGGTATGTCCTCCTGATCTAGAGCAATGTTTCAGTGACACTCTGCTCACAATGCTAACAACTAGTCCACAGCTGCTAAAGAAAAGGTCAGGATATACCTTTCTGCCCTCCTAGCTGGAACTGTGGGGTGAGTAGGGAAAACATGATGCTCTAGGCCAAGCTGTCTGAAAGGAGACACTGTGTGGCCAAATGTGTGTTTGGTATATATTCTACAGTACACACAAGGATGAGTTGAGAGTGGAAAATAAAAGATTCAAAATTCGATACTGCCATTGTTCTGGTAAGGTCCCCATGAAACCCTTTGTGTGGAGCGTGAGATTCTTCAAGCAAGTGCCACTCTATTCCAAGACTTTTTCTGTAGCCTGCTTGTCTCCTAAAGTGACTGATGCTTATGACCTGAAAGACACAGCTTATTGGTACAACCTGACTATAATACACCAGTCTGAAGCTAGGAGCCAATGTCATATTTGAAAAGTTAACATATGAATGGCTTTTTCTATAAGCTTTTAAAGGATTGGGAATTTATTTGGATACAGCATCCTGGTTCCTGCTGAATCTCACTGTTGGGCAAGAAAGGACCTGGTTGTCTTGGAGTTCACAGAGCTTTCAGGAGGGCTCCATCCCTCTCGCCCTCCTACACCTTCAGCTTGATTTTTCCCCTGCCCAGGTGGAGAGGAACCACAGCCCTGAGAGCTCTCTGGACCAGGTCCTCCTCTTCCTTCGCCACCAGCACTGAAGTCTACTCGTGTTTTACTCACAACCTGGTCTGACTTCCCTGTACTATAGTCCACTCATTTGGAAGAAAAACAACCACCTCTAGCAATGATTCCTGGAACTAGAAAATTATTCCTTATTTGTCAAGATCAAATGTTCTGAATTCATTCCAATGCAGAAAAGTTCATAACACCAAAAGATCCACATTCGATATATTATTTCATGGATAGACTAATATTATGCATGGGTTACAGAAGCCTTAATTGAATTTTAAATTTTTATATGGGTTTTAGGAAACAAAAATTAAATCTTTTGGGGAAAGCAGTATAAACTGAAAAGCAAAACAACTGATGTCTGAAAGTAAGAGTAATCTTCCCTGGATCTGCTATTTGTCCTAGGAACTCAGTAGGAATTAGGATTAGTGACAGCAACAAACATCTTTATAGGTCTCATCAAAGATGGAAAATTCAATTAATCTAGTTGGTATGTTTCAAATATTTGACCACTTCATGCACAATTTCACATCAGTTTGCTGTCATAAGGGACACTCTGTGATATGCCAGCAGCTGGCTTCAGTCTATGGGGTCTTCCTTACTAAAAGTACAAAAAACGGGTCAGTGTGCTACAGCGTGGTCTCTCCATCCTACAGACATGAGGCCATAACGTTTGTACCCGTAGAACTTAGACTAAAGAGAGAAGGGATCAAATTTGCAACATCATGTGCACAGTGATCTGGAAAGTGTTGGCAAAAGCATATAAATCCTGGCACCAGGTTGGAGTTTGAATCCAGGACCCATTGCCAACTAGATAATGTTGGGCAAGTTTCTTGTATGTGAAATAGAGGTAACATCACAGCACCCTTGTGTGTTAGTTTGCTAGGGCTGATGTAACAATAAGTACCACAAATCGGGTGATTTAAACAACAGAAATTTATTCTTTCACAGTTCAGGAGGCCAGAAGTCCAAAATCAAGATGTGGGCAGGGTTGGTTCCTCCTGGAGGCTCGGAGGGAGAATCTGTTCCATGCCTCTGTCCTAGCTCCTGATGGTTGCAGGCAATGTTTGGCATCCCTTGGCTTGTGTGTGCACTACTCCAATCACCTCTGTCATCACATGACCTTCTTCCCCATGTATCTCTATATCCAATCTCCTTTGCCTTTCTCTTATAAGGACACCATTCATTGAATTCAGGGCTCATTCTGATTCAGTCATCTTAATTAATGATGGCCTCATCTTAATTAAATCTGCAGAAACCTTATTTCCAAATAAGGTCACATTTGGGTTAGGACTTAAACATATCTTTAGGGGCAGGGACACAATTTGACCCACTACACCATGCCACGGCCTTGTAAATAGTATTTTATTTGGCAATGTAGAGAAGCATTTAGCACAGTGCCTGGCTCATAGTAGGGATTCACAAAATGCTACTTCCCCTCCTCTGAGAGCATGATGCTTTAGAAAAGTGCTTCTTTGACCTGTTCAGTAGTCAGCATAACTATCAGATTGTGTTTCTCAATTATAGACAAAATACTATTATTTCATTAGAAATCTGTGGATTTCCTAAGGATTTTTTCATCTTATTTAGGAATGTAATAGAAAACTACAGTAAAATTTAAAGAAATGTCTGAGACTCAGCTATTTCTTCCAGTGTAAGTGGAGATGCCTTTAAAAACAATGTGTTACATAGCCGGGTGCGGTGGCTCACACCTGTAATCCCAGCACTGTGGGAGGCTGAAGCAGGCGGATCACGAGGTCAGGAGATCGAGACCATCCTGGCTAACATGGTGAAACCCCATCTCTACTAAAAATACAAAAAATTAGCCGGGTGTGGTGGCGGGCACCTGTGGTCCCAGCTACTTGGGAGGCTGAGGCAGGAGAATCTCTTGAACCCTGGAGGCAGAGGTTGCAGTGAGCCGAGATCATGCCACTGCACTGCAGCCTGGGTGACGCAGCAAGACTCTGTATCAAAACAAACAAACAAACAAACGAATAAAGTGCTACGAATGTTTCTCACAGAGACAATCACTGTCATGTAAGCAAATACGGCCTTTCATGCCTGTCTGCTTATTGGTAAATATTGAATGGCAGCTAGTCAATGAGACCAATGGTGCTTCAGTAATAGCCACAAAAACCTATTTAGGATAAACAATAGAAAAAGCATGTTTTAAAATGCTTATAAAGGGTTAAGAAATACAGCAGAAATATAAAAATTTAATAATTGCACTTGATATTGAGAAATATAAACACTATTTCTTAAAATTTCAATTGCATTAATTCAGAACCTTGCACAGAATAAGAAAAGTGCAATGCCAGATTCTTTGACTAAATCCTTCATTGTCACAGTCTTAAACTATTGCAAAGACCTGAAGATTTCAGAATAATGATGATATAGAGCAGTAACTTTCTATCACTGCACAAAATGTACAGAGCTATAAATCTTATTATAATACAACATAGAGTTTTAGAGATGCTTAAAATCGTTTTAAATACCAAGTCAGCTAGTTGGTGAAATGTAGCATCCGCAATTTACTGACGGACAAACTAAGGTGAATGACCTCATTATAATCATGGCAAAGGAAAGGGTAGATTTGCTTAGCTAATTATACTACAGCAACTGATCTGGTCTACAACCTCCTCTGTAATATTTATTTTTTAATGAAAAATACAAAAGTTTGCAAACATCTTGTCTGCCTTATAAGTGTTTCCCCCAGGACTATTTAAAGATCAAAAAAGAAAATTTCAAACACGCAATCCAGCAAAAAAAAAAAAAAAAGCAAGGAAATAAACAGTCAAAAAAGTGTTCTGTCTACAGTAGGCAAACCACCAGCTAATACTTTCTTCTTCCATAGTCTTCAACTCTTTCCTTCCTTCATCAATTCAGTTATTCCAGGGATAGCTTAACATTATGGTCGTAGGAGAGTCCACCTGCCTTCTCCTTTTTGATACCTTATTTGCAGGCTCATGAGCTGCCTCATTCTATCACAACCATTTATAATGCTTCCAAAATCCCCTGTCCCTTGCTTTCTGATCATCACTCCTGTGCCTGAGCTGTCCAGCACCAGGTATATACACAATCAATATTGATCAGTGCTGACAATTCCTGGCTCTCCTTGCTTATCCCTTACTCTTGCTGGGAATACCACTTTAGGATACGCCTCATCCAGGGGAAATGTGTTCTGCCTCTCTCCTTGCCCTGCTCTTGATACAAACCAGCTAAAAGCAATTTAAGATAGTGGTGAGTTTACCAAGAATTCTAACAGAATTTTTTCCTGAAAGCCGGCCTGTTGAAAAATCTTGGAGGCTAAGGAAATGTGCCCAACACAAGAAGTTTTGTTTGTGTCACTATTTACCCTGATGCCCCCATTCCTATCTTTAAATATTAAATCTAGTGGCAGAAAGGAAGTTCTGCAGAAAAAAGTCTGTGTGGGCTTTTTCAAAGGACAAGTATAGTGAACCTGCCTCGTACACATTCTTCTGGGATTTCAGTTCATAAGAATAATATCAACAATCACAAAACAACTGCAGAAATGACCAAATTCACCACCACACACACACAAAAGTGAGGCATGCAGAGGCATCACCTGCCTTTGTGAGTCCAGGAAAAAGTTTCTTTTAGAGTAAAATTCACAAGCACCACTGCAGTTTTGGGGACAGGAGCCTACAGAGAGAGGTCCAGTGCCAGATGTTTGATAGCCTGTGTGAGGGAGTGGGCTCAGTCATGAGTGGAGCTGCTCTTCCTCGAATGTATGGCCTGGAATACTTCCAGCAGATACATCCCTTCGGTAATGGTAAACTCAAATTTAGCTGGGGGAACAAGGTTAGGACAAAGCTGAACCCCAAGATGTCAGAAAATCAGTGAGGATTAATCAGCATATCAGCTGATGCTGAAGTCAAACTTTAGCCAAACGAGTTGGTGTGAAGGAGTCAGTTTTATGAGGATAACAGGGAGACACTAGGGTTTGATGGCTCTGGGACCCTGGGGATGGAGGGGAACTCCATAACTCCCTGTGTGGGAGTGCCCTCTTGCGTACCCTCCTCTATCTCAAGCTCTGTTGGCTGAATTGAAAGCGAATGAGGTAATATCTGAAAGTGGGACAGGGGTGGGAATGAGAACGATGCTCGGAGAACGCCGTCCAGACGTCTGTCCCCTCGCTGTAAAGTGACAAGGGTAGGCACAACATTTTCATATTGTTACCTGATAAGGATGTTAATGGAGACAGACAAGGCTTAGAAACTAAGGATTTCTCTTTCTCTCTCTATCTCTAAAAAAATATATATGTGTGTGTGTGTATATATATATTTATATTTATATATATTTATATATATATAAAACACACTGACCTGTCTATACACACACACACACACACATATATATATAGACAGGCCAGCGTGTTACAGTGTGGTGTCTCCACCCTACAGACATGAAGCCATAACGTTTGTTCCCACAGAATTTAGACTAAAAAGAGAAGGGATCAAATTTGCAACACCATGTGCACAGTGATCTGGGAAGTGTTGGCAAAAGCATATAGACCCTGGTATCAGGCCTGAATTTGAATCCAGCACCCATCACCAACTAACTAGATAATGCTGGGCAAGTTTCTTGTATGGGAAATAGAGGTAACATCATAGCACCCTTGTGTGTTAGTTTGCTAGGGCTGATGTAACAATAAGTACCACAAACCGGGTGACTTAAACAACAGAAATTTATTCTTTCACAGTTCAGGAGGCCAAAAGTCCAAAATCAAGATGTGGGCAGGGTTGGTTCCTCCTGGAGGTTCTGAGGGAGAATCTGTTCCATGGCTCTCTCAACAGAGGAGACAGTGGATTGCAGTAGCATGATCTCGGCTCACTGCAACCTCTCCTTCCCAGGTTCAAGCAATTCTCCTGCCTCAGCCTCCTGAGTAGCTGGAACTACAGGCATGTGCCACCATGCCTGGCTAACTTTTTTTGTATTTTTAGTAGAGATGGAGTTTCGCTATATGGGCCAAGCTGGTCACTATAAATACACATATACACATATATATATGTATATATTTTGAGATGGAGTCTTGCTTTGTCATCAGGCTGGAGTACAGCAGCGTGATCTCAGTTCACTGCAGCCTTGGCTTCTTGGGTTCAAGTGATTCTCCTGCCTCAGTCACCTGAGTAGCTGGGATTACAGCTGTGAGCCACTGTGCCTGGCCTGTCTTAGTATATTTCTTTATGAAAAACCTCCCTACCATGAATCCAGCAGCCCAGTGGATGGGATTTTGCTTATGTGTATTTCACACCCAAATTCTTGGCATGTGAAGAATATGCTGCTCACCCATTGTCATAGACCATCTGTGTTGAGTTTTGCTACAGGTGAAGTGAGGAACCTGATAAGCCATTTATACTCTCAATCCCAGTTCTTCTTGATTTCAGGGACTTCATGAAAAAAAAAAAAAAAGGCCAGTTTGCATAAATGCTTGTGAAATAGATTGAAGCAAATGGGTTAAATATTTACATCAAAACTACTAGTTAACATATTCCAGCTAACTAAACTTACTGACCATGTAGGTTTATAACTGTATATAGGTTTATAACTGTATATAGGTTTATAACATTTTCTAACACCAAACAGCTAATATCTGTTTTGAATTAACATAGTACACTAATGTTTAGCTCTCCTTTTACCAAGGTTAATTGTTAATTATTCCAAGGCAATTATTTATGTGCTTGAAAGTGGGTTTGCTGAGCCTGGGTCCTCAGTGTTGTGTGTTAGGAAATGTAAGAGGCAAATATGCTTGCATAAAGGCAAATTAATTATTTAGAGAGGAAAGCCTTAATCAAGGCAGTGGGCCACTTCATAAAAGGAAGCTAGTAGCAGCATGATCCATGCTTATTCATTGTTCTTACTCCTCTCCAAATAATCAGAATTAGATGTCTGGCCTGAAAATATACACAAGAATGCACACACACCCACAAACACTTGTCTGGACTTGCTGCTTCTCTGCCCCATCCTTTTTTATTATTCTAGCCAAAAGACTCAGAAACAGATCACTTACAGAATTTTAGAGCAAATGATCCACTTGGTCATTCCACCAGGCTCCAAAAGACAGACCTTTGAACAACGACAGCTGGAAAATCCTGAGGCATCAGACACAGCTAATAGAGGATTCTCCTCCTGTTTTCAGGAGTCTTTGAAAACCAAAAGGCATAGTCCACAGCACAACATGTGACAAGACATTTATTTTCATCTATTTGCTGTAAGCCGTTGAAAACTAGAAATATCAAATTAGATCAAATGTTTTAAAATAGGTTAAAATCGATCCTTTCCTTGCATTTGGGTTCTGCCCAAATAGTCCTCAGATTGGAGCCTCTGCAGCATAAATATATATTTCATCATAAGAGCAAAGCAAAGCCCCCAATGGTGATAATTACTGTCACCAAAATAGAAGGCTAATTGTCAGAGGAGTTCTTTCCTCTCTGTGCGATGAAGGACTAGACAGGAATGCCTGGCGTCTTTGGGCAGAGACATTTTTTCCTTTCAGTTCTTTCAGGACGTTTAAAAATCAATTCATCTATAGACACAGAGTAATCAGATAAATATCCAGCGAGAATTTTGTCAGACAAAGGCTTTATTAGGTGTTTTGTTTTGTTTGGTCCCCACCAACCCTCTTTGAGGAATAGAAAATGTGGAAACCACAAGGCACAGAGCCCTTGCGACTTTGGCCTGGACTGCTCTTGTTTATTCTTTTATTTTTAGCACTCTTATTCAAGGGTAAGCAGCACCTTTCTTAAAGAAACTCCAGACCCTTGACTGCCTTTCTCTTATCATTAGTCCTCACAACTTCCCGGAGACGCTGGAAAGAGACAGCGCTCTGCATCCTCCTTTATAGATGGAGAAGCTGAGGTTTGGGAAGGTTAAGTGACTTGCCCAAGGTTATTTAGCAAATTAGGAGAGACCACTTGGGAATGGAGCTTTGGGTTCTTAGGTTCTGGGGCTGCAGTCAGGAAACCCCAGCCACAAAGAATCTCTTTTGTGCTTGATTTTGTTCATGTGCCTATTTATA